>NC_069710.1:12429585-12754585 GCF_027358585.1 Pangasianodon hypophthalmus | reverse complement strand
AATACAAAAAAGCTGTTTATTTGTCCGATCCAGTGACTATGTCATGCTCGGAACAAACTCAAACAAGTGTGTTTGTTATGTCTGATCAAGGTTTTGTCTGATCAAGTGCACAGAGCTTCAAGTGTACAAAAAGTGTCGGGTACTCTGTCCCTCATAAGTCTCATTATAGTAGCTACTAAATAATTCATAGTAGTTACGGAATAATCTGCTTTATGATGGATCACTGAATAATAAGCTGGAAGTTTAAAGCTTTGAATAGCAATTCTTGATGAGCTTGGATCATAAATTGATTAGCTAGCTCCACAGGCAAGTTAAACTCCCAAGCAAGTGCCCAGTCCCCGATTTTGGTTGCCTGGAAACCTAAAAAATGGGGTTAGCTAGTTAGCTGAGCTAGTTCGCTAGTTAAGTGCATAAGCATTACATCAAGACCTCAGTCAATCCACAAAGGTTGCTCTAAGCTACATTTCCTACTCATCTACTGGCGGAAAAAAACTCAACTTCAATCTGTTTTGCCAACTCTAGCATCCGATTATCATTTTCAAGTAGGTGAATTTACATTTCTGACAATTTTGTTTTAGAGAGCGATATTAAATCTTTATTGGTTAATAATGAATAGAGTTAGCCTAGATCAAGAGCTAGCTAGTTGGTATCATTTTTCCAGCTAGTTAGCACACGGGAGAATGAGAATCCTTTTATACGGTGTTCATTACAATAGCAAAACCGTTCACCGAAAAACCTGATATTAGATAGTATGAGTTTGAACAAGCACTATATTTCTTTATTTGTGTTTCTCCATGTTGGTGTAAAAAAATAATGGTGTGGCCTAGTGTGAAAAGGGAAACAAACAAGTATATGATCATTAACCAAGTATCTAATGTAGCGCTCTCGAAAAGAAGCATGTGCTTGGCTAATGCTTTGGCTATGAGCTATGGGGTTCTGTCCTCACATTGCATGTAAAAAGAATGACAGCCAGGCTAGCATCTTAATTTTCTCTTGACAGCTTTAAGTGTGAGGTGACAGCATGTTGTGCTAGCAGGAGAGTTATATGACAGCTTTGTGCTTGACTATTTTTTGCTTACACATTCCTGCATGTTACTGTTAGCCAGATCGGGTGCTGGAGGATGTGTGTAGTGCAGCAGGTGGTGGGGTTCAGAAGGAGTAGCGAGCGATGTCGTTGGAGCGTCGAGGTAGTGATGCACAACCGTGAAGCTTCACACTAAAATGAAAACTTCTTTTTTTTGCTTCTTGATGTGTCTTTTTTTTTGCTTCTTTGATGTGTTACATGCATTAGTAATAGAGAAGGTGTGTGTGTGTGCGTTTGTATGTATGTATGTGTGTGTGTGTGTGTGTGTGTGTGTGTGTTTTTGTCAGGGGTAGTGCTGATGATACACACATGCGTACATTTGTTTACGGATTTATGTTTCACTCACCTAAAGGCGCATTTGCCTGAGGTGATTATGCTTGAATGCATTCAAATGACCATCTCTCTCTTTCTCTCTTTCTGTCTCTCTCTGTGTGTGTGTGTGTGTGTGTATACACATGCTCTCACGTTCTTACTATGTAAGTGTATGGCCACAAGGCAGTCCGGGTGCATTGCAATTAGCCTTTATAATAAAGGCCAGCAGCCGTTCCCACCATCTGTCTGTATGTGTATGTGACTAAGATTCAACAGAGGGTGTGTTAAGCCTTTATTATAGTTTGTGTGTGTGTTTGTGTGTGTGTGGTTTCACCTGTATGAATTGTAATCGTGAGAATCATAATAAAGAGTGGGTGAGAACTGGTCGATTTAATTTGCTAAAGCTTGTGTCACACCCCCCCCCCCCCCCCCCCCCCCCCATCTGTTTTTCTCTCTATCTCTCTCTCTCTATTGTGTCTTGACTTATTTTCTTTGCTCATTCTTCCTCTCCATTAGTGACTCAGTTGTCTAGGACAAGACAAGATTTTTTTTAAATGAATGTGAAATGTTTAACTCTCTCTCTCTCTCTTTCTCTCTCTCTCTCTCTTAGCAACCACATTACTGGAGCTTTAAGGTCAGTACTCTGAAAGTATATGTGTAATAGATAAATACATGTATTTATTTCCTTATTTTATTATTATTTATTTTATTATTTATTTTTATTTTTACATAATTCATGTAATTTTTCAAGTGCTTCCCAGAGTTGATTATTTTCCAATAACTACACATCTCAAACATATTATTTAATGTGGAGCATCCACCATACAAATCTGTCACTGAGTTGTTACTATAGAAATGATAAAGTATATAAATGGGTTATAGAAAATTAATCAACGTTTTTGGCCAGAATCAAGAATTCAACAGCGTTTTGGGGTTTTTACAACAGCATATTGCTGAAGTGACTCAATAAGAGACAAACAGACCAATCATTACATGTCGGCAAAACAACATCACACAGACATACACACATAGGCGCACACACACACAGGCACACACACACAGACACAGCCTGGATTATTCACTCTGTAATATATTCAGTAATCACTCCTGTGTTTGTTATATTATCACATTATGGGTTGTAAGCAGCAGGACAATTCATTTACCCAATGAGTTTAGCACATGAATTATTCCACAGTTAGAGAGAAGAGGAAAAATAGAGCTGCTGAATATGCAGGGAGGGTCTAATGATGGACCGTAGAGCCTCATACGCATACACTATACAGCGATGTTCATTCAGCACCACATAGAAAGTTTAATTGCCTCCTTTAGAAATAGTTGCTAGGTTACTTTATTAGAATCTTAGCAAAGTCCATAATCTGAAGCTTGTGCTTTTTCTTCAAATATGTTCTCAAGGAAAAGAAGAATTTCTAGGACTATAAATGTTAGAAATGCAAAGGCTACTCTGAATAAGAAGGATACTGTATTATGAACAGCAGTGTGTCAATGTTATGCAACCTTTATGTTATACTACTAATTTTAACTAATTACTAACTTTAACTAGCTAAACTGTATAACTTAACCAGCAAATTCACCAAACTGAAAGTTAACTTAAGTCAACATACTTCTCTAGATTTTATGGTGAATTTGACAGGCCACTATTTAATTTTTTTGTTCTGTATGAATCAGTAACTCCACTAAAACAAAACATCATCCTAAGAAAAAGACAAATCATAAAAGACAAATCATCATGGTGTTATTTACTTGTATTAAGTAAATAAAAGTCCAAAAATAGTACTTAAGTAGTATAAAAGAAGAAGTACACGTTCTACTTATACTTCTAAAAGTAGAAGTAAGTTTTATAACCCTATTGAATCGAATGCTAATGCATATTAGTCCCATAAACAAATTTAACTAGCAAGCTATTTTTACAAAACTGAACAAAGTACAATTATGCAACTATTTTCCAACCCTCCAGATAAAGTGAGTTTGTCTTTGTGGAAAGGTTCCTCTTAAGAAAGCAAGGAACTTTAACCATCCAAAGGACCTGTGAAAAACCATTTTCCCCCATAGTGTTTTAACCGCTGAGCTGTGATTGATTCAGTATGAATTTGATGGTTTTCTAATGGGATTTAAAGTTGCCCCACAGGAGTCGGGCGATCTTTCATGATGACCTTGTGGTAACAAGCTGTGGTTTAATGCACTTTATAATTCCTGCCTCGGTATCCTGCTGCCTGCAAGAAAACAAGGAAGCACTGATAAAAAAAGAATTTTCAAGTATCGAGTATAATTAAACAATGAGATACCACAGTTCACAATGGAGGGAGACAATAACAGTAAAAAACAGTAACTAACTTGATTCACAGACGTTCCACAACATGAATATAAAATGGAAAAAAAATATGATGTTTGTTAGCAAATTAAAAATTGTTAGTGTTGGCAAATTTCTGTGGCCCCCATATGTTTTATTCCTTACATATCCTAATGTGGCAATGATTAATGGAAACCATTAGGCTAATTCCCATTACGAAGTTAAATAATATGTCTAATGTGTTTTGATAACTAGTAACCCTGCATATGACTATAAGTCATAATTACACAAGAGTTGATGATTATAGAAGCATGGGTAACACTGGTTAATGTAGCATGGCTATAGATATTCATTTTTTACAAAATATTCTGAATGGGAATTGTACATCAAGTTTACTGCATTGGTGATGTGTTTGGGAAGAGTTAGAAACTGTTTGCACTATATGGCTAAAAGTTTGTCACCTGACTATCACAAACATATGCACTTTTTGAACATCCCATTCCAATTTATTCTCCCTCTGCTGTTATACTAACCTCCACTCTTCTGGGAAGGCTTTCCACTAGATTTTGGAACATGGTTGTTGGAGTTTTGTCCATTCAGCCACAAGAACATTAGTGAGGTCAGACGAGGAGGCCTGGGGTGAAGTCAGTGTTCCAGTTCATCCCAAAGGTTTTCAGTGGGTGCGAGGTCAGGCCTTGGGCCACTGGAGTTTTTCCACTCCAACCTTGACAAACCATGTCTTCATGGACCTTGCTTGGTGAACAGGCGCATTATCATGCTGGAACAGGTTTCCCTTAATTCCAGTGAAGGGAAATTGTAAAGCTACAGCATACAAAGACATTCTATACAATTGTTCCAACTTTGTGGCAACAGTTTAGGAAAGAACCACATATAGGTGTGATGGTCATGTGTCCACTGACTTTTGGCCATATAGTGTATTTGCTTGGTGAAATCCTTCATGAACTATTTGCTGTAGCTTTTCTTTTGATGTAAGCTACCCTAGTGATCTCACACAGCTTCAGCATTGTTTGTCTGAGGTGGCCGATTTAGTACTGTTTTGCCCATCTGTCTTCTGCTTCAAGTGGGTTTTAATTGTGTTCGCAATGTGTTCAGGGAGTCATTATCATGCTGGAAGAGTGTCTTTACCACTCAGTTATTTTCCCAACGGTACTGCATGATGAATCAAAATCTGTTTCTGTTTCCTCAGCATTCATCATCCAATTGATTTGCACCACATTTTCTACATCACTGAATGAAATGCACCCCAGACCATGACAGCTGCACAGAAACCTGCAGACTTATATGTCTCATAGGCTGTACTTCTGACATACTGCTGCTTTTGTGGAAAAAAAAATTGCAAAATTGGACTCACCACTCCATAAGACTTTCTATCACATCAAGTTTTATGATCTTGAACATACTGAAATCTCTTCTGTGTACCGTCAAAGACTTTTTTCTTAGCTGCAACCAGCCTCCAAGACCACTTCTTCAAGACTTCTACTCAGTGATATAACATGTACTTTGACGGCTGCCTCGAATTTGATTAGATTCTTTCTGTCCCTTTAGGAAATTACCTTTAAATATTGTTCATGAGGTAGTTTCCTGCGTTTTTTGATATTCTGAACATGGAAAAATCCAGTTTGGCGAAATTTTCTCCACTAATTTTACCATAAGTTTATTGAATACCATCAAACACCATCTATCAGTTTGGTAAACTAATGGTTATTACACTAAGTTGAATCAGCTGCCCTAGTACTAGAAATTTCTCACTAATCTGTGAAATCACTGGGGGTTCCCCAAGGAAAGGTGGGGAACCAAATCAGTGCTCTTCTATGCAGCCATCCTGGAAGTGGAGAGGGAAGCAGATGGCCATTCAGATTCTTGACCTACTCCAGCCGGGTTAGTACCCCAAATATGGGGCAACTTCTGGTGGGAGGAAGTGCATTAGCTTCCCTCAGAGCAGTTCCAGGAAAAGTAGAACAACAGCCATGGTACTCTGTTGTCTGACAATAGGCCTTCCCATCTGCTGTATGGCTGAGAAGGGCCCATTTTCTCTTGCCATGGCTTTCTGAAAAGCTAGAAGTAGAGATCTTCCATTTGGACTGGTACTGCCTATCTGACAAATCTCTCCTTCAAGATCTCTCCATCATTGTATCTCTAGTCTTCTTTTGCAAAAACCACCCCATTCAGCAGGGACAGAGCAGTTGGGTTGTGAAATCTTCATGCTGAGAAATGGGATTCAAACTCCTTTGGCACTGAAGGTTGGGAGATACACCAACAATCTGGAGGGCAAAGTACTCACAGGGATTTTTAAGTCTTTGTCTCTAAGATATTACACCTTGTGAAGATATGACACTATCTGACCACTTGAATTGTACAGTTTTTTTAAATAAAGTTTGAGCCTTCCTCTTGGACACAGAAAAATACTTTAGTAAGCAGGAACAGTTGCTAGGTTGCTGCAAAGTTGAAGACGAGAATAGTGGAACTAAGTATGCCATTTTATGGATTATTGTATTACTGCACAGCTAAGCTGCATTTAGCAGTGAGCTTTAGCTGAGGGAATGATGGTTATACATTGAAACCCTAAAAGTTTCTCCGATTTGGGATGGGCCTGGATTATTAGCATCACTGTTCATGACCATGGGCATGACACACATCATTCAATCTTACATTCATCTTCATTAACCAGTTTCTCCTGGTCAAGTTTACGGTGGTTCCATTGACCCTGGAGCTAATGTGGCTACCCACTGCCATGGACATGACATTCTCAAAAAATGTAGGTGTTTTTGGTGTTTTTAATAGGGCCCATTTTTTTGTCTCAAAGTTTCACTTTGATGATTCATCTGCCCATTGAGGTTTCCACAAACTTAAGCAAGTGCTTTTTCCACAAACTTAAGATGAGTGTTTGTTTTTTTTTTTTCAGTCTCCAGTGGTTTCCACCAGCTATGTGCTGTCAATTATACTCTGATGGTTTGCGCTGAAAGGACTGTTGCTAAGGTAACATCAAAGCAGTTAATGAGCGAGCAGTCTAGACCAGTAATGAACAGTAAAATCTCCTGAGTCTCTTCTGTTTGCTGAATTTCTGCCACTGTTATATTTGTTATGCACACTTTAGACAATATATCACAATTTGCAGTCACTTGTCAGATTCACTACGTAATCAAGCATATTTGGGTTTTGCCTGCTGACAGTGGCATCATTAGAGGCTTATGGATAGGGGTCTTTATTAGGGTGGCCTGGGGACGTGTTCCCATAGGAGGGATAAAAAAAAATGGCCCCAAAAGATCTGTTCATTATGAATTTTATGAATAGCAATAGGCAAAAATCAATGAAAAACCATAGTTGTCTGGTCTGTGGCGAAAGAAAAGTAGCCTGTGTTGGATGTGCGAACCTCTAAAATTAAAAAATAAAGTCATAAAATAATTTAGTTTATGCCTAGAATGATTTTAGATAAAGGCTTAACCAACTCCAACTCACTTCGTTTTTGATCACTAACCTAACATTAGTTAGCTAATAAGCAGTCAGGTAAAAACTCAAAACCATGCTGTATTGAACATAATTAGCCACAATGGTCTAGATGTCTTCAGACTATACTTACTTACTATTTCACACTCTAAATGATGTATTATGATTAGACTTAATATTTTTTTCTTTCAGATATTTTAGATTTACTGTTTAAATCTATTTAAACTTAGTAAGCTTTTAGCCAACTTAAGTAGCTGCATTTCGAGTAGTACGTGCCCCAGGTCCTAGTACCCCCAAAGTCATATACTAAAAATATGATGGCAACATTGAATAATGAAGAATGAATGAGAAAAAAAAGAAATACTGATGACTTAAACTATTGAAATGCACATCTGTTTGAGGGGACTAAAGAAGGCTAAAGCACCCTATAACTGGTTGAAACTGCTGGTCTCTCATAATCTAAAAACCAAAACGATGAGCAAATAAATAGACTGACATCAACCCTTATGTTACTTTATTAACTATTAAACTGCAACAGTCCTCGTTCATCACATATATGAATTTAAAGACACTGCAAACATTGTTGTGTAATAGGCACCTGGCCCTCAAAAGTAGTTTAACTTATAATAGTCGCATGCCTTCTACCTTTTAACACATCTGTTGTAAGTTGCAGACAGATTCTATTGGACTGAGATATCAGGCCAAATGCAGTTCACCCTGCTGCAATTTCTCTCTGCAATGTCCTGCAGTGGTTTTGGGTCTATGCTGAACTTTTAGACTTTCTATCTGTCTCTCTCAGTTTCTGATGTAACATACGGCTTGCTGAAGTAGTTTCTTTCAGTAGAAAACTGTGAACTCTCACCTGACACATCATTTCATATCACGTGTAATCACCTGTCATGACTACGACTGATGAATCTACAGTCTGGGCTAGAAAAAAGCAGCCCCAGCCTCAGTTCTTCATATTTTTCTGTGTATTTTTCCTATGAGTGTTTGTGGTGCTGTTGCACTTGGTTCCGCAAAAGTCCACAATAATCCACGTTAAGACCTTCGGCATTTCCAAACTTTCCAAACATTCTTCTGGCACATTATCTGCATAAGCTATAGCCTGTTTAGCAAGAAAGTAGACATTGGGGCTATACTAGATAATAAGACAGATAAACAAAAGAATTACCACTTGGATTACCAAGTTGTTTCAATTCCCTGACAAACTTTGTTCATTCCTTATCACCATTTTTGTAGAGTTTGGCAGGAGCAGCTTTTGACCAGAGATTTTAGTGGGGCAGGAGGACATTAATAACGACATGTTCTCAAAAAAAATTAAGTCGAAAGGTTGCCAAACGATTTATGCCAGGCTACATCTAGGGAGTTTTTAAAGTAACCATGTAATAGGCAATTGAGTGTCATCAATATGCAGTCTAGCAGCTTGTTCAGCTGTGTTCAATACAGCATACTGTATGTGTTTGCCAGGTTTCAGCAAAACTTTCCACCCAACTATATCTCAAAAACTAGACAAAACCCCTGAAACTATCCTAAGATTTTTGGGCAACTTGGAAATATTTCTTTTTTTGCATTTGCATGGGAAACATGGTCACTGTGGTGCACACGCATTTCTGATGTACGGATATTATCCGCTCCATAATCCTGCTTTCTCTTTCTCCATCGTTGCAGTATATCTTAGAATAGAAATGGTTCTGTATGTCATAGACACACTGTCTGCACTTACACTTTGCCTTTGTTTGCAGTAATGTATTATATTTAATTCCGATTTTATTTTTTGCAGTAAAACAAGATCTTGCCGGTATATTTAGCATTTTTAAACTAGTCTAATTTGGTGTAAAAACTGCTGCCAACCTTGTCATTAACTGCTTCTCCTCCACTGAAAATGTTCATAGAGCGAGCATGGGGCAGCGTGATTCCTGACTCAATGGGTTTCTATTAGCATTTGTTGCAGTTCCCATTTTTGGCCACTAGGTGCAATAATAACTCTATGGCGCTAAATTGCTGTCCTACAATTGCACAACATCTAGAAAGTTGAGTAAATCAATGGAACATCGGTTTATTTCTGTTGGTGACTCTAAAGAGGTAATGTAAAGAGGTAGTATTTCAAAGGAATTTAAAATGTACTGAGGAGTTGTGAATGAGGACTTTATGAAGACTAACATTTGAACAGCTGATTTACTGTATATAGTGTGGCTCTGCCTCTCCTGACCCTATGGACGAGCCACCATTGGTGTTTGGTAATTCCTTATACTCAGAGACAAACACTGTAATCTTGTTAGCAGCAATTTTGAGTTGATCAGAACATGGCTCATGGAAAATTTGCTGTAGGAATTTTTGGTCTTTAAGTTGCACTTCCTATCCGGTGAGTCCATGTGCTTTCCTGCCACCATTCAGTGGTTCATTAAAACACACTAAAAGGTGTCTTGCATTATGCATTTGCATTCATTTAACACAATTTAACTGTAATAACTCTGTGTATTAATTTATTAATGCACACTAAAATAGATTGCACCCAGAGAGTAGGAGCTGAATCCCAAATTGGTGCTATGCCAAGATGTTTTGTAAAGCTGTTGGGGTTCCAGACTTACAGACTTATTCCACACTCTTATAACTATATCCTTTCTTATTTGTTTCACTGTAGTCCATATTGTTTTTTTCAGGTAATGGTGAAAGTCAGACAGTTTAAGTGGTTATGATAGCAAAAAGCAAAAAATTGCAATCACTTTTATGACCTATAGTTGTAAAAATATAATGTCTTTGAGATATAATGCTTACCAGCGGCCTGTTGCTTCATAACCAGTGGCTATGCCACTGACCCACAAACACACTGCGTCATTATCAATAGGCTTTGTCGCTCTGGCACTGTCATCATAATTAGCGTGTTAATCATTAGTACATGAGGTTAATTAGCTGGTTACACAGCCACTTTGACTCTGTTGTCCTGCTTTAACCTCTGTGTGTGCGTGTGTGTATGTGTGTGTGTGTGTGTGTGTGTGTAGGATCAATTCTATTTATTATGTCTACTTTTGTTAGGAAAATCCACCCTGAATTGACGTGCACATCAAAACTTATAATCAATATGTGATCTTCAGTGGCATGCAAGATTTATTTTGTAATGAAATCTTGAGTTTAGAGTGAGTTTAAACTTCTTTCATCGACATGCTACTCTATTTTCACTTTGGTTAATAGTTTATTACATTACCCACAATGCCGTTCAACTACCTGCTGATAGTGGTGCCAGTGAGATTTAGCCCTCACTTCATTTCTACCTAAAGAGAGGTGCATCGTCGCTTTAGTCCTTCAGTCTGTCAATCTGTACACTTCTAAGCTGTAATACCACCATCAGCGTCACTGTGCTTATCTTCAGCACAGCAGATAACTGCTAACTTCTCATGGAAATAACAAAAATGCAACAAAAACATAATAAAAATTAGTTCCAGATTTGAATATAAACATTTAAAGTCAGGGTGGAAGTTTCCTTTAATAATGCCCATGATTGACAAACATCTGTCTTGCTCATTACTGGATGTGTACGCTGATTGGTCAGAAGGAAAGAAGCACACACACACACACACACACACACACACACAAATCCAGTGGATAACCTCTGGCACACAGTAACCAGTGTTGTTGGGGAATGGGTGGAGTCGGGATGGTAGGAGGCGGTTCCTAATTTGCATAGCCATACATATTCATACGTTTTGCATTCTTTCTGCCTACATGAGGGAGATGTTTCCATGCCATGTTTGTCATTTCCTCTGCATGAAAAAAAAAAAAACACAGCAGACTCTAAAGATGGTTATACAGTGTGTTTGTGTGTATGTGTGTGTGTGTGTGTTATACAGAGTGTGAGAAAGAGCCTTTGTACGTTTTAGCCTCATTAGTTTCGCTTCACTAGCCAACAGTGACAAAGCTCACACTCACACTCACTCACACACACACACACACACACACACATACACAGACAAAGTTATTCCTTGATGGTCTGCCACCTTCCCATAAGGCATCACTGTTAAGTTCTGCACATCTGTTACTACGGTGCAGCTAATTAAAATCTGAGTGCACTACCGAGAAGTCATTTTACTGCACCAGTTTGTGCACAACTTCACTCTGTTAATGCTTCCCGTTCAACAATAGAATTATAAGTGAGCTATTTAAACCAAACTGAGTAAATTATTTCTTTTAAGAACAATATCCTTGAGTTAATATGCTCCTCCAGCATTGTGTGTAAATGTCACTTTAGGAAATTTAGTTGCTAGGACTGACTTTAAAAAAATCTTACTCTGCCAGTCAAAAAATTTTGAACATCCTGTATTAACATTTGGCTAATGCAATTCACTTAAAATAAAAATACGTATAAAAAGTATACATTCCACAGACATTCCTTAATTAGTTAAGCATAACTAATTAGAGAAAATGTGAAGTGTCACTTTTTAATAAAAGAAAATGTAGTTGTTTTAATTCTTTTCCTATAACAGCATTTCCTGAAGTGATTTTCTTTTTCTTATACCTTTGCCAATAATTGCAATTTTCATTAATTAAAGAATAACACATTGTACTTATTATCTGTTTATAGGTACATTTAATGTTGTAGAACATCCACAAAACAAGTTACTTCCTGTTATCACTGATGTTATTGCAGCTATAAACAGTCGCTCCCTCACCTTTCCCTCAGGTTCCCTCACTCATGTTTCTCTTTCTTGAAGTTAATAAGACAAGCAAGTAAAACTCGATGCCAGTGGTGTCAAAAGGGATGCTTCCACCACCACCACATCTAGTCTTGTTGTTACTAATTTGTATGCCAGAAATATCCTTAAAATCTACTTCAAACAGGAAGGATGCTATTGAAGAAGAAACATTTTCAGACATTTGACCTTGCTGTGACCTTTGGATCAATTCCAAAATCTATCCAGCTCATCCGCTGGTTGCTTAATTCCATATAAGTCTCACAATCATTCAACCAATCTTTCTTGAGATATCACAGTAATGGGAATCTTGGACAGAGATATGTATGTACAAAAAAAAAGAATGCTTCCACTATTTACTAGAAGAGGCATAAAAGCACAGCTTGTCATGTTACAGAGAAAGTCCTCTGTCCTGAAGACTTTCCCATGGTGGAAAACTGACTGACTTGACTTAATGAGTCTTTAGAGTCAAGATTTGAGTCATTCAAAATGAGTAAGTCTCTAAGTCGACTCCTATCTCTTGTTCTTGGCTTCCTAAAGAAAGTGAAATATTGCTATGTAGGGTTTTACATAGAAACTTGAAGGTTCTGATGAGTCTTTAATGGTTCTAGATTAGTGTTTTATCAATAGAGTGTGGTCTGTGATGAATAGTGAAACAGATGTTTCATCATGTTCATACTCTCCCTCTGTAGGCAAGGACTCCGCGTGCCAGCGGTGGAGGTCATCACTCTCTTGCCGATCAGGGTGGCGGACGGTCTTTATACGCCTCGGCAGAGAATCTAGAGACCATGGGTGACGCTGATCTCGCTCTTGGCTTCAGCCGCTCCAACCGCCTCAGACAGAGCCTGCCGCTTGCTCGATCCCCCAGCCAGAACAAGCTCCGCCCACCAGGTACAGCCCTGCACACACCTACTTATAAACACTCATAACACAATATATACACATTGACTTGGGTCCTTTCTGAGGCTTTTTAAGGGGGACTACAGATGACAGCTGTTTATAGGAAAGCGATGAGGATGGCCCTTCAAAATGGTGGCACTGAATGAAAAAATGGCCACAATGATCCCACTTTTACCGATAAATGTTAAGGAATAAAACACTTCGGGCTGTGATGTTATAGTCATCGCTTATGTTATGACAGCTCTAAACAGTCATTCCCTCACCATCTTCTCTTTTTTATTGAAATTGATGAGACAGAAAAAAAAAACCCCACAAAGCCCTCAGTCTTTCCCATGTTGAAAAATTTCTAGCTTTACATCTGACTTTTACAAAGTGCTGACACTGGAGACTCCTTCCATCTTGTTAAATAAACATCTCCTTACAGAGGACTTCAAAATATCAAACATTTATGTCATCCATTTATGTAGATCATCGGCTATACGAGTCCCAGTGTATGTTGTTATTGTAACGTATAATGATAACATATTAGAACTTCTGCAGTTCCCATCAGGACACCTTCTGACCAATCACAATTGAGAATTCAAACATGCTCTAGTGTTGATTTATTACTGCATCACATTTCTTGCATTCTGAGCTATCGGAAAACGATTTGACTTCCAAAGCTTTAAAAATATCGCGAGTTGCCTGTTTACGTGAAATGTTCTCCTAAACACGGTCAACACAGGAGCCCATTTCAACGTGGTAGTAGGTCTCAGAGGGGATGTGTGCTGAGAAGTGAGATTTACACCCAGAGACTGCTGGGATTTTTGTTAAACTGCAATCTTTGTTCCCCTGCAGAAAGCCTGAAGCCCTCCCGAGAGATTTGTCCTAATGTCAACTCTGATACACTGCACAAATACACCCACACTCACAAAATGGTGTTAATCTACTGGTTGACTTTTCTCCTCCCTCTCTGTTCTAAATCTGACTACTCACCCATTACTCTCTCTCTCTCTCTCTCTCTCTCTCTCTCTCTGTCCCTCCTCAGGTGTTTTGTTCCTTCAGTTTGGCGATGAGACACGGCGTGTTCACCTCAGTCATGAGCTGAGCAGCATGGAGACTCTGCACGCGCTGATTGTGCATGTGTTCCCTCAGCAGCTGAACATGAGTGCACTCCGCTCGCCCGCCACCGCCATCCTCATCAAAGACGAGGCACGCAACGTCTTCTACGAGCTGGATGACCCTCGCCGGATCCACGACCGCTGCATCCTCAAGATCTACTGCCGAGACACCGCATACAACACTCACCACCATGCGCACCATGGCCACGTCACCAATGGAGACCTGCGGGTGAGTGTCCAAAATGTTGATAATGCATTATATTACTCAAGAACACAGTGTCTGCTAAATCCACATATAAAACCGAAAAATATCTGAATCTACTGTTCACACAGAATTCAGTTAAAAAAACTAAAACCTCTGAACCATTTAAAAAAATGCATTGAAAAAAGCAACAAAAAACAGTTAATTTCAGTTCACATGCAAGTTGTAGTTTAGTTCTCCTTAAGTGTGGGAAATATTTAAATATTTGGAATTTAATTTACTTACACAAAAAAGCCAAATCCTATTCTAATAACACCTTTTCTTTCTTTTATTTTTCATAATACTTTTATATAACAATCTTTGGATTGTTATATAAAAGTATTATGAAAAATAAATATTATTTTATTTAAATATTTTACATATTATTTGTTTTCATAACCAAATTGATATATTTCTGTAGAAAAACTGAGTTAAACACTTAAAAAAAAAAGAATTTGCATATGTTTTAACTAGTCTTTTTTGCTAGTCTGGTGTTTGTTTATAGCAAAAACATAAACTAATAGAAGCCAGCAAACTCACTAAATAACACTAAACTAATCATCAAATGAAAACTAAAAGCAGTATAAAAAAATAAAAGTTTAATTTTAAAACACTTTCTTTTAAAGACTAAAACCTGATACTGATTCAGGGAGGATCTTTCTCTATGTGTTTCATCTTCAATCAATTAACTTTTTTCACTTATTTAAAACTGTTATTTCAGAGAATTCATTTGAGAAAGTTGTATTCATTTTTTAAAGACAGAAATAACTAATATTGGCAATATTTAGACTGTTGGACCATACGGTATGCTTTTGAAAAATGAATATATGCTAATGTAGGTATTAATTAACTCAGTTCTTGAGGAAGCGGCAGTCTGCCAAACAGTCTCACACACACATTCACACACACACACTCTGTGTAAAGACACAAAAATAGGGAACAACAATGCGAGGGAAAAAACAAAGAACAAAAATGTAGATTTACTCTGTTGCTGATGTATGAATGTATGTAGGTGTATGTTCCCATAAACACAGCTGTGCCACCATGGCTGACAAGAAATCCATAGCAGGAAGAGAGAAAAAAGAAATTTTATCACAAAATTGTTGGTGGAACATGAGTCAAAACAACCATCATATGCGACATCATAAGCAACCATCATATGCGACATCACAACCCCGCCCACTTGTTTTCACTTGGTTCACAAGACAGAGGCTCATGAGGGGTAGTGAGGGGTCAAAAGATTTTGGCATTTCTGTAAACATATTAGACTGCAACAGTGTACATATTAATATGTACATATAGAATTATGTGGCAGTTAAATTGTGTTCGTTTCTTGCTTCTGCCTCCATCCACCAGAGGGAGCTAGCGTACACCTCACGTGAATCTTCTCCGACTCGCCGCTTGAACGCCCACCCTTCATCCTCCTCTCCGTCGGCCTCCCCGTCTCGCCCACACTCCCGCCTTTCTTATGCATCTGTCCGGCCTTCCTCATATGCTGGTCCACCCCCGTCCCCTCAGCCCCACCCTTACCAGCACCAGAACCCCAACCACCCTGCCTTCTGCCCCTCCCCCAGTGCCATCCTGGAGCGACGTGATGTCAGACCAGACGAGGAGGCGCCAGCATCACCGTCAAAGAGTGTGGTGCTCCTGAAGAATGAGGCGGCGTATGCTGATCCGTACGCACTCATCCATGGTGTGGCTTCACCCCAAGCGCTCGCTTTCCGACGTGGCTCACTGCGGTCCCTGAGCCCCTATTCAGCTGCTGCTCTGCATTGTGAGCTTGACGCAGCCCTCTACAGGCCTGGAGGACCACTCTATGCTGAGCCTTACGGCCCAATGGGCTTCCGAACTATGCCACCTGCATCACCGCAGAAGCTGGAGCCGTACAGGGGTCACTCGGGTAGGGGATCACCGGGAAGGCAGGGTTTCCGAAAAGATGGAACTGTGTACGTAGAGAGTCATAAAGCGCGAGTCGGAGGCCCTATGCTGGACCAGATGTGTGTGATGGGTGGAGCAGGAGGTGAGGGAGTGGCACTGGCGGGATACGAAACCGAGACAAGGTAAGTTTTAGTTATTTTGTCAAAATGACCAATTTAGGATAGAAATGATGTGAAATCATTTCTTGTCATTGTGTTAAAGATCCTTCCAGCTATTATGAGCTTGGTAATGGCTTTTAGAACTCTTTTTTCCAAAACTGTTGTTAATTTTGCTTATCATTATTATATTATTGGGTATAATATATAATATATATCTAGCGGAACTACTCTTCAGTCTCAAGACATAAACTGAATAAATGGGATACACATTGCTTAGTTGACACTAATTAAATCATAATATGTTAAAGTAAAGTAAGGAGTAAAGTATTTGTGTGTTTTAGGGAGCGAATGGAGGCCATGGAGAAGCAGATCGCCAGTTTGACCGGTCTGGTCCAGAGTGTTCTTACCCGAGGCCCTGACAGTCCGTAAGTCATTTTCTCAATTTTTTTTTAATCATAAAAATTAACTTTTGCATTGCTAAACTAAAGGCATAAACTTGCAGTGACATTAACCCAGTTTGACAAAGTGTGTATTAGTTTTTCATGAATTGTAGTGGATCGTAGAAATGCATTAAAATGTACTTGAATTTTATGAATGCTGAGATAAAAACAGATTGATAGTGATTGATATTGGACTTCTGGAGCTTGCAATAGAGACTGTATATGAATGGATATTAATAGCAGACAGTGTGTGACAGATATTTTCTTCTTCAGCGACAAGGCAGAAACAGCAAGTGACTGCTCAGCACCTGAGAGTAAGTACTGTATGTGTGTGAATATGTGATACGTAAGGAATCAAATACGACTGTTGTATGAAATTAAACGATGATGGAGTGATGTAATGTGAATGAAGCAAAATTACTATAGAAATAATAATGCAATACAAACTACTGTCCAAGCTTCTGATATAGAAAATTAATCAACCGACCAATTAAAATTAATCAAAATGAATCAAAATGAATCATTCCGACCAATCAGAATTGAGAACTAATTAACAAACACATAAAGTCTATAATCATATGGAATGGAGTAAATAAGCTCCACTTTGTATGACTTCCTTTATGCTAGTTATTCCTTACAGACCCAATAGATGGGTCACTTTCAAGTAATAGTTTTTCAACACTGTGGTTTCGAGGGACAAGACAAATAGCTGTTCCAATGTAAAAGTCTGCTGCATCGACTTCGTCGCGTCAGAATCGCATGATACAATCACTTTTCAGTACAGCCTTGCCCATCTTGCCCCCGATGTGCTTTTCTGCCTCTCTTCAATCTGAAGGCCTTTAATCCTGTTCAAAACAGGGCATAAACCAACCTGAAAATCACCTACATTCATTAGGGTAAGGACACAGGTTAACCCTTGACGTGTTTTGTTTTTCAGCTGGCAGGTCTAGAAAAGGAAAAGGTATTTCTGTGTGTGTCTGTCACTCTGTTTCTTTGGTACACTCCACTGAAGGTGTCGTTGGCTTCTGTTTGTCCAAAGTCTGTCAAACCCACCTCTAATAACTGTTTTTATTTCATCAGTTACGACAAAACAACAATTTTTATTCTTACGTAATATAATTTATTTTATTGCTAAATGACTCAGGAATATAAGACACACCTGCCAATGTTCTGTGTACTTAGTAGAAAAAAAGTTAACAGTATTGTTTTTACCACAAAGAACAATGAACGACTGAAACTGCTGTAGTAGCATGCATAGTGTAAAAGCCCTAATAAACAAGCAATATACAATTTAGGATAATTCAAACATTTAATATGTACTTACTTCGGGCAAAAACCTTGTGCTACAGTGTAGAAAAGATGAGACGCATAGTAATTGAGGCAACATCTAGAGACAATAATTAAAACTGTGTGTTAGAAAGGAATGAAGCACACTAAGGTGCGCTATTATCGCAAAAATAATCAATGATGTTACCACCCATGGTTTGATCCAGGCTGACGTCATGGTACTACTGTGAAGTTGATTATTCCAGAAGTGTTTTATTTCTCTTATACCAAAGCATTTTGGCAATGCTAATAATGTTTAATTTATTCAAGAATGACATGTCATATCTTTTTATAGCTTTCTCTTGAATTTAACAAGACTCAGCTTGTCATGTTACTGAGAAACTGCAAAGTTGTCACTATAGAAACAATAACGTTTTAGATAAGTGCATTAATGAAAAACCCTGCAGTTAGAACTACTGTCAGAGCTACTGTTATAGAAGATTAGGATGTTCAAAATATATTTAAATTTTTATAATATGAGAATTATAAGCATAGGACATTTGTAGTAGTTTTTCATAACTGATCAAATGAAAAACAGTGGACTGAGATATCTGGTACCTGCTGTATATTATATGGAATGGAGTGACGGAAAAGTAGATCCGTGAGACTGGAAGACCCTGTTACAATGTGTGTGTAAGTAAGTGTGTTTAACCCAAACAATCCTGGAATGTTGTACTGCAACCCCTGATCAATGGAATGAACCCTAGAAAATGGTTTCATCAGCGGCATGTTCTGTTCCCTTTTTTCCAAAGAGAGCAATAGTGCTGATGACCTGGACATTGCTTGGATGCAAGCTGTGTGTGTTTTACATTACTTGAGGAAAATGTAGATGTGTGTTGCATGTACTGACCCCATAGAGGTGCTGTGATGAAGCAAGCCTCAGATACAGTACATCTGTATCACTGTTTTGAGTGGTGTGGATGAAGAATGCAAACTAAAGTTGCTAGTCTAACTTTTTTTTAAAATTACAGTTGCCTTATTTTTTCCCCAATTTGCAGTATAATGGTATTGCATTCCAAAACAATTACTACATGTTTACCGCTGTACATGTTGCTAAAGAGAGTCTCAAATTAGCAATTATGCTTACAGTTTAGCCAGTGTATTTGTGATTTTTTTGACCCCCTGCTACATCAATACAGGAGATGCTATTCTGCTTTTTCAGTTAAACCAGTGGTAAGACCAAACATGAATAAAATTCAACCAGCAGAAGAGCCAATTCACTGAAGGGGAAAGGACACTGCATTGAACTAGCTAATTAGCTTGCCATTTATTATTACTTTATGTTAGCTACCATTTTTTAAATCCTAGTCAATTTGGTTTCCAGGCAACCAAATTTCATTTCAAAACAAAAACCACACTGGAACTTCACCCTTGCTGTCTCCTGACCTCGATTCTTCTCCCTGGCAGCCACGACTCCCTCGGCTCCTCTGGCCCTGATGCCACCACCACCCACTGGAACATCTCAGCCGATTACAATGTCTCGCTCGCAAATGCAGCTGCATCTCAGTGACTTGCAACGGAGTACATTGGAGCTACGCAAGCAGCTGTCACAGTTACGCAAAATACAGGTGTGCTGTGTGATGGAGAATTCCAGCAAAACCTACTATGGCCTTTACTAATAAGACCCTTGGTGAGTGATTTGATTTTGCTTGCTTGTTTTCAGATGCAGAATCAGGACTCGGTGCACACTTTGCTGAGGCAAGCGGAAGCCGATTTGGGTCTTTGTCTGATTGAAGCATCTCGGACACAGGAAGATCCTCTACAACGCCAGCGCCTCCTTGTGGAGGAAGAAAGACTGCGCTATCTAAATGAAGAGGAACTGATTATACAGCAGCTACAGTGAGCTAACAAACAGTGTTCTGATTTAATATTTCCCATCACCATTTCACTATTGGCTTAATGTCCATCACTATCTTATGGATAGTTTATTACTTACAGTATATAGCTAAAGTTAAATCTGGGGGAATAGTCCTTGGAGTCGCATGAAATGAAGTCCATATAAACCGAGAAATTTGCAAAAGTGTGATCGGTGAATTGCAAACTTGATATCAACAATCTTCACATGATCACATGATATCACTAATCTTCCTCGTAACTGTAATTACACAACGTAACAGCCTAATACTAGCTAGCTTAATAGCAAGCTAGGCTAATAGTTTCAAGAAACACAATAAGAACCCAAGCTTGCTAGAAAAATTGGCTAGTGATTAACATACCTAACCAAATGTTTGCTGGCTTGCTAGTGAATTTGTAGTTTTAAATGAACAGTACATCTGTGAAATGTTTTACTAGGTACATTACAACAGGCACTAGTGTTAGCTAGCTACCTACTTAGCTTACCCAATGTTAACATTACCTCTGCAGCTGTAGCTACCTGTTGTTCTAGCAAAAATGGCTAGTGGTTAAACTAGCTAATCAAATGTTAGCTAGCTTGCTCATGATTTTGTGGTTTTAGTTACACAATACAGTTGTTAATTGTGCTAGAAGCAGTATTGAAGCCACAAAAATGAAAGGTTTAAGGGATGATAGTTGTTAAGTTTGCTATTAGCAGCTGCAGTGAGTTTAACACATTTGCAAACTTATATGTTTGCTATTTGCTATTATCAAAAGTAACTCAAGTTCTGCCTTTGTTGACCCAGGGCTGCCCACTGCCCATAGGCTCCATGATAGCTTAAATAACTTTATTACTTACTCTGTTAGCTAGTTGGTAAACTTAATGATCAGCTAGCTCAGTTTCTTAGCCAGCTATCTACTTTTCATAAGCTAGAGATTGCATTGTACAAGAGGTCGAGGCAACCTTGGTGCCAAAGGTAATTACTGATGTAGAGAATTAGCATGTCCGAGTAAGCCGAAGTCAACAAGGACATGTTAAAAGCAGGAACAGGAATATGGGATTGTGCTAAAAATCTGTTGAATTGTGCTATTATCTTGCATGTGTGTATTGTGGTTCCAGTGATCTGGAACGTTCAGTGGAGGAAATGAAGACAGGGGCAGGGTTAAACCATCGCTTGGTGACAGAACAGGAAGTAGAACAGAAAAGTCAAGAGCTCCGGAGGCTTGGAGAGACATTGACCAAACTTAAGAGTAAGTGCAGGAACAGAACATACACAAAAACTGGCCAATCAGAAACCAGGATGATGCTCACAGCCAGAACCCAGATTGACCAATAAAAATAGTAAGGACTGTTCATATTCATTCATGTGAGGGTGTGTGTCTGTCTAGATCAATTCCCAACGCTGCAAAGTAAAATGCGTGTGGTGCTGCGAGTAGAGGTCGAGGCAGTGAAGTTTCTGAAGGAGGAACCACTGAGGCTTGATGCTTTACTGAAACGCTGCAGAAACATCACAGATTCACTCACACTACTGAGGAGGTGTTGCACACACACATAAAAAAATCCACAGATACACTCACATGGCCAAGGGGACAACAGGCACACATACCCAGAAATATAATATTAAAGGAAAATAACACGTACACACAGCACACTGCAGAACGCTGTGGACACTAACACAAATATATACAACAAATCCACTACAAATTTTAAAACCAACCATTGTCTTCACATAGGCAGGTGTCAGAAGGCCTATGGAAGACTCCGGAAGACATCAGCAGCTCCAGTGATATAGACTTTACAAAGTGCTGTGATCTGGACATCCTAACCAGCCCTTCTCTTACCAGTCTACCTGACTTCACAGGCACTTTAACAGGCACTAACAGTCTGTCAGGATCCTTGACGACCAACTCTGCCAGCATAGGTACTATACTCAACTTTTATAATTGATTAGGTCACAGGTTCCCAACCCTGGTCCTGGATTGTCACACTAAAATGTGAAGGACTTTGAGTGCTACAGGATCAGGGTTAGGAACCTGTGGATTAGGTGATGAGCTACTGTACTTATTACCCTGGTATTCTTCTTAAGAAGTACATCAATTTAAACTCTTTATACAATCCTGTAAATTGACTCAGCCTTCTTTCTAGGCTCTGGTGCCAGTCTGTCTAGTGCTCTTGGCACCAGTCTGGGCTCGAGTCTGAGTGGCGCTACTGGTTTAGCAGGTACTACCACTCTTGGGAACTGGCTGGCAAGCACAGGAGTTGTGGACAGCAGCATGCCTGAGCAGGATGGCACCTCAGCAGGAGCACCGAAGAGCCGTGGCATTGAGGATCTGCCTACACGGAGAGAAACGGACAAAGGAGTGTCCGTGGAAGTCCGTCTGGTAACACAGATTTCTGGTATTGCTTTATTGGTGTGGTGTGTGTGCTTGCTCAGCAATTGTTCACTCTCTTTGCTGAGCTCACACATTAGATTAGAATTAAAACAGATCTTCAGTATATGCAAGGTGAAGAGGGTGGAAAAGATACAGGAGATGGACAAGCTGATAACAGAGCAAGTGTGTGTCCTAGCCTTTTGGTAACTGTGTTCTTCTCGTGCTCTTTTGATTATATCATCTTATTGCATCCTCACTATTTACGATCAGCTTATACTTTATGATGCAATAACACACTAACTTAGATTTTCCAATGGTAAGACAAAAAGCAAAACCTCTGTGCCTACAGTTTTAGAACTTTAACCAGCCTGTGCTGTCAAATAATTCCCCCTTAACAAGATCTTGCTGCATCAAAGGGGTTTGCATATTGAACTTTAGAGCAATGTCACCTGGAGTTTAGTGTTCCCAGTAGGGCCACCTGTGGCCACCTAAGGGGAAATGTCAGACAAAGTCTGATCCCAAAGAGCCCCACAGAACGTATGAACATGTAATTGCATCCTGGGCAGAGTTTACAGAGACCTGCCACTAGAGTCAGGCCTGGGTGTGGCGTCCACAGCATTATGTCCACATGCAGTGCAACCAATGGTACGAAACATCTTAACAGTGGTGGTATCTCTCCTATTCCAGAGTTCTCATATAATAGGACCCAGATGGGTCCCAGGGTAAGGTTTTATCTTGGTTGTGCCTTGCTGCCACCCTATTTGTGGTTTTCATGGCCAGAATATCAAGGTACAGCTGAAGAGCAGAGGTGTCCACTATTGGGTTGGAGGTAACATCATAATTTTTTTTTGTCTTCTTGGCACCAACAAAAGTGGACCTCTGACACATAGTTATGTTTTGATGATAAAATGGGAATGAGCAAGTTCTATTTCTTGACCCTGGTGGCGGATTTTAAATACCTTCAGATCCTATTCACACATGATGGAAAAAGACTCCACCTGAGAGATTGACAGACAGATGCGCCATTGCCATTGTACTGGTCTATAGTGGTGAAGCAGTAGCTTAATTTTTGGATGAAGTTTACTGGTTATGTCATGTCCCTGTGGCTGTGGGTAATGGCTGAAAGAATAAGGTCATGGGTACAAGCAGCAGAAATTATGTTTCTCCACAGAGTAGTTGCACTTAATCTCTTGATAAGGTAAGGAATCAAACAAGTTGAGGAGCCAGATGAAATGATAGTGCCAGGACTTGCTGTGGGGATTATATATCACAGTTGGCCTCAAGTCACAGAAACCACATTAAATCTACATATACTGACATTATTTATATGCATGTGCGTCTAGGCAGCAGAGCGTGATTGGGAAGAAAAGCGGGCAAGTTTAACCCAGTTTAGTGCCCAGGACATAAATCGTCTCTTGGAGGAAACACAAGCAGAACTGATGAAGGCCATCCCTGATCTGGATTTTGCTGCAAAGCAGATCACCAAACCTGCTGTGCCCCCAAAACCACAGCTCTCCTCTCTACCCAAACCTGCCTCACCATCCTCCACACCGAGCTGTACACCTGAACACCAACCAGGAAAGCCGCCACCTAAACCAGCTGGCAAGGATGGCATTCAACGAAGAGAATCAGGTAACATAATTCCCTAGTGATACTAATTAGCCCAAGCCCTAATCCATTAAAATTAGTAAAATGGATATGCCTCTAGAGTTGTTACAGTCATCAAGCTAGAGACTCTGACCTTTGTTTTCCTGTCAAAAGATCCCATAATCCTTTGAATCATGTATTGACAAATGTGTCAACCTGGTAAATCCCTTTTCCAAGTACGGATCATATAATGTGACTTGGTAAACTGGATATTAGATTTTATAACATATTCCAATTATCATTACACACATGAAATTCCAGAATGGTTTGAACCATTAGGCTACTATCAAGACCTTTATTTTTATATCCAAAGTTTCCATAATCCTTTATCAGAAAGGAGGATGATGGCCAAGCTATCAAGTATGCTGGAGAACGACTCCCACCCCATGCATGAAACTCTGGTGGCACTGGGCAGCTCCTTTAGTGACAGGCTGCTCCGCCCTAAGTGTGGGAAGGAGCGGTATCGCAGGTCCTTCCTCCCTGCTGCTGTGAGACTGTACAGCCAGCACTGCTCCCAGCAGACCCCACCACTTAACTGGACAATAAATCTCTGGTACTAACTGGAAAGTAAATCTTTGGTAACCCCCCATCTCATGGGAACAGTGCAATAATGCAGTGTCACTTTAATACTGTTGTGTGTTTGTGTTTTTGTGCATTCTTGGTGTGTCTCTTTTATATTTTTTATACTTACATATTTTTAAATTTTTTTTATATCTTTATATCTGCTGCTGTAACAATGCAAATTTCCCCATTGGGGACGAATAAAGGATTATCTTATCTTATCTTATCTTATCTTATCTTATCTTATCTTATCTTATCTTATCTTATCAGCTGTATGTTTGGATCATGTCATACATTATAAAATGGGTTTAGCTAAACACTGTAAGTTTGAGTCCCCGACCTTCTTTGTCACAGAAAATCTTTAAATAATTTGTCCAGATTTGTATAATGTGACTGAGGTTACTATTATTACTAATTAACATGTCAGAATTTTGCTGCTCTAATAACTCAGCCAGAGCAATCTATCATTTGTTATAATATTTGCAATACCAATATCTCAGAGGGTTACACCATACCAATGAGCCCATCTGACCAGTCTATCCTGTGTGCTGTTTGTGTTGTATGGACTGAATGACCATAGGGGAGTTGACAGTTCCACGGTACCGAACAGAGAAACCGTCCAAGTCTCCACCACCTCCACCGCCACGCCGCAGTTTCCCATCAGGGCACAGGCTCACGACCAACAGCAGTGGCGAGGTTGTCATTGTTAACAAGAGTGTTAATGTAAGGAATATATTTACTTTTTAAAATTTTTTCTCAAATCCATAATGTGCTCTAGTTTATCTTCTGACAGGTAATTAATTCAAATAGCTTCGCTTCTTGTGGCATGAAGTGACACAGGATGTCAGTTTTTCATCACATAGTTTGAGTATTGCCAAATATTTTCATTATCAAATTATGTCTCTTTTCTCAATTTGTCGTTGTAGCCCTGCTGTACTTCAGCTATCTCATTTACATAGTGTTTCCTCCCTCTAATTTGCATGTGACACCATTCACACAATTCTTCTTCCTAAGTGACCTGCAATACACAAGTAACATTCATGCTATTTATCCAATTTCACATGCAAATTAGGACTTGTTTAGTTATTTGAGATCTTAGCAAATCAGGGTCATGGTGTTTTAATGTGTCAGTGTTGTTTTGCATTCTTTAGCTTGTTGAATTCAATAGCAGGTTCACCAGCTAGCTAACTAACAGTTGAAAAGAAATAGGCAGTCAATCTTCAACTGTTTTCAACTGGTACAAAGATGTGTTTGATTGATGGATCTTGCACTAGGATTGTGATTACTATAGAATTTCTCTGGGACTTAAGTACCCAATTTTTAAAATAAAGTCAATGGTAAGTTAATGTTGGAAGCTTTATAGTATGTACATTTTATACATATTTTTTCAAAACCTTTTTTTTCAAAACATAGTGCTTACAGTATGTCTGACCTTCAATTCACCTATACTTATGCAGATTTATTCAAATATAAAATGGAACATTGAAACATTAAATGGTAAACATCCAAAAATAACAAAAGATTTTGTGCTTTGTTGTGGTTAAAAATGTACAGTGTGTATTCGTTTAATATTTGTGAAACCATTTGAAGATATCATGGCTATTTCCAAACTCTCCTTTACTGTCTGCTCTCTACAGAAACCTGAAAAGAATGAAAACTGTGAGGAGTCAGATGTACAAATCCAGTCTCAGACTCCACCTGTTAAACTTAGACGACCTTCGACCTCTGATGGGCCCCGACCCTCCTCCACGCCACCAGTTATTGCTGCTTCTGGGATGAAGGAGGATGAGGATGAGGAGGAGAAGATCATGGCAGAGCTTGAGGTAAAATATGGATGAAAAAGTTGTTCTAGAAGTCTAGGTAGTGTGCTGTGAAAAACAAATCTTATTCTCATAAGATTTACTTATTTTTTTTTATTATTATGGCCATGATACTACGTTTCAGTGATGCAGTAATGTGTTATTGCTCAAAGCACTCAGTGTTATTTGTTTTTGTCTTGGTCCCCTAAGAATTATTGTATAGTTATCATCTCATTATGTTTTTTGGACTTAATTTAGTGAAGAATAACCAGCGGAGAAATGTAAATGCACAAAAATGTCAATGAAGCAACCAATTACGAGCTTAACATTAGTCATATCTCAATTTCTCCTTACACACATGCACACACACACACACACACTCATGTGGCAGATCTTCCAGCCAGCACTGGTAAGGCCCATCACCCCCAAAGTCCATCAACTTCCACCAGTCCACCAGTCCCGAGAGCAGCGCTCCCAGTTTGGGTCAGTGGACATGCAGCAGTTTGTGGTTAGAGGTAACCAGTTAATTCACCCTCAAAACCTCTCCCAGTTTTCATTCTGCTTAGATTCTAATATTCATGATATACTGGATACGCTGGCAACTTTTTGAGATAATTTCTACAGAATTTTATACTACACTGCTGTTGAATTCTTAAATCTGATTGGTCAGAAGGGGCTGGTTCTATAGTAACCACATACAGAAGGACTTGTATGGTAGACACACCTTATAATCATGAAAACAGATTTAGAACATATACTTGTAAATATAGTGGAGTTTTCTGAAAGGAGATGTTTATTTAACATTTAAGGAAGGAGTCTCCAGTGTCAGCACTTTATAACAGTCAGAGGTAATGCTGTACCCTTTCTGCCACAGAGGATGTTGTGCCTTCTTGGTAACATGACAAGCTGCATTTTCTATTAATTTTAAGAAGTTTATAGCTGCTGTTACATAACTATTATTATATTACTGCAGATGTTACACAATGTTGAACTTACCTATAAATGCATAACAAGTATGACATGTCAGGAATAAAACACTTCTGGATGTGCTTTAATAGGAAAATAATCAAAGTTGCTATTATTTTCTCATAACAGCACTTCCTGTAGTGTTTTATTCCCTACTTATTATATGACTATTTTAACTGGTCGGTTTTTTTGTAATGTAACTGGACAGCTGAGTCACAAAGAACACAATCTTTAAGTATTTAGGTCAACAATCAGTTCAGAAAACCCTTTATTTTTAAATATATATAATTGCTTTCTAACATAGCTATGTAATATGTAGCTTTATGCTTGTGCTGAACCTTTCTTCCATTAGTATTTAAAAAAAGGGAATGAAATAAATAACCGTTAGTATTTTCATTTCAGATTATAGATTAAACATTTAATTAACATGCCTCAAAAAGTTGCCAATATATGATGGACATAAATGAACTTATACATAGCTCAAACTGAAGTCTTAATCTCTTCCTTTTCTCCTTTTTTCTCTCACTCTCTCGCTGCATCTTTCTAAAAAAATGTATTGAAATGAGCTCAAGCAGGAAATTGCATCATAAAATCCAATATCCAAAATCCATTGCAATGAATTCCCCTTTATATATTATTGCTGTTCATTACATGTCAAAATATGTACATTGTAACATATAGTGCTACTGTACAATGTACATCTTTTATTTATTATTATACCAGTACTAGAGCTCCTCTTGAAAAATTTGATCTCTGCAGGCTTTTACACCACAGCGCTGTTGAATTCCTAATTCTGATTGGTCAAATGGTGTTGATTAATTTCCTGTAACAGAAGCTCTTTCTGGGTGTAATTCAAATCATGGCTTCATATTAAAGCGCTTGTTCTAATACGTTATCGTTTCTATAGTAACAAAGTACACATGGACTTGTCCACATAAAGAGATAGTGAGTAATTGTTGATATGGTAAAGTTTTCTGCGAGGAGATGTTTCATTAACATTTTTAGAAGGAGTCTACACTGTAGTGTCAGAGCTAAAGCTGTTGATTATTTTCGTATAACAGCAGACTCTAAAGTGTTTTATTCCTGATTATACTGTATATGGTGAATCAAATAGTACAACAAAACTGAAAGAACGCTTTCTATAAAATAATTGTTGGTAATATGTTATCTTTTTTTTGTAAGTGCATATTTTATATTGCATGGACCTCCAGATAACCTATGCGGAATGAAACTCTGCTAAACAACTTCTGGATCCCACGCTGCTTTGCTTAATTGCTCTGTTGGACCACTTCAGCCTGGGCGGTTTGTGTAAGAGTGTTTTGGTTGCTTTCTTGTTGGCTGGTGTAATTTACGACAGTGTCAGCTTCGCTGTTTAGACATTTTGTGTGTGGGCGAGCGACACACAAAGTGTGTGTTTTCTGTTGTTCACGGCATGGGGTAATATGTTACAGCGAACTCCCCTGGTGGAACTGTCATAACAGAAGGGAGTGGAAAAAGAGAGCATGTTTTTTTTTTTTTTTTTTAAACACAAACATGCTAGGTGTCAATTTGCTTTTCCTTTATATCTTACTCTTTAGAGATAGTGAACTTCTTTGTTTTTCTTCTTGTCTTCCAGCACCTTTTGTATTAAATTGTTTTTTTTCTCCTCATCCAGAATGCAGGCACTCCTCCAGCGTCGGCTAAGACGGTGTCTTTGTCGTCGACGTCATCGTCATCATCGTCTCGCTTGAAGCAGCTGCAGCAGAGCAGTTTGGAGCGGAAAAACAGGAAGCAGCGTGAGCAGCAGGGCCAGCAGCAGGTATTTCACTTCTAACAGCTACTGGCGCTAATGCTTCCGACCAAACCTGACGCCTGAGCTAGGACTGAGTGCTACCTGCTACGCTAGCACTATACCCAGTGAAGCTTGCTAGCTGAGCGCTAGTCTGTTTTTGCTAGCACTTAAGGACATTTGAATTCGACAGCTAAGCACAATTAGGATCACCTGTGAAGTCTGAAGCTAAACGTTTTTTTGACCATGGGCATGATGTCTACCTCTCTGCAGGGGGTTCAACTGTTCAGCAGACCCCATTGTCTTTTCATTTAAGCGTCTTATTATATTGCTCTCAGGATTTTTTTTTTTTGCTTCCTCCATCTTCTTCCTAAACAGCACCACTCCATAGTCATGCTGCGAGATCACACAAACTTCCTGTTATGGACTAAGAGAGCCAAATCCACAAAAGATAAAATAACTGTTGCATCACATTGCTCACATAATGCACTCACTTTTATTTTCTCCTTCTCTCTCACTCTTGTGTATGGCTGCAGTCCACCGAGACTGATTCCAGTGTTGACTTTTACCTTCTGTTAAAAAGGGTTATTTAATCTTTTCCATCATTACAAACTGCACCCCAGGGCTTCCTGCTTTCTACATTTAAAGGGGTTTTGCCCTTGTGTCATCTTCCCTATGGACTTTATCCAACATGCAGCTCTTTCTAGTATGCTGTGATCTCTAAAAAAAAGGCAATTATTACTATACCTTTATAATTTTTCCCTTACCGCAAGACAAATTAGGTGTTTAATCCCTTTGTTCAGATGTCCAACAATCTGTCTAAACCTGTGCTTAGAAGGTTTCTATGATTCAGTCATAGCATTTTAGCTAAAGCAGCAGTCACAGCAAACTTGAATATAATTTACTGAAAAGTAAATCTTGTGAACCAATAGTAAACAGGACTGGGCAGGACTGTGGTCTCTTTGGTTGGTAAATAAAAGAGAGGTGGTGCTAATTATTAAGTAGAGCTCACAACAGACCTTTGCCTTGCTGTTTTCTTACTGCTGCAGACAAATCTGCAAAAAGGAAAAAAAAAAAGTAGATGTCTAATCCACCGACATGTACTAGGGCCTTTGTGGTAAAATTTTAAAATGTGTGCTAGCACTTATATTCTTCAGACTATAGCGGGAAAAATCCAGATATTGCTATCTAGAGCATGTTTCCAAGCTTAAAAAGTGCAATCCGAACTCAAACCTGACCCTTTAAAATGTTTCAACTCAAACTTTTCTCACCTTTTGGCTATGTCACTGTGATAGTCATGGATAGTTGGTACAAAATGTAATTCAGAAGGTCTTGGCTAACAGGTAGTTACATGATGCTAATCAGTGGTTTTAAACTTCCATTAGTTTTAGCAAAACCAACAAAAGCGGGAAAATCTACCTGGTTCATCTAGACAAATATTGTCCTCAAATTCACTTGCAAGCTTGTAAGATATGAAAAAAAACCCAAAGTCTAAAACACACCATAGCAATTATTTAAAATGGACTAAATAACTAAAACCTCTGAAGAAAAAAAAATGTTTGGTTACAAAATGAAAGCAGAAGATGAAAGCAGAAGGTGAACACAAAAAGAAAAAGCACTCCAGAGATGAAGCAGAGAAAAGGGAAGCACTCCAAAGACTCGAGTGACTCTTATCTGCGAGGGCAGCTTTGCAAAGTCACAGCACACCAGCTATTGCCAAAGAAAGAAAATCATAGAAAAGGAGAGAGAGAGAGAGAGACAAGGTGGGAGAGGACAAGCAAGCAAGCACAGAGGGGAACAGAGAGAGCGCATTAGAGAGAGGGGTTAGGCCATTAGCAATCTCTGAAAACATTAGCCAGCTAGCTGACTGACAGCAGTCCACTGAGACTGGTTAATCCTCCGTAACTGATCCAAGGAGGAAATAGTGACAGTGGAAGACACGAGGAAGAAAACTGGAGAGAAACCAGACTCAAAAGGGAACACATCCTCTTCTGGGTAATGTGGAATAGTGGACCATCTACAACAGCAGACAGTGAATCACAAGTGTAGGAAGATCCAATCAGAAGTAGAGCATTAGGAAAGGCACCTTTACCTAAGAGAAAAGCTATTTAACAAAATGCCTTGGCTCAATGGTTTGTTGGGTTGTGCATGTAAAGCCAAAGTGTGCAAACTCACAGGTTGAATTCACCTAGAAAAATTGAGGCAAGGTGAAAGTAATGGCAACTAAATGTATCTTTCATGTCCTGCGCCATTTCCATCTCAGTGAATTCACTTTTCCCCCAGGTGAATTTCATTTGCCATAGCAAAGGATCAAAAAACATAAATGCTACAGCTAAACCATAGCATTGCAGCATCTGTCAGCGAGCATCTTTCAGTGGTTCACACTGATTACATCATGCTGTCCATCCATTTGATGAAGCACAGTACACAGCACTGGTACCAACATTTACATTTAACATTTGCTACGCTGATACGACAGGCACCTGAAAACTACACTTTTCCCACTATTTCAGATAAAGCAGCAGTCAGACCCAAACACAAATAAAATTGCCAACTAACTGAAGGGGAAAGGACGTGTGGCATGAAAGTATAGGTTACTTTTTTGACTTTATCTAGGAGAATGTGAATCTATCAGCCTTGAGCTTGTGAGCCAATAGAAAAGAAGTGGGTGGGGCTGCGGTCTCTTTGGCTAGTAAAAAAATTGAGTTGCTGAGAAATATTAAGTAGCCTCACACAAGACCTTTGCCACACTGTTTTCTTAAAAAAAAAAAAAAAACTCACATAGATTATAATTATATTTTTTCTCTCTGCTTGCTAGTATTTATTTTGCTAGCAATGTTTGCAACTCTGAATACTTCATTAATGCGTCAATGAAATTTATAAGCTTGTTGACCCAATCCCCCTACAGTGGTCTATACAGTAACCACTTCTCTTGTCTCGATACAGTAACAAAGCAACCATTGAGATGGAGCCAGGGATACCTCCCAAGAGATTTAGTGAGGGGGCCTTGGCTAGGCTGTGTTAAAATCAGTGTTGGAGGGCATGTCTGGATTTAGACAGTTTCATTCAGCCTGTCTGAAGAATGGCAAAAGCTCACTGAACCCTATTTAACCATTCAGTTTGGTCATCACGCACTGTGTGATGTGAGCACCACGGACGAAACCGCAGCATGACGCAGATGCCAACCATCTGTCAGAGATGCATTAGAGCCAGGCAGCTTCTGCCTTGTACCCAGCCAGAGGTCAGGCTAATTTGGCATGCTAGCTGCCCTGTTTGCTGCCTCTTCACAGAAAACAGCCTTTATATAGGTCTGTATCTTAGTAGCAATCCTGGTAATAAATCTAATTAGTCCTCTGTCTGTCAGCCATTTTGGCTAAAGAAAGCAGCAGCATGATGTGTAAGCCACCATGGCTGTGGAAATTAGACTGAAGGGAATGAATGTTTTATTCATGAAAAGTCAAATGGATTGCTCCTAAATACCACAAAGTCCTTGATTAGCATCTGAAGATGCCACTAGCCAAGTTCTGGCTTTTGTGAACAATTTATACTGTGTGTATGTTCATGATTTAAGCCTATTTTCTTGTGTGCTGAAGTTCTTTTGCTTAGCAGAACACTGCTCTTTTGATTAGTCACTTAACAAAAGTTCTGGTGGAAGAATATATCATTAAATAATGAGCAAAAGGATAAAATATTTCACAAAGGAAAATATGACACTTCCAGAGTTGAAATTAGTTGGGAGAAAGTATCTTTAATCTCAGAGTATAGAGTATACCTCAAAGCAGATGCTCAAATCCTCTGGAGAATGTTTGTTTTCGTAGCATTCGTTTCAAGCCAACATTGGTTTTTTTGGTGCTGTGGGAGAAATTTCTCACTCTCTACACGGTCTCAGAGGCAGGCTAAGATCACGAAGCTAGTATGAAGTCGAGCAGGTAACATGTAAATCAAACATACTTTTTACACAAAAATGATGTGTATGAATCATTTCATTTTCTGTAAGCAATACTGTTTCTGATCAGAACTAACACATCGACAAGAAATAAACTACAAGCAAGATGAGCGACTTGTCATTTGTTAGTGTGAACATAGAGTTGCTACAAAAGTAGGCTAATGTAGCTAACACGTATTAGAGGTCTGTCTCACCTGAAATCTTTTCCATAGCTCATTGCTGCACTACTTAAATCTTCATGTACTTTCATCAAATTACATTATTAATCTACATAATCCAAGCAGTGATCTCCGGGGTCCAAGCACTTTTTGCAAGTTCTTGCCAATTTACATAGAACAGGAAAGAGCCTGTAGATGAACATAATGTTTCATGCTTCTTCATGCCAATTCAGTGCTAACTGTGCTGAATTACCTGCTGAAAGCTGATTGGCTGATGGCAGCAGTAACATGGTCATGGTTTTGATGGATCCGGAGCCTATTCCAGGACCCCATGATTTGTAATAATATTCTACCCCTATTAAACTCCTAAACTCACCAAACTTTCTAAACATTCCTTCCTCTCATAGCTTAGTATATTTCTGATTAGTTTCAGCATAATTACTGAATAATTTATAGTACTCACTGAATAACATGCTTTATAATGAAAAACCGAATAACAAGGTTGATGAGTTGAAGTGATTAACATTACACTTAAATTTGTAAACACTGACAATACCTGCTATATAGTAAAACTTTTATTACCACATTAGCCTCAAAGCTGTAATGCAAATCTTAAGAAGCAATGTAGAATCCAAACACGCCGTGGCTGATCCACTACATTTGAGGTAAGGGGAAAATTGTGTCAAATTGATTTCTAACCAAAGCATCCCAAAGAATTTGATGTATTCATCTCTCTTTTTTGGGGGTCACAGAATAATTCCGCAATATGTTATAATTTTGATGAATAGTTTTCACTATATTTTGTTGAAAGTACTGAAACTGAAAGGTGTGACCAAAATTTTAACCAGTACTATATAGCAGGAAGTCCTCGAACACTGTTTGTATGTGACTGTTTTTAGTTTTTACAATTTTGGCCATAAGATCCAATTAACAGTTTTGTCTCTTCTCTTCTTTCTACCCTCGCTCACCTCTCCTTACTTGCTTGCTTCATGCTTGCACTTCTCTCCTCTGGCTAATCCACATTCTGTCATTGCTTAAATGATATGCACCTTTTTGGCATGCATCAGGCATAACCAAATGCTGTGCTTCATGCCCCAAAGAAAGGAAAAGATACAGATTATGCCCTACTCTCCTTCAAATAGGGTTTAGGACCTTAAACTTAAAATTTTTTTAACCTATCCTACTGAAGTATAGGTCTGAAATAAAGATTTGCTCTTTTTTCCTGAGGCATAACCCTTTTTGCAAACCAATTCCCGTGACCCTTTCTGGCCAATCACAGCCTCTTTCTCTCCTTACTGGCATGTTGCCATTAATTTCAGCCAATCACTGTCCTTCGCTCTGTCCTCCCCTGAGATCTGATCCTATCCAAGGTGATTAGACCATGAAGGTGAACCGTGAGGACGACGCATGCACCGGACCCTGAGTAGGACACTGAACGGCAGGCTTGCACATGTTATATCTAATACATTAGGGTAAGTTAGAGTAATTAATGTAATAATGTATCACTGTATGTACAGTAAAATAACATCAACATCAGCACCATGGGATATTTAACCTGTAGCCCATACACAGGTGTTAAGTGAGCAAATGTAATTAATATATTGAGATCAATTACTGGGAAAACTGGCATCTCACAAGCGAAAAGGTTTAGCGACAAATGAAATTTATTTTTTAATAAAAATTTAGCTTCTTTAGTTCTGCACTGGAGCTAAAAGTCTATATATATAGTTAACATAATAATAATAATAAGCTAATATAATATAACTAACCAGCACTAGAAGTGTATCTCACCCCAAAATCTTTTTGATAAATAAATACCAGACTCTTCCTATACTTAATTCTACATTATTAAACTATGTAATGGCATCATCACGTAGCTACTATAAGCTACATAAGCTACTACGTTTACTAAGGAATAAAACACGATGGGGTGTGCTGTCACAGAAACAATAATAATCAACAAAATCACCACCTGGAAGTAGATGGTTTTCCATTAATGTTTTATTCCTCTTACGCCACAGCAATTTGTCACCACTTACAATTTTTAAATGATTAATAAACATGGTACGTTTTATCATATTACGTTTTATTGTATTTACGTCTATAGGATGCTGTGGAACATCTAAGAAAAAAATCAGTTTCTGTTATCATTTATGTTATAGAAGCTATAAACAGACATTCCCTCACCAACCTCTTATTTTGTCTGACTTGAAGTATCAACAACAATAACAACAACAATAACAAACGCAGCTTGTCATGTTACAGAGAAACGGAAAAGTGCAAAGTTCTCTGTCCCGAAGATTTTCCTGAAGTTAAAAAACTTACTAAATTTTACAAAGCATTACAAACTGGAAACACTTTACAAAGAAAAAGTTAAATAAACGTCGCCTTACAGAAATCTTGACCATACCAATGATTAAATGTTTTTCTTTGTTAAATAATAGACTGCCATACAAGTATCTGCGCAAGTTGTTACTATAGAAACGATAACGTATTAAAACCAACGCATTAATATAAACCTGTAATTTGATTGCAACTGCTGCTGTAGAAAATGAATCAACAGCTTCCAACCAATCACAATCCATAATTCAACAGCGCTTCCAATATAAATCTAGCCTACATTTTGGAGGCGGGGCCCAGATGTTGTTTTGTTAAACCTCACTAATGTATACTCGACCACCAGGTAGCTAATTTATTAATATTTATTAGATAGACTTCCATGAATTGTTTTGCCTTGTAGCTTCAGTGCATGACTAAAAAAAGCAAACAGGTCTTAGCTAATCAACTATATTTGGGGGTAAAAGGGAAAATTGTGTAAATTCGATTTTTGTGCCACACCATACCTCTAAATGAACAGAAAAGTAACAATTATATAGCACTTACGGAGAGACCTCACTTTACACAAAATACAGATCATATATAAATTAGAAACTAACTGTGATAACTGTGACTAATTTAGATGTATTTATTACCAAAATTGTGTTTATGAAATATGCCTATATAGTGTTTGTATGATTAGAATCTTTTGTATTTTTGTATTTTAGAACGAAAGAGCGTGCTGAAAACCTGAAAAATACGAAATAATCAAAAGTTTGAAAAAAGGGTAACCTGTGGAGTGAGTTGTGCTTATTTTCAGGACGAGTGTTACAGAAAGTTAACATGCTATATTCAGAGTTAATCTTCAGAGTATATTCTAATAATTCTAATGATGAGTAACAACCGAGTGCACAAGAATCTGAATGATAAAGTGATAAAACCCTATTTTTACAAACCCCAGCCATTTCAGTTCTCTTTTTAAATCATTAATAATTGGAATGGTTTCTGATTTTTAATTCAAATTTTATTTATGCTTGGATCTTGCTTAAAAAAACACAAGATAAAGGCGTTTTATGTGTAAACGAGATAAAGACAATCAGAGCTGGTTTAGACGTGATTGTACATGTATTTTACACACTATAAGATGCATACAGAAAGCTCCGCCCACTTTTTGTCTCAGCATTTGTGGCATAGTTGTAGAAATTACATTAAAGTTATTTTTATTTTATGTTCCTATGTTGTTGTAGTCTAGTAAAGTTTTTGTCCCATTATTGTTGCCGTACTTCAGGGCTGTATGGTTTTTGTTAGTTTTTGTGTTGCCATATTTCAGGGCAGCACTCTTTTTATCTCATTAGTGTTGCTGTAATTAAGGTCTGTATTGTTTTTGTCTCATTATTTTTGCCCTATTTCAGGGCAGTATTGTTTTTTCCCATTAGAATTGCCATAGTTAAGGTCTGTGTTCATTTTTTTCCCATTTGTTTTGCTGCCTTGTTGCTTTTTGTCCCTTTAGTGTTGCCACGCCAGTAGTTTTTCTCCCATTAGTTTCACCTTAGTTCAGGGCAGTATTGTGTTTGTCCCAATAGTTTTGACTTCCTGTTATTTTTTTGTCCTGTTAGGGTTGCTGTACTTAAAGGACTTTGTTGTTTTTTGTTCTAATAGTGATGCCACCCTGTTAGTTTTTGTCCCATTAGTGTTGCCATAGTGAAGGTCTGTATTGTTTTATTCCCATTAGTGTTGCTGCCCTTTTTGTCCTGTTAGTGTTACTGTAGTTAAGGGGTATATTCTTTTTGTCTTATTACTTTTCCTGCCCCATTATTTTTTGTTCCGTTAGTGTTGCCACACTTCAGAGCTGTATTGTTTTTATCCCATTAGTATTGCTGCCTTGTTACTTTTTGTCCCTTTAGTATTGCTGTACTGGTCTGGATTGTTTTACTCCCATTAGGTTTGCTGCACTGTTACTTTTGTTCTGTTAGTGTTGCCATAATTAAGGCCTGTATTGTTTTTGTCTCATTAAAGTTGCTGTAGTTAAGGGCTGTATTACTTTTGGCTCATTAGTTTTGCCTCCTTGTTACTTTTTTCCTGTTAGTGTTGCCAACCCATTCGCTTTTGTCCCATTTGTTTTTATCCTGTTAGTTTTGCTGTACTTGGCCTGTCATTTTTCTTCCATTAGCTGCCCTATTTGTTTTTGTCCATTTTATTTAAACCTAAACCTTTGATACAATCCTGATATTAATCTACAAGAAATGCATCTCTCCAATTTTTATGTTTTGCTAGCAGTAGTGTACCTTTAAATAACCTTCCAATAACTGTATCATAACTCTTGGATTAGCAGAGCTACCAGAAACCCATTAAAGCTTATACGTACAAAAGACAAATAAACATTGTTTTGCGTCTTAGAGTTTGGAAAATACCATGAATGAGACTTACTAAATGATTTATAATTGCAGTGGACCCATAGTCGTTGCTGCTAGTCCTGCTAAAGTGGATTTTACAAAACTATCGACTGAGACACCGAGCCAGTTTGATTCACCTTTGAAAATGTGGCCACTGGCATAAATAAAGATACTTTCTTTTGTATGCATTGCACTTTAAAAAAAAAAAAGGTTTAATTCTTGGGTACTAGCCAACAAAAATCACCAGTGCATGACACAGAAGCACAGTTCTCTTGGCTCTTCAATCTGCTTGTCTGCAAAATATAATGTCGCGGATAAAGCACATGTAGGGGTCTCAGAATGAAAGTGTGAAAAAAATGTTAACTGTACATAGACTGTGCTAATCTAGTGTACTAATTTAGTGACTTTGTATGTAAGATTTTTAAAAAAAATAAATATTAATAACAAGATGTTAGTGAGAAAACAATCCGAGCTCACACAAAATTCGTAAGATTTCTAACAAGCGAAGGCAATTCATTTCATTTGGATGAAGTTTTACACCCACATGCTTTGAATCCTTACCTTATCCATTCGGCACTTTTCATACAAGGCGGCTCAAGTGAATTCTTACGAATTTTGCCGCTGTGAGACCACGTTGGCGAAACTGCATGTACAGTATATCTGAAGTCTGCATGCAGAAGCAACTCTGTAAGCTGTTTTTGAGTGTAAAATAGAAATGAATTCTGTATAAAAAAGATATTTTTTTGTTAAAGATAGTATCATTCTGTATGTGTCGGTGGGCTGATCTCACTCGCTTTACTGTTGTCTGTAACCTTGTAACTAAAACAATTGTTAAAAACTGACAAACCACGAGCGATTTACTGTATTTCGCTAGCTAGGAGATATCCAGTAGCTCATCCATGTTAAAGAATGTGTCGAGTGTTTACAAAATAACCATGTGATTATAACAATAATGACTGAATGCACATTTTGACCAATACGAATACAGCTGTATGGAGAAATTATAATGCTGCTCTTGTGGGGGAAAAAAATTAAACTTATGTACCAGAGACTGTTGGTTTTGTATATTACTGTTGTGTTTTTGTGAGTATTAAAGTGTTCAATCTTGTATTACTGTCTCGAGCGATCACTGAATGCCAATCTTTATCATCCTGCTCTCTTTATTATCTTTATTACTCTGTGTTACATAAATCACAGAAAAGTGATTGGGTCCTGGTGTAATAATTTAACCATACATATAATTTAATACACCCACCCACCACTTTAATAGGAACACATGTACACCTGCTCATTCATGCAGTTATCCAATCATGTGGCAGAAGTGCAATGCATAAAATCATGCATATTTTATGTGAGTAGAAAGGCCTTGTTGATGAGAGAGGTCAGAGGAGAATGGCCAGGCTGGTTTGACCTGACAAAAAGGCTATGGTAACTCAAATAACCACTCTTTACCACCATGGTGAGCAGAAAAGCATCTCAGCACATTGAATCTTGTGGTGGATGGGCTACATCATTAGAAGAACACATGACATTACACTCCTGTCAGCCAAGAACAGGGCTCTGAAGCTACAGTGGCCACAGGCTCACCCAAACTGGACAGTTGAAGATTGAAAAAATGTCGCCTACTAAGAATAAACTGGACGGTGAGTGTGTTTATATAATTTATAATATTGTATAGTATATATATTTTACTGTAAATTTCTATTTTTTATATAATGTTACTAAATTATAATAATGATTAAAAAATAATATTATGTAATGTTTTAGGACACATGTAATATTGCTTGCTTTTTATGTACGTAATCAGAAAAGGAATAATGAGCAGTCCTGGAAAAGGTTGAATGTAAAAATGCAGTAAACAATAAAAACTATACATTATATTTTTAAAATGATCCTTTCACAAATTGTCAGCAAGCAGCGTTGGCGCCTTACAGCTCCAGGGTCCTGGGTTCAATCCTGAGTGGAGTTCCTGTGCGTGTTCTGTGCATACTATAACTATTATTGTCTTTGTCTGTCCAGTGTATGATTTGTGTCTATTGCACTGTCTGATCCTGCTGTATTGTTTGTTTGTTGTACTGTCTGTTGTTGCTGTACTGTATGTTTTGGTGTTTACTGTGGTTCTGTTTGGTTGTTTTTTGGTTATGTTTTACTGTTTAATGTTGCACACTGGCACCAGACAAAAGCCAATTCTTGTGCACACAACTGGTAGCTAATAAAGTATTTCTGATTCTGGTTTTGATTATTATTGCATTATAACTACACATAATTATTACCATGTTATTGCCATGTTATAACTGTTATTACAGTGGTCTGTAATACTTCTTTATAACTGCACACTTATAACTATGTTATTACCATGGTCTAACCACATGTAAAGGTGTTATGTTATAACTATGTTATAACCACACATAACTGTTACCATGTTATTACCATGTTATAACTACATTATTTCTGTGGGCTAACTACGTGTCCAGGTACCATGTTCTTACAATGTCATAGCTATGTTATTACTGTGTAACAACTATGCAGGAGTATTACCATATTATTGTTGTGTCAAAACTATGTTATAACTGTGTTATAACTACAGACCATTAATGTGTAGTTATTCTAATCACTGAAGCCCATCTGTATGTCTTTGGATGCCTTTTATTGAATTATTTATTTAGGTTGCATATACATAAAGCAAGAGTACCCAATATAAAACACTTATTCGTTCCAACCGGTACATAAGCAAACATTATTGAAAATATATTGAGGCATTAATGTACATCAGAATAAGGACAATCTTTTAAAATCAAATCTTTGCAAGCATGACGATCACAATGCGCTGTTTTAAATACAGCGAATTAAAATCCAGTTTATGCAAGAGTCCGAATTATCAATCAATCTCTGACACTGAATTTGACAAATCTTGATTGTTGATTGTACAGTTAAACTATGTTTTATTACTCACGTAGCAGAAATAAATAAGTCAAATTCTCTGCATGTGTGTACATGCCTGTGTGTGTGTGTTAGAGAGAGATATCTGAAGACACTTGTAGCTTCTGTGCCGGTTTCCATTTGTAGCTGCGTCTCCCCCCATCGGCTCTTATGTAGGGCTGATTTCTCAGACCTGTACAGACACACACACACACACAAACACACACACACACACAGCGTCACTGCAAAATTCAAACAAAAACTAGTAAAAAGGCATAAAAAGGAAAATCACTACCAGAGAAAGGCGAGAAACAGAGAAAGAAGTCTATGAAGGACTCAAGTCATTGAACGTGGAGTCAGAGAGCAGCCGGGACGAGCGCTTCCCTGAACGAGCCGTGAAAGGAACAGCTTTCAAGGCTGAGAGATAGAGAGATGAGATGGTGAAGCAGAATAATTCAGAATATATGAGAATTGAGTCTTAAGAGGAAGGAACAGGAAAAAGGAAAGCTCATAAAGACAAACAGAAAAAGCTGCACTTTGTGGGCTGAGAGTTGCTAATATTTCACTAAATCAGAAATGAATGCTAATTCTAAGCTCTGGTGACTTTTGAGCCCTGACCTGTGATGATGTCCTCAATGGTGCCGTCCTTGCCCTCGCGCATCAGAGGGGACACCTGTCTTCGCTTCAGCTCTGCTATCAGGTCCACCTGCACCAAGCGCGGCATCATGGGCACCTGCCGAACAGTGAGAAATAAATGTTTATTGACAGGTTTGCTCTGGTCTCTGTATTTTTCTCTGTTTTAGTTTGGAAAATATGAATTTAGTGCTGTATTTCCAAAAAAAACCCCAAACATCAGCCAACTAAGAGGAGTTAAACTTTTCAAATCATGTTTTTTGAGTGCAGCGGTAAACTAGTATGGTCTGAGGATATGCAGTTTTCTTTTTAGCCCCTCCTTCTTTCTGTACCTTTCCATCTTAGGGTCATGTACCTTAATTTAGATTTTATATTTTTAGATTATTCCTTTTTTTTTTTTGCTCTTTAAGATTATATTCTCTCTGGTCCTTTTTCCTGTTCTTTCTTCAGTTCCTGAACCCTAACCCTAACTCACTTTAGGCCTTCTCTCTCATTTTTATTAGCTTTTTAAACCTCTATTTAATTAAAGTTTATTTGTATAGAGCTTGTAACAGAAATCCGGATGTTTTGATCCCTAATGGGGTCAATAAAATGGCGATAATAAAATGCGGAGCTCCTATGTAAAATGTGTGAAGTTTGGTAGGTCTGTTATTTTTTGACCTCGCTTTCTAAAGTGGTTTTATGCACCTATTTCACTCTGTACCTTTCTTTCTTAGGATCTTGTACCCCAACCTATAGTAGCTTTCCTTTCAAACTACCATTTTAACCTCTAATCTCTCTCTCTTTAGGCAGATTTTTCCACTCTGTTTCTTTTTTTCCTCCCTTTTTATGCTCTATCCTATTTCTTTTGGCCTGCTCTCTTATCTGTACCTTGCTTCCCATTTCGCCTGCGTCCAACATGGCTGTCTCTTTATTCTCATCACCTCCGATGAAACTGTCTCTCTTCCTTTGCTCATTCTCCTGTTCAGCCATCTAGGCAGAGAAGTCAGAGTTTGATCATGAGGTTCATTTACAAGAGCGCAAGCCCTACAAATACATACTAGAATGTTACTGTTAAATGATATTACATTGAATGGACATATAAATGGCTTAAGAGCACTAAATTAAAATGAATGCATCATTTTAAACCTTTAAAAATAATTGAATGCTAATAGTGAAAAATGTGCAAAACATCTCTACATCTTTAGCTGCAATGACTAATGAATATGCATGAATATGCAAATTAGAACGCCATTTCATCAGAAGACAAGATGCCACATAACGCTTCCTGAATCAGTTTTTTACACAAGTACTGATACAGTACAGTCAAATTAGTGCTGTATTTACAGCAAATGACACAAAAATCAGCCATCCAGGAGAGGTTAAACATTTAAAATCATATTTTGGGCAACTTAGTGTGGGAAACTAGGACCATAACAAGGTACTGTGGCATTATAACTGTTTTTTTCTGCTTGCTAAGTTACCTTATAAGCTTTAATGAACCTAATGAATATGAGGAAGAACATAGAAGGCGGAGTAGTTTTAGGATTCTCTCCAAAGTACTCCACCAGTGATTCATACACCTCCTAAAGAGACAGAGAGAGATGGAGGTGTTCTTTAAGCTCATGAATATTAGCATCAGTTTCATTACGTAAAGTTAAAATGTTTTTAAAAACAAAACAGATTCACACCTGGGCGGTTTTCGCGTCTTTAACCATGGCGTCCATCAGACTGCTATTGTTGGACAGGAAATCCCTCAGGATCGAATTGTCTTTCTGTTCCTCAAACTCTTTCCGAGTCACTTCCATTCCTTTCTCCAGTGCGCGCACGTCTAATAAAATGCTGTCCAGAGACACTGAGAGAGAAACACATGAGTCAGACTGTAGGACACTGGCTTATTAACAAATGCTTTGTACACACATTATATATATATATATGTATATGTGTGTGTGTGTGTGTGCTCACCCATTGCTGCTTTGTCCATAAAGTGCAGCTCAGTATGAAAGTTATGTAGATGTGGAAATTTCTCTTGTATGATGCTGACGAGGAAGTGCAGCAGCGTCTGTCTGCGATCTGTTGACTTTGTGTCCAGCAGCTGAGCAAAATATCGAAAAATAATTAACAAATTTCCAATAACAGCATGTCACGAAGTTGTTTATCCCTCTTACCACAGTACCACTGTAATTTGATAACAATTGCCATTTTTTATTTCTTAAAACAATGACACATACTTTTTATCAGTTTATAGTTACATTTAATGTTCCTGTTATACTAGCTACACACAGGTGTTCTCTCAACAGTGTCATTTTTTCTCTCCTTAATATTAATCTTTAATAAGACAAAAAAACACACAGCCATGTTACTGAGAAATCACAAAGCTTTAACTCTTCTGTCCTGAAGATGTCAGAACACTGGACACTCTTTCCATAAATGTTAAATAAGAAAAAACATCACCATAAAAACAGGTTTTTAGCATGTTTATGTGGAGTGCCCACTATACCATTTCCTGTGTACGTTGTTAGACAGCATAAGGGAATGTGTGTTTATAGCTGCGTAAGAGATAACAGGACCTAACTTGTCTAAATGTAACTATAAATAGATAAAAACTACAATATGTTGTTCTTTAAGTAATAAAAAATTTAACTGCTGGCAAATTGCTGTGGTATAAGAGGAACAAAACACTTCGGGACAGCCCGTATACTTTTCCTATAACACCATGTCCCTGTTATGTAATCATCATAAATTTTAAGTTTTAAGTTATATCTCATTATTAATTTATCTCATTATCATATCAGTAAATCATGGAAACAAGGGGTTGCTTCATTTACAAATGAAGTCACAAGAGAAACTTAGAATCCCCTCTTTTGTTTCATTCATTTATTTTACGAATGAATATTAGGAATATCGAAGGCAGATTTTATGTCTTAATATTTTAAAATGTTACTGGGAGTCACATTTAGAAAAAACACATTTAAATTAATAGGATACCTATGAAATAGTTCAGTAATAAAAATGGGAAATTTTCCCTGTCCATTTACTTCCACTAAACAAACTAGCATTGTGTCTCAAATCATATATTTTTGTACTATTATAGACTGTTATTAAACACTAAGTGGTTTTCCTATTACAGTTAGTGTTTGAATTTTAAAACCTTACATGCCACCTTTAAACTTGTTGAAAGGTATGTTTTGTGTACCAGTCTTCTGGATTTTCTAAATTAGTAAATATTTTTGAATGTAAGAGCAGATTTTCAATTTGAGGCACAGATCATGACAACAATCACAATGACAGGGGAAATTTTTAAGAAAAACAGAGCTTGTCAGCATGTATAACATCGTTGTGCATGAAATAGCTAAATATTTTACTGTTCAACTTGGAAACCTGACGGACAGGGTTAAATCTTCCAGATGTACATAATATGGAACAAGTACAATACTACTCTGCTTGTAGAGCCGTATTACACAACACTTCCCACTAGACTGGTAAGTCAGTGCAAGGATATTCCTTTGGTTTTTAATCACTTATGTTATAAATACTTATGTTAATAACATATGAAAATGTTCGAATGTTACTGTAGTCCTATATTATGAATCTGAAATGTTAAAAACTGTTAAAAAAGGCTTGGAGTCACAGGAAATTCATAATGTCCATTTGGAGTTGTTTGTCCAAAAAGTTTTGGAATCTCTGTTATAAAGCATTTTATAAATTAGTCATCATTTACACATTTCATCTCACCTGATCGAGACTCTGGAGGCGAAAGCCGTACACCGCACCCCTCTTCCCGCTGTTCATGTAGTTCCCAAATGCAAGAATGATCTGAATGAACGAGAATAATATTGAATACAAATAATTGATACGGTGCTAGAACTATTTGGAAGATGCAAACCCAATCCAAATGCAATCCAAAACCCAAAAGCCGTACCTCCAGAATTTTCTTCAGTTTACTGGAGGATTTAATGGACATGGATGCAGCGATGATGGCATTCAGTTGCTGCAAGATTAAAAAAGGCAAGAGGGGAAAAGGGTGGCATTAAAAAAAGGAAAAGCAGATAAATTATCCAATTATCTAATCAAAGCAAATAGATGCTAAGCTGCTGTTCATCTGAATAATCTGCATTTACATCTCTGTGATAATGCAGAGATAAGCACTGTAATTATGTGATTATCTGAATAATTTTATGCTTTTTGTTGAATGTCTTGCTTAATTCTCACTGCTCTGTGAAAGGATCATCACACAAATACCAACTATTCTTACAAATACCAACTATTTTCTTGTAACTTCAAGACTTTATTCTCAAACTATTACATTTTTATTCTCGAAATATTACAGTTTTAATCTCAAGACATTACCATTTTTTATTTTAAGCTTAAGCTGTAATGTTCAGAATTTACTCTCAAAAACACTGCTTTTTTATTCTAAAGAAATATACAACTTTTTTTCTTGTAAATTTGAGAATTTACTCTGGAAATTTACAATTTCATACTAAACATTACCACTTTTTTATTCTCAAAAGATTATGGTTTTATTCTTGAAATTAAAAGTTATTTATACAAAAATAAATTAATTTTTTCCTTGCAAGTTTGAGAATTTATTTTCATAATATTTCAAATGTATTCTTGTTATATTTAAATGTATTCTTATAGTGAGCACATTTTCATGTAGCTTCAAGAATTTATTTTCTAAATATTACAATTTTATACCACTTTAAGAATTTATTATTGAAATATTATGGCTTTATTCTCAAAAAAATACAATTTCTTTCTTGTAATTTCATAATTCTCAAATATTACAATTTTCTTCTGGAGTTTCTTGAAACTTTCAGTGATATCGTACATCCTTGGATGCTTCTCCTTCAGTCATTTTGCAATGACTGGAGCCTTTAGCCAGGAGGTTGTGTCATCAGATGGTTACCAATGATCCTGAAGTGTTTCGACCCTTAACCATAACACTCTCCTGTTGGCGGGTCAGCAGTTGTGGCCAGCCACTACTCACTCCCTCCTGGCTGCCAGCTCAACTCCTCCCTCCCGCTCCAAATCCAACAAGAGGCTCTCTCTGCTGCCTCCCCCAGTCTTCGCACTACCTTCTTTCTCTCTATCCCCCTTAGTCCAACGTCTGTCATCAGCTTCCAGGCTAATTGGGCTGGAAAGCCCCTGCATCCCACCTTGACTGTGTACAACAATGTCTGCCAGCCTTTGTCCCTGCAATCCCGCACCAGATCATTATAGTGTTCAGACTTCCTTTCAAATGCCTCCTCCCACCCCTCTTCCTCACAGCACTGTAAGCTCCACTAGGATGATTTTCTTTCCTTCTGTGGAGAAAAGGACTGCGTTGAGTCTTAAGGTAGTGTGGACGACATCTGGGAACTGGAGTCTTCTCTTCAGGTCTACCCTAAGCTCCCATGCTTGGGCAGACTGCAGGAGACGTACCCTGGTGGCTTTGTCCCCTCCTTGACGAATGTTATACCAGGTGGCGGCTTGTTCCTATGTTGACATTTCCTGGTTCTCTCCTGCTCTAGGATATCCGCTGGCACAGTCAGTACTTTGTCATGGCACCATCTGTATCTGCCCTGGGCAAGCGCGTTCTTACATCCTGTGAAGATGTGTGCCATCGTTCCCTTTTGCCCGCGGAGCTTGCATGTTGGGTCATCCCTCATCCCCCAGGTTCACAGGGGATGGAAGGGTGTCATAGACGGCCCTAAGCAAGAAGCAGATCCGGTATGGCTCAAGCCTCCAAAGGTGAGTCTATGTCACCTTCCTCTTGGGGAGATCCCACCTTGTCCAGGCTCCCTGGGTTCCTAGCTCTGCAACCTTTGCCTTCCTCCGTTCTTCCTCTAGGTCCCTTATTTCCGCCTGGACCATGGCTCTTCTCTCCACAGGGTTGGCTTTCCTCCGCCTTTGGAAGCGGATCATTCTCAGGCCTTACCGTGCATGATGCTCCAATGATGTCTTTGAGCTTTAAGTTCCCTTCTGGTAGGGCCAGAGATGCTGAGGCCTCCCACTTCCGTCCTGACCTGGTTTTAATTCCAGCTTCTCTGACCTTGTTGTCTCTTGAGCCCCTGAAGATCATGGCCACCCTGCACTTCGCTACTTGGAACTCCTCAACCAGGGAAGAGAGGGGTAGTTGTAATTGCCCAGATCTGATGTACAGCCCGGCTGATGTGAAGCCTGGAGGAATTCCCAGCCACCTTCTGAGGTGTAAGTTGATCTTACGTTCCACTCCTTCCACTGATGTAAGTGGAACCTCATACACAGTCATCAGCCACATCAGTCTGGGGAGCAGGCCATGTTGATAAAGCCAAGCTTTAAACTTCCCTGGGAGTCCTGATTTGTCAATTTTCTTCAACCAACCCTCTGCTTGCTTCTCAGCGCTACGGATGTTGTTGTGGTTCCTTAATGACTCGTCGTACCACTTTCCCAGATACTTGATGGGATTGTCCTTAATGGAAGAAATGATCTCGCCTTTTATGACCAGATTGTACTGGAAGGAGATGTTACCCTGTTACCAAGCTCCTTGATTTTCTTGGCTTAAAAGTCATTCTGGCCCACTTTGCCACCTCATCAAGCTTTGTTAGGACCCACCTAGCTTGTACATGGGATGATGTTGTAATTGTAAGGTCATCCTTGTAACACCTGATAGCTGGTTGCCGGATTCCTGAGTCCATCATCGGGCCTCTGGTTTCCTTTTCTTCTGCTTTGATGATGAGGTTCATGCCCATGACGAACAAGGTTGGGGAGATTGTACATCCTGTGACAATCCCTCTCTCGAGGTGCTGCCACTGTGTGATGTAGTCCTTTGTTTTAAATCGGAGCTTGATTCCATCCAGGTAGCTGCTGATCATCGCCTTGATGTGATCTGGGATATGGTAGTACTTCAGAGCTGTCCTGATTAGATCGTGGGGGATGGACCCATAGGCGTTAGCCAAGTCCAGCCAGACAACTGTCAGGTCGCCTTTCTTTGCCCTGGCCTCATGTATCATCTGGCTTAGGACTCCTGTGTGTTCCAGGCATCCAGCAAATCCTGGGATCCTGCCCTTTTGGATAGAGGTGTTGACATATCCATTCTCAATCATGTATGTGGACATCCTCTTTGCCAGCACTGAGAAGTAGATTTTGCATTCAGCACTGAGTAGGGAGATGGTCCTGAATTGGCTTGTGCTCGCTGAGGCTTCCTCTTTGGGGACAAAGCATCCTTCTGCCTTCTGCCAGCTTGGTGGAACGGTGCCTTTCTTCCAGATCCTTCCACAACCGCTGGAGAAGCTGTGGGCACTTCTTGTACACTCTATAGGGTATACCGCTGGGACCTGGGGCTGACGCCGCTCGTGCCTTTTTAACCACTTCCTGGATTTCCTTCTAGGTTGGTTCATTGATGTTGAGCATGATGGTGGGGGGCTCTGCCATACCAATTACAGGATTTTCATCTAGGTCAAGACGGCTGTTTTGGTCACTATGCGTCTCCTTGAGAAATGCCTCCACCTCCTCTTTAGGGCTATTCAGACTCCCAGATTTACCTTCTCCCAGTAGAGACCTGGTGAAGTTGTAGGGATCCTTTATGAACTGGGCCCTCTGCTTCTCCTTCTCCTTGCTCAGTTTCCTCGTCCTTTCTGCCCTTCTTAGTCTCCTGAGGCGCTCCCGAAGCCTACTTGTGAGTTCCTTTATCCCTTCCTTTTCCTCAGTGCTACTTGCTTTGTATCTCTTGTTAAGGCTCTTGATCTCGTTCCTTAAATTGTGAATTTCCCTCTCTCTTCTGTTCAGTTGCTTCCCTTCCTTGATGTTGCCCTTCCTCGCTGTTGTACTAAATCGTTCCTTTGCTAGATTGTACGTGATCTCCTTGAGAGTATTCACTTTCCGCTCAGCTATGCCTGCTGATGTGACTTCAAGGATTCTGTTCAAGTCCTCATCGAAGCTAGCCCCCTCCTTGATGTCAGACATCCTTGGCCACCTAATCCTCTCCTTCATGGGCTCAGACTGTGGTATGGCATCTGTAGAAAAGCTTCCTTGGGGTGTATGTGACTGAGGTGCTGAGAAATCTCCAGTGCTGTGGGGTGCTTCCTGGCTGGAGCTTTCCTGCGTCTCACCAGATTCTAGATCTGCGCACTGTACCTGTGTCTCCTCCCTCCCACACTTGGTCTTGGCCTTCAGACTTTACTGTAAAAAGGTTATGATTTTATTCCCAAAAAATGACCACTTTGAGAATTTCTTTTTACAATATTGCGATTTTTATTCTCAAAATATTACCACATTTTATTTGTAATTTTAAGAATTTCTTCTGGAAATATTGATTTATTCTCAAAATATGAGCATTTTTTTGTAACATAGAATTTATTCTCAAAACATTATGATTTTATTTTAAAATATTAACACTTTTTTATTGTAACTTCAAGAATTTATTCTCAAAATATTCAGATTTTTTTCCCTCAAAATGTTACCATTATTTTCTCAATATACTGTGACTTTCTTCTAGTAAGAAATTTAAACTTGTCAGAATCTACAACTTCTCAAAATGTTACAAATCAGGTATTTTACTTTATCCTGCATAGTGTATAAGTGGATGGATTTCAATTTCAAAATCAAAGCGAGAGAGACTTTCATACCAGGATTTTTAAGTTAAGCTAAGCAATCGATTTGTCATATTCTTTAAAGATAAGCATCAATCTCAAGCTCAAATCCATCTCAAGCTAGCTAGTCTTTGGCTAAAGCGCATGATAAAACAGTGTGTAAATGTTAATACTGTAGTACAGCGTAGATTTCCTCAGAGGTAGTACTAACTGGCTGCAGGAGCTGGACGCTCTCACTGAAGTTCCCCATGAACGTGAGCATGTTGATTCGCTGACAGAGTCGTGGGATTTTCCCAAACTGGGCCATGAAGCGGTCTTCCTCAGAAAGCTCCAACACGGAGCGGCCATCACGCTCGTAATTTTGGATCAACTTCAGCTCGTAGTCTGACGGGATGAAACGCTCCAACTGCTCCAGAAAATCCAGACTTAATGCCTTCAGATTATACCTGAGTGAGAGAGAGAGAGAGAGAGAGAGAAACGTGCGTAAGAGTAGAAATTAGACGCAGATAAACATAAAAGACATGCTGAGACAGTGGACAAACGGCAACATCTTCAGGTATCAATTATTTATTTTTTTAAATTACATTTTTATATTTTTATTCTTTGACTACTATGCCCAGTTATTATTGTTTTTTTAAATTTTCTTTTGCATTAAATATTTAATTTAATATTTTTTTGCAATTTACTCATTTACTCAATTTACTGTGTTATTACTATCTTAGGTATTTATTTTACAGTTAATTTATTATTGCTTTTAGAAATTATTTATTTTTTATTTGTATAAAGTCTATTGCCATTCTTTTTTCTTGCTCTATTTTCTGCTTCTTCCTTTAAGCCATTTTTTTCTTTGTAAAAAATTATTATTGCTTAATTATTACAGTAGGTGAAAGGATCTGAAGCCATTTTTACTTCATTATTATTATGTTTAAAAATTATTTATTTAATTAATTTCTATTACATTTCTCTCTGCTTCTTTACTTATATTGTTTTTTATTACATTTTTTCTTTGTAAAGTATTAAAAGAGGCATATAAATAAAATGTATTATTATTATTATTATTATTATTATTATTATTATTATTATTATTATTGCAGAAGGTCAAAAGGCTACTTTTTTTACTATATTAGTTTTAGAATTTTCTTTTTTAAAATGTATATAGTATTTTTATTTTCTCTATTCTCTGCCTCTCTGTTTGTCATTGAGCTACACCTTAATGTATGAAAGATATTATTATTATTATTATTATTATTATTATTAACATTATTATTATTATTATTATTGTTGGTGGTGGTGGTGGTGAAGAGGCCAAAAGCCCACTTTTCATTACTTTATTTTTTTAAGAATTTTCTTTTTAGGATTTCTATTCCATTTTTATTTGCTTCATCATCTCTTGCGCTGTTTTTTCATTTATTTGTTCCTTTTTTCCTTCGAGCAACATTTTAAAATGTATGTATTTTATATTATTAAAATGTTTTTTCATTTTAAAAATGTTAACAAAATGTTAAAATGTTTTAATACAAGATTGCCCGAAGTTGATCATACTTACGAAGTCAGTATCAGATCAATGCAACACATTTCTGTTAGTTTTTGTGAATTTGTGCATTCATTTTTGCGTATTAATTCTTATTATTATTATTGATGAGCTTTGGGCAGTGGACACATGGCATTTTTATCATGATCTTTGTACTGTATATGGATTAATATTGCTAGAATCACTGTGTGTACACTGTGTGCTCCTTCCTGAGGAATAAAAGTCCCATGTTTTATTACACATTACATATTAAAAAAAATAGAAATAGAAATAGAAATGTCAAGACAAATGAGCAGGATATTTTTAAAACTTAACTGTATTTACAGTGTGTGTGTGTGTGTGTGTGTGTCTGTGAGACATACGTCTCAATGGCGGTGCAGATCTGGTTGGCGTCCATGCCTCCTTTGCGTAGAGTGATTGCCAGGTTTTTGGCTCGATTCGGCTCCAACAGAGAGATTTTACTGGAAGACTTCCGCGCGACTTTCATCTTCAGCGTGCTGATGCTGGTGGGAGGAGACTGAGCTTTCGTCTTGAACAGTTCCTCGAAAGTATCCATGTCCAACTCCTGGAGTGTGAAACACCACAATGAATGCAAGAAAGACATAAAATAAACAGATGATTTATAAGATTTGTTTGATTGCTTTAAGTATATCACTTGGGGGTGTGCTGTTATAGGAAAATAATCAGCGATGGTGTGGCGTAATATGGAGGGAAAAAAATAATAATAAAAAAATCACCGCTTACTGCTAAAACGTTTTCGTCATTCAGTTCAGTGAAGACGGTTCCAGCGACCTGCTCGTCCTTTAACGTCTGCCAGTTAAAAAGCGGCATGCGATATTTCGTCTGGATCGGTTTCTTATCCCTCATACCTATAACACAAACACATACACATACACACATATGGAAACACACAATGAGTATATCTGGATTGTCAGAAATCTACAGTGTGGAAGGAAATCTCACCTGTCCTAAAGGTGTTCAGAGGTGGAGGAGGCGGGGGAGGAGGTGGTGGGGGAGGGGCGGGGATCAGAGGTGGGGGCGGAGTTGGAGGTGAAGGTTGCGACTTTGCACAGGATGCACTTACAGGAACTTTTGCTTCAGTAATCTCATCTATGACTAAAGAAACAAAAATGAAACTTTTTTTAATGAAATTTGGAAAATGACAAAAATCTACAACTAACATAACAGACACACACACACGCACTTTCACCTGCATGAGGTAGTTGTGTGCTTCCTGCCTTGTGTATGACGTTCAGGTCCACGGATCCAGACTCGGAGCGCTCCATTCGGATGAGCCCCTGCTCCACAAGTGTCTGGACCTTCTGCTCGAGTGCCCTAGATAAGCGCTCTCGGTCCCTCTCTCTCTCCCTCTCCAGCTCTCTGGCCATCTCTCGTTCTCGCTCTCGCTGCTGAAGGGTGGAGATCTGCGTGCATGATTCCCGGAGGCTCTCCTGCATACACACACACAACACACACAGACATGTAGCGGCGCAATGCATAAAATCATACAGATACCAGAGTTTGAGTATTTCAGAAACTGCTGATTTTTATGCACAACTGTCTCTAACACAGAATGGTGCAAAAAAACAAACCCCCCTCCAAAAAAAAAACAGTTCTGCGCCTCGTTGATGAGAGACGTCAAAGGAGAATGGACAGACTTCTTTGGGCTGACAGGAGGACTAACTCATATAACCACTCTTTACAAATGTGTTGAACGGAAAAAGCATCTCGCCAGCACGTCAAAACGTGAAGCAGATGGGCTACAACAGCAGAAGACCACATTGAGTTTCTTTCTTGTCAGCCAAGAACGGGATTCTGAGGCTACAGTGAGGACAGACTGGACAGTTAAAGATGGGGTGGATCAGGGCATCTTTACTACCTTACTCATGTGCTCGTACCTTTAGGAGTTCCACTTCCTTAGAGGTGTGAATGAGCTGTTTCTCCAGGTCTGACACTTTTTCCATTGCTTCATTCTCACACTGCTGCAACCTGCTGCTCAACTGCAACACACACACACACACACACACACACGAGGCAGTCATTCAGTACAATTCAGTTCATTTTTATTCCCATAGCACTCTTTACTACAGACATTGTCACAAAGCCAAATTATAGAAATCCAGATTTAGATCCCTAATGAACAAGCCAGAGATGACAACGATGAGGAAAAACTCCCTGAGGCAACACTGAAACTTGTTTATGAGTGTGTGTGTGTGTGTGTGTGTGTGTGTGTACCTCGGCGTTATTCTGCTGGAGTTCTTCTAGGTGCTCCAGTAAGGCGTTTTTGGTCTCTGCGTCCTCCAGCAGGGCTCCAACATCGAACAAGTTATCTAGATATGCCTGGACCTGGACCTGTAATCTCTCACTCTCACTCACTTTTAATGTCTTCTCACACACACACACACACACACACACACACAGAGGATATGTACCAAATGCTAGAAGTGAGTTTTAGTTATTGTTCTTACTAAAATTTCACCCATGTAAAATACATAAAGTCCTTTTTTTTTTAAATTAAATTAAAAAATTTTTTTTTTTTTTTACATTTTTATATGCAGTTACAGTGGCCAAGGGAATCCCATAATGCACTGCAAATGCACACAGAGAAAATTTCATTCATTATAATTAATAAAATAAGTGATGCTCTCTTTTTGGGAAAAATCTTCATTATTGCAGTGTTTATGCGCACTCTCCCTAACATTTTATTATATAATGTATAATTAAATATATTATATTATTTATTATTCTTAATGATTGTGATTTGTAAGAATTCCCCTTTTTATTTATTTATGTATTTCTTTGTTTGTTGGTTACATTCTTTGATACTGTACTTAAGTCTGATCTAGTATCTGTTCTCTGCTTGAGTTCTTCTTTCACCTCATAAATTTGACTTTTTTACTTACTTACATAAAAAAAAACAACTCTACTCAATACATTTTCATACACTACATCATTATATTTCTCTAGAGCATGGGTGTCAAACACACAGCCTGTATTTATTTATTTATTTATTTACTTACTTGCATTTTTGCATTTATTTATTTGTTAGTTTGTGTGTATTTTTAATCAAGGTTGCTTTTAAAAATATCTAACAAAAATTTTTATTTATGTATGAATGTATTTATTTAGTTAATTATTTGCATGTTTATTAGTTTCTTTATGTACATTTTAAATTTTATTTCCATGTTTGTTTATTTTTTTGTTAGCTTGGATGTGTTTTTAATCTATTCGCTTAATATTTATTTTTTATTTGTTGCTTAATATTTATTTGTTTGATTACTTGTTTGTTTTTTGTTTGGCGCATTTCTAACAGTCAAGGCTGCTTTACATAATATGTAACACAAAGAAAAAACAAAACTATTTATTTATTTACATGTTTGTTTGTTTATTTTTTTATTTGTTAGTTTGTGTGCGTTTTTAATCAACTATTGTAATTATTGTTTTTTGTTGCTTAATATTTATTTGTTTGATTGCTTTTTTTTGTTTGTTTGGTGCATATCTAACACTCAAGATTGCTTTACAAAATATGTAACAACAAAGAAATAACAATAAATATAAAACCTAAAAAAAAGGAGTATAAAAGGAATAATAACATTACATGAATTTTAAGATACAAAAAAAAAAAAAAGTTCAAGATGTATTGTATATATTTGCATAGGTTTGTGTTTTCCTTTTTAAATGTAATATATAGCATTAAAAAAAATAAAATATATATGTGTGTATATATGTATATATATATATATATATATATATATATATATATATATATATATATATATATATATATATATATACATAAGCAAAATCAACCTTTTATTTAAATATCTTGTATTTAATCAAAATACTGTAAATACAACTGTAGTTTTAAAATATATTTGTCCCCTAATTAGCTTTAGATTCAAATCAGTTCTCACCTATTAAATGATCAGTTTGTCATAAGGACACTAATATAATGCTGCATGTGTGTGTGCATGCATGCGTGTGTGTGTGTGTCTGTGTGCACGAGCATGTGTGTGTGTGTCTGTGTGTGTCTTGTCACCTCCAGGTAATCGTCCAGTCCCAGCTGTGTGAACTCGTACTGCAGATGAACTCTGAAGTTCATGTTTTCTACAGAATGCACCACGATATTGATGAACTGCATGCACGCCACCTAGTGGATAGATATGATATTAAACATTTCTCTTTCACCTACTGAAAATAAATCTGGAGTTACACAAAGGCTTGCTGAATTTAAAGTGAATTCAAACAAAATCATTATATGTGTATTTTGATAATAATATTGCATTCTTTTTTTTTAAAAAAAATAACTGTTTACGTTTTTAAAAACATTTTAATATGTTCATCACTGTTGAAGTTTTGCTTCACGACTGCAACTTCCTGTTATGCTTTTTACTACAAAAACTTTGCTCACAGTGAATAAACACTGGTCGTGCTTTACCATGAAGGTGAAATTTATTACTGGTGAAGGGGATGAAGTAGACGCAGAATTAGAGATGTTCCTCCTGAACTGTTTGAATGGCTAGCATTACATCAAGAACTAAGTAGGTCCATTTTTATCACTTAGAGAGCCAGGTGATGTAATGCTTCAGAGGAACCACCTTCGCTAACTAGTCTAGACAAGTAGTGACGAGCAGCTGAAAAACCCATGGGGGCTCATTACAAAGAAAAAAAAAACAAAACAGGACAGCGAAGACACTCTTGACCATTCAACCTTATGCACTAACACCATCATCTATCTAACAGAACTCCACTGGCCAGCTTAGAGTCTGTGGGCGTGGCTTTGAGTGGGAACTGGCGGCAGGTCCAAGGAGTAAAACCATCATTCCAGTGTTGTTCTAAAAGTAGAGCTCACCATGAAGTCGATGTTACCATCTTCGTTACGGAAGTAGGCCATCAGCTTTTCGAAGCGGCTCTTCTCCCCACACACCTACACACACAAACACACACACACACACACACACACACCTTACCTGAGTCAACATTTACCTCAAACTAAAGTATCAAACAAGCTTCAAACTAGCAAGAAGTGTACTGATTTTGTCATTATTAAAATTAATTCTTAATTAAAAATCCATTATTTACAACTGAGATATATTTATTTATTTTTTAATCATTTAATAATTTGCAGCACACATTTAGTTCACAAGTACTATAAGTATACAGTGGTAGCGTGCTAGTACGACAGATGTACCATAGTAATCATCGTACAGCCATGGTTTTGAAAACAAAGTTTTGCTATGGAAGGAGTCTCCAGTGTCAGTGCTTTGTAACAGTCAGAAGTAAAGCAGTCATTTTACATTTTCCGAAAATATGGTTTCTCTGTAACATGACAAGCTGCAATTTATGCCTTACTAACTTCAAGAAAGAGGGAAAAAAACAGAGACTGGTAAGTTTATAGTTTCACGGACCCTCCACAACATATAAATGGATTAAAAAGTATGATGTCTTATTGATTAATACATGTAAAATTTGTTGTACAAGAGCTATAAAAGACATTAGGACGTGGTGGCTGCATTGCACCAGCACGTTGTTGATTATTTTCCTATAACAACAGTGTTTTATTTTTTACTTAACACCTTCAGTCACTTTATTAATTTGGGCATAGCAACAGATGAGCTACGGTCATTAACCTAACACAATGATAATTGTAATATTTTTAAGGACACATAATAACATTTGACATTTAAGCAATTAATACATTTATTACTACTACTGTTGTCAGAAGATACCATCAACAATATCTTGGGACACATTCCATGCTTATGAATATGCTTCTTTTGCATCACCACACACGCACACAAGAGGGCAGCGTAAACTATATGTCTCATGTATACTGTAACAGGTGTAACTGTAACACACACAGGATTCTCAGAGAATTCTTCATTGCGGTTTTCTTTCTTTGCATTTATAAAGTTAAATATAAAGTGGACATATACTTCCTGGTGTGTGTGTGTGTTAAAAACAGACAAGGCACAACTCAAAGGAATATGTGTGTTATCCAGTGCTGATTTTATCACTTCTGGAGCTCTAAGTCAAATTCTTTTTTTTTTTTTTTTTTAAACCCCTCCAAAGATTGTGTATCATCATAACATATTGTAAGGCCTCAGAAGAAAAACCTGAAACAACACCACCACTTACAGTGTTCTGTTATAGGAAAATCAACAACGAAAGGGCAGTGTGCAGCTGAGTCCCTGTTACCAAACAGTGTTTGATTAATTTTCAATAAACCTCTTCTAAAGTGTTTTATTCCTCTTATACCACAGTAATGTGCCAAGTGTTTACTTATTAAAGAACAACACATCAAATGTTTTAATCCATTTATAATTAGATTTATAATCCACAAAACAAGGTCCTGTTTTCACTTACTTTATTGCAGCTATAAACACTTTTTAAAATTTTGGAAAAACAACAAAAGAACAAGATTTTTATGCCAATAATATCCTTTGACACCTCTTCTTTAACCCTTCATGCATAGTATCCACACTAATGGACAGTCAAATAAGGCTCTTTTATATTTTATCAAATATATCACCTTCTGTAGCTTTCTAGACTATTTATTGTTCTCAGTATTCACTAACTTTGTACTTAAAATAAAAAAAATAAATAACAAATAAAAAAATAAAATGTAAATTTAAAAAAATAAAAATTTTGGTGACAGACTCTACTGAACACCTTAGATTTTTTTTTTGTGTGTTTTAAACTAGTTTTTTTTTTTGAGGAAGATGTTTTTTTTGTTTGTTTGGTTTTTTACCTCTTTGCATCATGCAATCTGTGTAAATTTTATATTTTCAGAAATTTTACAGAAATTACAGAAATTTTATATTTTACAGAAATGTTATATTTTCAGTTTATTATTTTTTTAAATTATTTTTGTCTTCATTACGTATTTTAGGCCTGACAGATTATTACTGTCTTAGCTTTTTTTTTTTTTTTTTTTTTACTCATGGACAATCCATTTACTTACAAATATTAGACAGAATCAATATTCTTATAACATGCTATTTTAAGTAAAATCAAAGAAGAAAGAAAATCTATAGAATCTGGATATGCGTATAAATAATTTATGCACGAAAGTGTTAAGAAGCCTTAAATATATTTTACCAAAATCAATGTGGAAATGTTTTTATTTAGGCCACTTTCTGACTTTCTTACATGACTTTCTTACATGATTGTAAAAATAGTCATTCCACATAACAGCATTAATGTTATGCTTTGATCAAGTTGTCGGATGGTGATGCTGCACTCGAGAAGAAGTTGCAACTTGTTTTTCACAGCCTACAACTGGTAAAAACCACCAAAAACTTCAAATTTCATCTTGTCAACTTGGGGTAGTCTTCTAAATTACTAGTTCCTTCCCTGTTTATGGAGTGACGTCAAATCAACATGGCCCCCACACTGTGAACAGTGCAAAGTCCCTCTTCTCTACTTTTAAATGAGTTTATAGCAGTATTGGCTTTAGATCGGATAATATACAGACACAGTACTTGGTTAAATCTATAACATTGACTATACTAATCACTGTTCTGAGAAGGTAATCATCATCATTAGAGTCATCACTAATCTTAGCTTATTGCTAACACTACTCGGTATTGTCCGTTGGCTAGCTTGTTGCTATTGTCCGCTGTTGTTGCTGTGCTGCAGTTCAGAATTGTGCATGAATGTTTGAAGTTCACTATAGTAGAACAGAACCAACAGCCACTCAGGCCTGTAACTGTAAAAGTGCATTTAAAGTAGCTTTTTTATGAGCTTTACATGCTCTGATACGCTTTCATGGAGGTGTCCATATTTTTTTTCCTCGTCGCATGTTAAATGTCCCAAGGTGGGAAACAATGTTAGTACAACTTGCACATTACCACTTACAAGGCACCATGAATGCAGCATTAGGCTAGGTGCAGATTCAGTATGTAGCCAGATAAAGAGTGTCAAAATGTCTGTGATGTTCCTGCACCATCACGTCATCATCAAAACAGAGCAGAGTCCTTACACACTCTGTACAGATGACTGCGGACAAAGTTTTCATATATTTAAACGAGCTAATAAAAAAAGACATTAAAGACATAAAAGTCAATTAAAAAAAAGTTTTACAAATAATAAATAACCTGGAAAATATGTAGAAATAACCTGGAAAATATGTAGAACCTGATGAAAAATAATTGTTTAAGCCATGATCTCAGCACAAGTGTATTAAGTGGATGAGAAAACCCATGAGTCGGGAAAGCTGACTTCTGGTCCGGAATGTTTGTTTGGATAGGCCTCCTCTCCGTCTTTTTATAGATGCTCTAGATCCTGGGGCGGAGCTTCTTGAACATGGGCAGGAATGGGAAGTGGGCTCAAATAGTATAAAAAAAATTCATTCAAATGTCGAATCAAACTACTTAACTGTTAGAGAGATAATTTTAAAAAAATCTCACCTAATGCAGCTTTAATAACAAGAAATGTAGCCCACAGGACACAAGTGTGTGAATGTGCAAAAGGGAAACATTTCAATTCAGTGTAGTTTTCAGATTCAGTCGCTTAGCTGTTAACAATACAGTTCATGACATCAATATCGGCAGCTGTGTGGGGGCTACGTAATGGCGGATTACACCACTTGTAGTGTGTGTTAGTGGTGTGTTTGAGGTGTGTATGTGTGTGTGTTTGTGTATAGTGTGTGAGAGAGGCTCCTGAATAATGCAGAAGTTGGCCTACTGCTCTCTACCCAAACAATACCTACATTCTGTCACCACCATCACCATACGACACCTGAACTCCCTCCTACACACACACACACACACACACACACACACAAAACACACACACAGCATATCCCCCACACTCACTCTTTATCTCTTCCTCGTTTAACAGCTGGATGGCGATGCATCATAATTAAATAAAAATGTTGATCATTGATTAGCATTAACAGTGTGTGTGTGTGTGTGTGTGTGTGTGTGTGTGTATGTAAGGGACACCATGCCAGCATGTATGCCTGTGTGATCTTTCATTCTGCAGTATGCATTGTTAATTAGATCGCAGTGTCTAAATATTTGATTCATTTGATTCATTGTTGACCCGATCACATTACAAGCCTTTAAAACCAGCTTCGATGACTACTAACACACACACACACACACACACACACACATAGTCCTAGTATTATGTTACTCACCATTTACAAGAACTGACGTAAATATCATAAGAGCAACAATGTGTACTCAGTCTGGAAAGTTATGTCAATATTTATGCGGGGAAATTTACGCGTATTCAGACTTTGTCTACGTCTTTGTCTACAACTTTGTTGCAGACTTTGTCTACATCTGCGGTACTCACCATTTACAAGAACTGACGTAAATATCATAAGAGCAACAATGTGTACTCATTCCGAAAGTTACTTCAATATTTATGTGGGGAAACTTATGCGTATTCAGACTTTGTCTACATCTTTGTGGATTTCTGGGCTCACCAGTCCGATTATTAAAATGACGTGCCTGTAGTTTACGCCTCCAGTGTTGTCAGATTTTTCTTGAGCAGAAGCACCAGAGACTGAGTATTTCACTAGCATTTATAACAGCTAATAAAATAGCACTTGATCCAGCACATACTATTATTTTGCTTTTTTTTTTTTTTTTTTTTTTTTTTTAACATTGTACTCCAACAGTTACTTGAGCTCACAAGATACTAAATCAAGAGTATCATGAACTCTCGTAACTCTCATAACTTCTGAATAATGCATATTTAGCATTTGTACAAGGAGTCTCCAGTGTCTGTGATTTGTAACGGCATGCCCCCAAATGTTTTATTCTTTACACGCCGTTACTCAGATATAACACCGATGACTTTTCTCACCTCTTTAAAGTTGCTGAAAGCTGAGAGGATGATGTCATGACCTCCTCGGACAAAACACACAGCAGCCAGCAGCTCCAGAACCAAGGCTTTAGTTCTACAAAACACACACACACAAGAACTACATTGTATTTTTTTGTATTCTTTTACTTCTTTTAATATGTTTGTATCTTAAGAGCAATGTTTTAATTCTGCATTGAATGTTTTAATTCTATAGATTTTTAAAATCAAAATTAAGCAAATTTTTGCTTGTTCATTCCTCTGGCTTATTTTGTTGTTCCCTTCCTGTCCTTCATCCTTTCATTTGTCTATTTTTTTGTTTTCTTCCTTGCTTTGGCTAATTTTTGGTGTTTTGTTCCCTTCCGTCAATTATTGTTTTTCATTGTTCCCTTCCTGTTCTTCTTTCTGTTATTTTTTTCTTCCAGCCCTTCCTTTCTTCGACTGTCTTTTGTTCCTTCATCCCATCTTTCCTTCCTCTATTTCTCAATATTCCCTTCCCATCTTTCCTTCTATCCTTTGGCTATTTTTCGTTGTACCCTACCTGTCCTTCCTTTCTTTGGCTCCTTTTCACTGTTATTCTTCCCATCTAATCTTTTTTCCTTTGGCTATTTTTCTTTGATTCCTTTGGCAATTTTCATTGGTCCTTCTCTTTCCTTCTCTCTTTCCCTCCTTCCATCATTCCTTCCATCCATCACTTTTTCTCTTTCCCTTCCTTCTTTCCTCCAGCTATTTTCCATTGTTCCCTTCCCTTCCTTCTTTCCTCTGAATACAGGCCAAAGTCATATCTAGTTCACACACACACACACACACACACACACACACACGTATCTTACCTGGCATTGTTAGTGTTGAGGCTCAGTGTGATCTCATTGACACAGTTTGGGTGGCTCATCACCTGATTGAACCCTGACTGAGAAACAAAATGACACAAGAAACAATTATTCAAGGCCAAAGCAGGAATGAAGTTGTGTGTGCATGTGTACATCCCTCTGTGTGTGTGTGTATTGGATGAAACCTGGTAGTTCATGATGGCCCGGAGGCACATGATGCAGAGGTGCAGGTGGTCTTTCTGACAGAGCAGGCGTGAGTTCCTCAGAGCCTTCCTGTTGTGGAAAGAGTTCAATCTGCAAACATCACACATGCAAACAGAGAGGAGTGCTCTCACACGCACACACATCATTTTATTTACCCCTCCATCATAAATACTGACCAATGAGTGAGGATGGGGTGGAATAATAATAATAATAATAATAATAATAATAATAATAATAATAATAATAACTGTGTGAAATGTCTGCTGCAAGCTGATTGGGTGATTGTGGGCATGTTTTTGAAGAAAATCAGTGATCATTAGAAATCAACATACACATTGGCACAATGATTCAGTACACCAAATTTCAGCTCGATTGGACTCCACCCCTTCTTAATGGCCATAGTCCAACCTCTGCTCATATCTTGGACTTCAAGTTTCACATGAATCCATGCAAGGTATCATGAGTTACAGCTGTTTGAGTAAATTAGGCTTTACCTCCCTAGTATTAATTGGCATGTAGTAACCATACTGTTTATAAATCTCAAGATATAAATCTGATTTTTGATAATTATTAGGTTCTCACTCTGCTAAGTAATATGACACCATCTCTGTGAAGCCAAACATCCCAGGGCTAGTTTATGAGACATGGGCCAAAATGTAAAAGTCTGTGCAATAGCGAAACCACTGAGTAAATCAGGCTCATCTTGCTTGCCTGGGTGGCGGGAGGGAGTACTCTCTACTGACCCAGTTTCACTTCTCTGTGACTTATGGTTTGGTGTGCATAATCAGTTTTAGGAGAGGAAAATAAGAAAAACCTTTGGCGCTTGGACCCCTAATAATAATTACAGTATGTAATAGGGTCACAATTCAATTCGATTCTCTATACTGGCTTCACGTTTGAGATTCGATTTGATTTATTTATTTTGTACAAAATTTGAATGAAGAAAAAATATGACTGAATTACAAACACTGCAAAGCAAAAGGTGCATTTTTGTCTGTATAAAACTAAATAAATAAAATAGTGCTACAAACAGAAGTTTAAAACAAAGTGTCTGAGCTAGGGACTTTGAAAATGATTGAATGAAACATAATGAGCTCTGTAGCAGAAATAGAGCTCCAAAGTTTGGTAAAAATGCCTGATTTCCAGGCCTCTGGTGTTGATTGAAAGCTACTGAAGAGCTCTGTTTAAACCATTATATAACATAGTCATGTAACCGTATAACGTATAATGCGTGTTTGTCGTTGCAATCCGGTGCTATCAGGCTATCAGACTTCACAAGTGCAGATCTCACGGGCTCTCCATGGAAGAATGTGATCATGTGACCAGCGTGCTCTCTGTATATTTTAAATCTATGTGTTGCGCTGATTAAGACCTCTTGTGTTCAAACAGTGCGCCCGCATTCCATGCATAATTAACAGAATGCTGATTTCCATGATGTGAATCGCACATTTCCATGATGCACGTTGTCACATTTTCGCATTGCGATACATCTGGGTACAACTTCATGACTGTGCAAGGATTCAATTTGAATTCAGATCTTCTAAAATGCACTTGTTAAGAACACTGCACTGCTTTTAGTCTTTGAAAGTGGAAATCAGTGATATCTTTATCATAGTGCACACCTTCACCAGTATATATTGCCAAACCTTTAATATAAAGTTTAGCATTTCATGCTTTTGTGTCACTGTGCAATATGCCACCTACATCCTGTTCCTTACATTTAGAGAGCTAGAAGAAAAAATACCTCACATTTTAATAGCGAGTGGAAGTGGTTTTTCAAATACCAATATAACACTTGGCCGATATTAAGGATGCACAGAGACAGCGCAATAATTTCTCTATTTAAAAATTACATTGACAATCATGTTCTAATAACTACACCCACAATTTTACTGTTACAAAGTGCTGCCACTGGAGACTCCTTCCAGAAGCTGGTAAGTGAACAACTGGTAGCTGCTATAATGCAAGTGATAACAGGAACTAACTTGTTTCAGAGATGTTGCAAACATTAAATGTAAAACATACAACGTAACAAATAAAACGTTGTAACTGTTGGCAAATTGCTGTGATATCAGGGGAACAAAACACCTTTAGGACATGCTCTTTTTGGAAAATAACCAACTTCAGGGTGGTAACAGTCACTCCACTTTGCCATATCACACCACCCTGTTGTCGATCATTTTGCAATAACAGCATGTCCCTCAATGTTACTCTTCTCTCTAAAAGCTCCATCAGTGACAAATTCTACATATTGCCAGGTATGTTTTCTAAACTGTGGTTCATATTTCATTCAACCATCATCATTTCACCATGAAAATGTCCAAAGCTACACCTTAGTCCACTACGTAGGCCACAAGTTGTCTTCTAAGGGAACGTGTGCGTTGTTTGGACATGATGGGATTTCATGTGTGTGCTAAAAACTTCTGTAGTAAAAACTACTACTGTTCCTCAAGAGGTGTCATTAAAAAAATTTGCAAGCACATTACACACATATCTCACTGTCATGTTTAGCAGTGGAATGCAGCTAATCCGGATGCACATAGTTGTGCTGTGTGTGTGTGTTCTTCTCCTCCACCCTTAAACACTATGCTAATAAACATATAGAAGCAAGAGGTTGTAGTTTATGACATGTGTCATGGAAATCAAGAAAATCAAGTCCCCAAGTGTACATGCAGGAGAGCATGCAGGAGAGCATGCTGGGAGCGACTGACCGTGCTGCGTAGGAGCGGTTGGTGTGTGAAGAATTGTGAGTAGGGGAGTTAGTGGCACTTGATGTCCCGTCTTCTGCCGATTTCTCGTCAAAGCTCCCATTATCCATGCAGTCCAAGTCATACCTACAAAACACATTTACATTAAATAGCATCCAAAAGTCTACATCTGAGAACTGCTTTCATTTTAACAACAGCTTATACAAGTATGCCAAATTATATTTATCAAATATAATTCCCAACATAATCTTTTTTTATAAGTAAAAACAAATATATAACTGTTGTGTGAGGTGACGATGTTGTTTTATGTAGCACCAAGGTTCTGGAGAAACGTTGTCTCATTTCACTGTGTACTGCGTCAGATATATATAGTTGAAATGACAATAAAAAGCCTCTTGACTTGACTTGAAGCAGGGAGTCCACTCTTATTATCAAATATTATGGTTATTACAGTTATACATCTATTCCACTGGTAACTTAAATTAAATGGATATTAAAATAATACCAAGTTGAATGCAACTTTAGTTCTAATAAAATACAAAACAGTGTAATCATTTTTATGCATTTGACATTTTATTTATTATTAATTAGACTGATGTCATGATATCATGACCTTAATTCAGTATCTTGTGCCTACTATTGATTGTTAGTGCATGACATAAAACAATGAAATGCAAAATAATAGGCTGTGCTGGATCAAGTGCTATTTTATAAGCTGCTGGATAATGAGAGTGGAAACCATATTGTTCAATTAAACCAAATGTGCAGTGGTTAATGTGATGCCTAATAGATGTTTCTTTCACTGCTTGCCATTTTCTCCATCATATTATCAACTTCTTCGTCTTTTTTTATTTTTCATTATGAAACTGTCTCTTGCTTTTATGTTGCATCACATTACATTTGACTCCAAACAAAAAACATCATCTGCTTCTTCAGTCTGCATCTTCTGTCCCATTTTTTCAGGCTTAAAGACGTTTAAGTGTTTATGTTCAATAGCAATGGTCTAGATCCTATTGAACATTCCTGAATGGTGAGCCCAGAAAATCAACTTATGTAGCTGAGGAACTCAACTCTGACCACGAGGAACTTTCTCACCATAAACGTTGACATAACTTTTGAACATATGGCACCAACTCTGAATATGTCCCGATGTCTCAAATAGAACCCTGTTTATGATTTTTTAAAATTTAAAGATTCTCAAAAACGTGAATGCTGACACACTGATACCTTTTAAAAGAGCTAGCTTGTTGATTATTGTTTAATAGTGGATGTAAGTGTACATACGGCACAGCGCGCTGGGCAAAGGAAAGATACTCGACTAGAACATCCAACCCCTTGTTCTCCTCATTGAGAAATTCTTGAGCCCAGCTAAAGAGAGAGAGAGAGAGAGAGAGACAGAGACAGAGACACAGAGACTCTGTTAGACAATTATACCATTTTGACAACACTGTAATTATAAGCAAGTGAGGACATTTTGGACATTTCCAAAAATATTCTCACCACTTAACAAGAAGAATGATGTTTTGCTGGTAAAGGTCATTCCAGCACATCACCACCTGTTTTTTTTATATGTTTTTTGATGTTGTAAATGCTGATATGGTAGATTTATTAGCTAGGTTTAATGTTCTAGCTATAAGTGTACATCATAAAAATATATTTTGCAAAACAAATATGACATTTACATTGTCATATTTTACATATGTTTACTTTGGTCTTTATGTTTAAGCATTCATCATTAAATTTGACAAATTTGGTTGAATCGGGTTTTGAATTTAAATGGCAAGCACATTATATACAATACAAATCAATTAAATGTAACTTTTCATTTTATGAAAACAAAATTGCCACTAACTCAAAATTCTTTTTGAGAATTTCATGTAAGAAATAAAACACTCCAGGTGTGCTGTTATAGGGATATATAGGGTGATGTGACGAAGTGGAGTTACTGTTACCACCCAGGAGTTGATTATTTTCCAATAATAGCATGTCCCAGAGTGTTTTACTCCTCTTATACCACAGAAATATGCCAATGATTACTTTTTAAATAATTAAAGAACAACATATAGTACCTTTTCACCTGTTAATAGTTACGTTTAATGTTGTGGAACATACACAAAACAACATCATTGATTAATTTCCTGTAACATCATGCCCCATCCTGTTTCACATAAACAATAAAAATGTAACATTTTGGCTAGTCTTCTCATCCACTACAATTCCATTTTTCCCAGTTTCTTTCATGTTTAATGGTTTAATTCTGTATGGTTGTGGTAAATTCTGTGTGTGTGTGTGTGTGTGTGTGTTTCTTACCCAATGTGATTGGTCCTTAAGGATATTTCCAGTTCTCTCAAGACTTGGGTGGCCTCTTGTACACGTCTCTTAAACTGGCACACAGTTAATGAGTACCATTAATATGCATGGCACACACTATTACACACATACACGTATTGCTATATTTGTGTGTGACAGTTATGTGTCAAGGTGACTTCAGTTTTACTGTATTTAGCCTTTAATTTTACTTTTTACATTCTCTCATGCACAAGAACAAATATAAACACACTAAGTGATTCCTAATACACTGAAAACATAATGAGCTGATTTTTACTGCATTTCCCTATTTAGGCACCAATATTTTTTTCCCCTCCATGTGGCCCAAAGATATTAAGGAGACAAAAATACTGTATTAGCCTCCCTAAGGCAAATACAACTGCACTGCCAGGAAGAAATGAATAAAATCACACAAATGCCCACCTAAACACGCACACACACACACTCAGCAAAAAAAAAAAATTAATAATAAAATTTAATCTCTTCCACACACACACATACACACACCTTCCTGCTGCCTCCTTGCTCTAAAAAGCTCTTGAGTTTCTGCACGTAGGCCGATGGTGGATTCTTTACCTGAAAGCGCTCCTGAGGAGAGATAACACACACACACACACACACACACACACAGTTAAACACACACACAGTTAATGCAGTGAATGTGTGGGAGGTATAAAACACTCCAATTATTGAAAAGAATGCATGCACACACACTGATATGTAGGACAGAGCAGACACACTGCGTTTCATCTAGGACATGCCTCTACAGTTGAGCATAATGAAAAAAAAAACTGAAAGAGAGATAATGGTATCTTTTTGATACTATTTTGAAATAATTTTATATACATTATTTGCATTACCATTCTTGAGCTACAGTAAAAGAGGCACACTGTAAGGCATAACTAATGTGTTAAAAGCATACCACTAAAAAAAAACCCAGTGAATCCCAAAATATCTTGCAGAAGCATCTACTTTGAAATCTACCTGAAATAAGTGTAAGCATCAAAATATTTCTTAATAGGTCTTGCCAGGTCTTCTGCTTTAAAACATTAAATCACAAACCAACAAAAATAAAACCATGCAAAATAGTGGAATTGAAGCTTCACCTTGCACATATACAGAAAATTCTCTATATCCATTATTTAATTGGTTTGAAAATAATAAAAAAATATAAAGAAAAAAACCCTATTATGAGCAGTGTCTGTATTTGACTCAAACTGTCAGACTAGTAGTTGTGAGAGCATTTTCTACCTTTATGAAGTTCAATTTAAGCCAACTTCAAACTTCGTATATACACGTAATACTCTCACACTGACTTTACCTCTCACACCAAAAACGCTAGTTCCTGATGTCTGTGTGATCGGTAAAAGTAGAGACTTGTTGGAAGTGGGATGTCCAGCCACAAGCACCTGAAACCAGAAAAGGTCTCCATTCACGGATGATGAAGGCCAAGTGAAGAAGGAAACAAATCTACCTACAGGAGCTTGCCGTCAATCATGAGCCAATCCAACAAACATTAAACTTTCAGTTCCTCAGCAGCAAGGGGAAACTGCACCAATCCATCTGCCTCCATTAGCCCAAGACTGAGCCTTTAAAATGCTGAATCGATCCCTTAAACTTCCCCTGATACTGGCCACTGCAAAGACCAGCAGAGTGGGTGTATCACAAAGACACAAGAAAATGACTTCCATTTTTACAGTATATTCTGCTTGTAGGCAAAGCCAGGGCAAAGCAATCATGTCACCTTTGCCTTGGTTGGTTGGCAAAGTCTTGGAAGTGTATATAGGAATGGATCTAGACTGCACTGACATCTTCAATTCTCTAAAGGAGGCACTATTGTTGCAGTACTTGGCCTCAGGGAATGGTTACTGCAGGCTCTTGTGACAAGTTAGGTAGCACCAAAAATTCATGCCTTGGTTTTGCATCCATTGGAATGCCACTAAACAAATCTGACTCTACTATACACTCTCAGAAAATAAGTCATACCTTTCCTGGTGGTACCCTCAAGGGTATATCTGTTGCACCTTTAATAAGTATCTTTCACCTGGAAATGTCGATATAGTTTACTTGCAAAAGGTACATAAATGGACCTTACACCACAATACAAGGCATTGCCCAAGGCCTAAGCTGCAATTAATGTTCTACAGCCCAGTGATCTGCCATCTATCCCAGACACTTCCCCTGATTCTAGCCCATTGCCCCAAACCAGCACAGTAGGTGTACCACAAAGGCACAAGAAAATTACCTCCTCCATTATTATAGTCGGACTATATGAAAAGCCAGAGCTAAAGTGGGCATGTCAGCTTTTGTGTCAGTTGGTTGTCAAAGCCTTGGAGATGTATGCAGGAATTGATCAAGAAAAAACTGCTCTGACATCTTCAACGCCCCGAAGGATGCACTATTGGTGACCTATGACAATGTACCAGAAACCAAAAGTTGAGAAATTTCATGGAAACTATGACCCCCAGAACAACTCCGCTGGTACTGTCCACTGCCTGAGGACATATTCTGCCAACCTTGGAACTGCTTTGTGCCCCTCCTTATGACCTCAGGACCTAGGTTGAATAACATGAGCTAACTGGACTGACAGTAGACCCCATGCATCCATTCTGAGAGGTACTAGAGACCACAAGGATACAGCAGGCCCTAAAGTTAACCAAAAGGGAGAGGGGGAATACCAATCTGGCCAGAAAGTCTTGCTTCTCCTAGATGTCTCCACTAAGAAGCTTTTTTTTTTTTTGCTTTTTTGTCATTTCTAACCTAGGTTTTATCACTTGGAAGTTGTATATCATTTCCAAGTCAACCTCATAAAGCAGTGAAAGTAAAGGAAGGTGAAAATGAAGCAAGCCTTGCTGGTGCACAAAGAAGAAGAACTGGTGAAAGAAGTTTGGAGACAGCATGGCCCAGTGGACGTAGACCACAAAACCAACATACATCATGTCCTTACTGAGTTTGCAGCTATATTGCAGTAAAGGGAGGGACCAAGTACTGAAGTGCACCAACCATGTGAAGTACCAATACCTGTCGAGTACTGGGTACTTCAAGAACTGGTAAAAGGGTTGAAGACAGAGATCACCACCACAAGGAAATCGGATGCAATAGAACCATCTTCAAGTGAGTGAAACAGGGATCCTTGTTTGGTCTTTCATGAACTGACTGCAGCCAGCCTCTCAGTTTGATGCTCATCCAATGCTTCATATTGATATGACAATATGGGTACATACATTACAGATTAGACTGTGTTTTCAACTGAGGCCCAGCAAATACATTCTCTTCATTAATCTTCTCAGTCTGTTCCAGTTAATAGTCATGCCCTTTAGTCTACATAGTGCCCCACACAGCCTTACAGTACCTGCAAGGAACTGAAAATGCATCCATAATGGCCTGGGTTTGCATAAGCCCAAGCTTGCAGAAAAGGCAGAAGACTTCTTGGTGGAACCAAAAAAATGCATGGTTTCCATGCCACTAACAATATGGCCACTGTAAGACAGAGTCAGCATTTATGTCTGTCTGATTCTGCATTTATGTCTCTTAGGGTTCATAAGGGGCACCTCTCTAATGCTAAACAACAGTCCTGAATTAATCAAGAATGTATGTGTGGACGTGCTTACCTGGTCACAGACTAACTCCCATTTCTTCTCGCTGTCGTACTGGAGGAGCAGTTTCACTTTATCAGGAGGCAGGTTCATGGAGTTCTAGACACACAATAAGAATGAATGGGAAAGAGAAATTGGAAATCACATTTTTTCCAGCTTCTTCACAGAACTAAGGCATTTAATGGGGCAAAATCAAATATTTCTTCTCTTGTTTTTCTTATTTTTCTAGTTATTAGCCTTAGTTTGCACCATGCTTGTGTATATCTAATCTGTCCTTGCAAAACTGAGCATATACTTCAGCAATTCAAATCCATTTTCTTTTTTTTATCTACCCAGGAGGGAAATCACTAGCCTGGATAACTAGCAGATTTCCTGTCTGGGCTATTGGTGTTTATTCATAGTTTTCCCAGCAGACAAGCAGGTTTAGTAACCCAAAAAGATGGAAAAAATACTACTTCTTATTGGCTTTTGCAAAACAGAGGTTTACATTTTGTGTGTATATTTAAATTTAATGCTATTCATGGCAAACTGATGCACTTTGATGCAATAACTACAGTGTGCACTACTCATGCAAATCCCACCACTTGCAGCACTACACACAGGCTCAGGCATGATCTAGCTGACAGTAGAATGATTTTTACTATGCTGATTAATATGTAACGTGGTAGTAATGCACCAGTAGCACGGATCATGAACGTGCAGCTATGTGGAAATAAAAAAATTTCCAGTGCAATAGTATCATATAAGTGTCAGTCACATCGCAGTTAAGCATATCAAGAGACAATAAAAATGCTAGCCAGACACATGTTAATGTTGTGTACTTAAGATGCCTCCCAAGATGTTAAAGGATTGTAATTTTTGAGCATTTCTCTACATAGAAATTCTTCTTATTACACTTTTTATGGATCCCAGTTTTCCCAGAGGTTGCCTGTGTTCACTATGGATCAAGTGTGTGTGTGTGTGTGTGTGTGTGCGCGTGCATGAAGTAATTCCTCTAATGAAAACACACATGTTGTTCATTCATTATTCAGGGGGTTGCCGTAAGAGCGAGTAATATTGCGACCAGAGATGATCTACAGTTTTAAAAGGAGTTGAGTCAACATGCACACACACACACACACACACACACACACTAGTTCCATAACATACAGACTACAAATCCTTTACTGTATCAGGTATAACACCAAGTAAACTTCAAGACAGATAAATTTTTTGCAGACCTGCAATATTTCCCAATATATAAACAAAGTAGTTGTTCTCCTTTAAATGGGTAGAATACATTTGAAAGAATATTTTATCACCTCAGTGTACAACAGAAGCGGGTCTAAAAATGGTAACAGCTCCATTTGAGCTCCAGAGCAGTGGTGGCTCAACGGTGAAGGCTATGGGTTACTGATCAGAAGCCAAAGCACCACCAAGCTGCCACCGCTGGGCCCTTGAGCAAGCCCCTTAACCTTAACCAGGGGTGCCGTTGCATGGCACAAAAAGCATATGCAAAAAAAATGGGGCAGTGACTCAAGGGTTAAGGCTCTGGGTTTCTGGTCAGAAGGTAATGAACTTGAACATATGTTCTAAGAGACAACGAAAACTAGCTAGCATTCAAATAAAATATTATTTGGTGTTCTGGTGTTCTGACTTTCTATTGTGCTGAAATGCAAACTTCCCTTCACAGACTCTCTGAAAAAACAAATCATCTTTTAACAGGTATTTACTGAGATGTAGCATGTCAACAACTCCACTTCAACCAGAAGCTAAAAACAGGTTTTATGTGCTTGACAGATCGGATGTTCAGGCTGAAGAATCTTGCTCACTTTTGTTCTTCAGAATTCTCAACATTTTTTGATGGTACCTCTTGATGTCTGTAGAAAAACACAGCATGTAAAGGACTGATCTGCCAATGAGGTTACTACTATCATCAGGCTTGTTTTTTTCAGGCCTGGGCTGCACTATCTAGTCTGGTTTTTAGCATTTGAGTTGGGACAAGGATTTTTTTTTCTAGTTTTACTCTGTATTTGGCACCATCTTTCTTGCCCTAAACTCTATCTAGTTTCCCAGACTCTGCTGATGCAAAACATCCCCACAGCATGATTCTACAACCACCATGCTTCACTCTGGGGATTGCTGTTCTCAGTGTGATGAACAGTATTTGTTAAATTTTGGTCTCATCAGTCGGCATAGCAAGGGATCAAAAATTATAAGTGTTATGGCTAAAGTCTAGATGTTGGCACGACTATAATATAAAGAGCAGAAGTATTTCAAACTATTTCATACACTGCTTATTGTTCTGAAATGGTACAGTGACCTTGTCATCGACAACTCAGTCCACTCTCTACGTATCTAAAAGAAGGACACCAGAGAACCAGAAGGAAACCCGCTCAGACAAAGGTGAATCATCGTAAAATAATTTTGATTACTCAATTTAAAAACGCAGCATGATATTGCAGCGGGTACCATCGCCACCTCACAGCTCCAGGGTCTCCAGTTCGATCCTGAGATTGGGTTACTCTGCCTCTCTGTTACCCTGTGTCCATGTGGGTTTCCTCTGGGTTCTCCAGAGTCCCCCCACCTCCTAGGACCAGGTGTAAACAATTATAAACAATATGAGTTAGTCAGGATTAGAGTCAAAAAATCCTAATTAAATTAAATTCTATTCTGTATAAATTACATTGCTTTTTAAAAATGGCCACAAACCCACAATTCTCCTGTGGAACCACTTTTACTTTAAATTACCTTTAAAAATTGGGCACACGCCCACACATGTTCCTGTGAGTGTGGTCTCATTAGCATAGTGCTATGGCCTGTATTACATATCAGATCCGTGGGAGAAGATTTACTGATCTGCAGCAATACACCCTTAGGATAACGCTATGACACACTTTCTTGATTTCTCATTCTGCCAGGATTGCACAAGTTCACTCCAGACACTCACACACCCATTTGTTTTTGTTTTTTTTAACATCCCCCAAAATAGTTCTGTTCTTCTTCTTTAATAGGACATGAGAGTGGGCAGCAGAAGACTCGACGACAAACATAATGTCTATTTCTCTCTCTCTCTCTCTCTCTCTCTCTCTCTCTCTCTCTGTGTGTGTGTGTGTGTGTATGTGTATGTGTGTGTAAAACACAGCTCATTAATCTTTCTTCCGCTTGGGGCTAGAGATAGATAAATAATGTCAGATCAATAAACAAATATCAGCGTTGCAGGAACAAGGTCTTTACTATTCTAACACACACACACACAGTGATGATAGCTGATTAATTAGTAAGGAATAAAACACTTCAGGGCATGCAGATAAAGGAAAATATTCAACGACACAATTGTGTGAAGAAGCTGATTATTCTCCCATAACAGCATGTCCTGAAGTGTTTTATTCCTCTTATACCAAAGAAATTTGTCAAAAGTAATAGATTTTTGTTAAACATTGACACATCATACTTTTTATCCATTTTCAGTTACATTGAATGTTGTGGAACATCCATGAAAGCTAGTTAGTTCCTGTTATCACAGCATTACATTATAGCATTTGTTAATAAGACAAACAAAAAATGCAGCTTGTCATGTTACCGAGAACCTGGAAAGATTTTCCCAGCTGTAAAAGTTACAGCTTTACGTCTGACTGGCACTGACACTGGAGAATCCTTCCAAAATGTTACATAAATGTCTTCTCAAAGAAAATGTCATTATATACTTTTTAACATCCATTTACATAGAAAGTCCATCATGTAAGTCCCTGTGTAAGTTGTTACTGTAGAAACGAGCGCATTAATATAAACCTGTGCTTTGCTTGGGTTATCGCTTCCTAGTACTCCTCATTTTTTAATAGTGTTTATCTTGTTCTGATTTCGACAATCACTTTGGATATTGGGCAAAAAAAAAATCCTTGACACTCTTCCTGAGCTTTCCTTGTTACAGATATAATCTTGTTTAAGATATTTGGTTTTAATAAAGGATGAAATCAAAACTGTTGTTGGACTCAGACTTTTGGGGCCTTATGTTACAAACCTCTGGGGAAAAAAACTGCACCAGGGGTATAAAATCCATTAGTTATAAACCATCCTTAACCATGTTTCACTCCATTAACTGATTGGGCCCTTTGGATAATTAAATGTACCTCTCTCTTAAATAATCCCCTCTACTAATCTCTAATGAGATTCTATTGATTATGAAGCATATACATGCATTTCCAAGCAAAAGACTTATAACAAATCAAGTCAAATACGCATGCTGTTTTTGCTTTTCTGGTCACCATGATTGTAAAGAGTGGTTATTTGACCCAGTCTGGCCATTCTCATCTGACCTCTCTCTCTTATTAATAAGGCAAGATTAATAAGGCATTTCTGCCCACAGAACTGGATTTTTTTTTTTCAGGAGATCAGCAGTTTCTGAAATACTCAAAGCAACCGACCTGACATCAACAACCATGGTGCTGTCAAAGTCACTGAGATAACTGAGATTTTTTCCCCACATTCTGATGTTTGACGTGAACATTAACTGAAGCTCTTGACATGTATCTGCATGATTTTATGCATTGCACTGCTGCCACCTGATTGGCTGATAAGCTATATGTGCAGGTGTACAGCTGTTCCTATTACAGTAGGCAGTGAGTGTATAATTAATCACTATAATGATCACTACATCAGTGTAATGCAAAAAATAAGTGTCCACTACTACAGAACATGTCAATGTTGCTAAACTCACAGCTACAATTTTGAATTAACACCTAGGCTTGGTTCAATATAAATAAACACTGTTAGATTTAATAATAATTCAATAATAATAATTGCTATTTTGGTAGCTGTAAGTCTAAAAAGTAATATATGAGTAGGGTTAGGTCTGATCCATGGGAGCAACACAGTAAAAATACGAGCGGTACTGACTAGCATGCCTGCTTGATTTATGTGTTGTGGTTAGCACAGGGACGAGATGATTTGATTAATATGGAAAGCAGCGCAGAAAAAAGCCACATGGTAACTGAATGTGACTCTCCACATACAACAGCTGTGCCACAAGCGAACTATATACGATAACACAAAGATCGTAATTACATTAAGCACATAACAGTCGTGATAATTATCCTGAACTAAACTCAGGACAAAACAAATCTGTGGGTTTTTTGTGAGTATTCTAGCTATACAATATTGATAAACAAAACATTAGCACAACAATTATATACAAACACCATGCAGTTGGCCAAGTGTATCCAGTATACACCAAATGCTATTGTGTATCAACAAAATTAATGTTATTTATTGCAGTTCCAGTGTTTATTTTGATATTTTTTAAAACTACCAGTTCTGCTTTATGATATTCTCTATGTAAAGGAGAAGCATCTGCAGGACAGTTAGCGATGCTCAAATAGGTCCATTCTCATGCCTTATTAATAAAAGGATAAATATGGTGTTCCTCAAGGCTCAGTACTAAGACCGCTCCAGTTTTTGGGAGATATCTGCAGAAATATAATACATGTCCATTGCTAAACTGATTATACACAATGGGCCGTATTCATAGTCTGAAAGTGACGTCAATATTTACACAGGAAAAGTTCCTCGTATTCAGAGTCGGGTTATACAACTGCCTACGTTGATATACTGGGATTATTAAAATTACCTATGTGTAATTCATGACTCAGAGTTTGCCCCTCTGCAGTAACTCAGTACCTTCATCACACCACCCTGTTGTTGATTATTTTCCTATAACAGCATGCCATCAAGTGTTTTATTTGTTATCTGTACAACAAGTAAACATATTATTTTTACTGTATTGCAATTCTTTTGTCTATTGATTTTACATTGGTTATTGGCTCGTTTACACACAAATCTGCTTTGTGATTCTTAGAAAATGCAAAATGCTAGCAAGGTAACATGCAGACAGTATCACTGGCATGTCTAGATTATGATGTTGATGTCACAGACTCACTATGGTACATATTGTTCATACTTCCACAGAGATCATCTGATGATCTTGACTGGATCTGACTGGTAGTCCAGTAGAATCCTGTTTTGCATACACATGCATGCTTTCAGTCTGTGTAATGCAGCTTGGATTCCTATCCACCGTTTTTGTATGCAAATATTCTTTTGCAACTAAGGAACCGGAACTGAAATATCAGGAAAAATAAAGCCTAAATCTTTCTGCGTTACTGGGGTTGACACGTTAACAAAAATGATAGCAATTTTAATATTTTAATAAATATAATGTGCATTCTAGTTTCTCTATGACTGTGTTTGACTGGTGATTACATCAATAGTAACCACTTTTAGAGATGAATATAAAAAATTTTTCCTTTTAAATATTTCCTGTTTACATTTTTGTGCACATGCTCTCTTTAACATGACAAGCTGTATTATTCGCATAAAGATAAAGTAAAGAATAAAGATGCTGGTGATGAAACGGTGTTTAACGCTGCTATAATATAAGGCTTAACAGTCAGATAACAGGCTGCTATAATATAAGTCATAACAAGTTAATTGTTACGACATAAGTCGTAACAACTAACTTGTTACATGGACATCGCACAACATTAAAGGTGCATTAGGCAATATTTTCGACTTTTGGGAAGTATATATTGTGGATTGGAAGTATTTATTTAGTATGTTTCTTGTTGTTAAGTTTTTTAAATTTTTTTTTTCTCACAGGAGAATGACCTGGCTGCGCTGGACACTTGCCGAATTCAGACTGAGATGGGTGGTCTCTATAAAATGATTGGAGGCCCATCCAAAGACCCAAAGCCAATTTTCCAAATGGGTTTTCTAAGCCTTGTAATCCAGGTGTGCTGATGTCATTGCTTAAACCATCATTTTTTATAATGTTTTTCATATTTTTCCAGGTTAGTTGTACTAGTAAGAAAAACAAATATCTATTTGCTATTGCACCTTACTATTACACCTTACTATTACACCTTTAAATGTAACTACAAATAGATAAAAACAAATGAAACAAATGAAAAATTGTAATATAAGTTGTATAAATTCTATAAATTTTAACAGTCAAGTCGGATTTGGCACAAGTTTTCAGGCAAACATCATACATTATCATGTATATGTAAAGGACAACAAGGCAAAGTCACATATCCCAGCTTTAAGGTGCTCGTGTTGCATTCCGTTTGTCATTCAGGTTTCTTGTTAAATTTGTCATTTTGTTTTGTTAAATGTTGTTATGGTCATAGAAAGCAGTAAAAGCACAGAAACATGTATTGTCTGGTACTCACCAGGACCAAGCTGAACCTCTCCTCCAGCTCCTCTTCTGAAGGCAGGGGCAGCTTAGGTCCAGGAGGTTGTTTCAAGCCCCCGAGGCTGAAAGAGTTTTGGGCCCCTCTCACTTCTCGGCTGGGCGACACCTCCATGCCGCCTGAAGCGTTCCCCATGGTTCTTTAAATCAGTCGTGCAACCTCATGCACATGAGATGAGGACACTGTCTCTGATAGGCTCACTTGATTCACTTACGAAACATACACACATAGGAGCACAGGAGCATCATGATATCCAGTCCAGAGGTCCAAGTCATGAACAGAGGATCACAAAGTGGTAGAGTAGTAGTGAACTATTAATCCCTTATAGAGCACCATCCTTCTAAAGAAATCTGAATATGGAATAATAATGAAATGAAGACAGCTAAGGAATCACATGTTCTGTCTGACTGGATCTAAATCGCATCTAGCATCCTGACTTTGTGTTTAATCTACCAGTAGAGCAAGCAATATACTAAAAAAAAAAAGTGTCGGAACAGGACAGGAGATGACAGGTGAGGTAGAGATGATCCAGCCTTACTCTGAACACTCACTCTGTGCCAGCATATACACAGAGAGAAGCCTACTAGCAAGGACACTTCTGGGTCCTAGTGCTGTTGGGCTATTCTCACTATTGTGTTGGACATCTCTCAAGTGGCTTGTAGTTTGCCTCCACTAACATTGTTGTTTGTGGGCGTGGCTTGTGAGCGGGTTTTGTTTTTCAAACAGTCAAAATAAATAGCCTACAGCCCACTGTATGCTTTATACACACCAAATTTGTTTAAAATGTATGTAAGTTTGATTTACGTGTTGTGGCAGGTTTCATATTATCTTCAACGGCTGATAGCTAGCCGTACTAGCTACCTACAGTAAACTCGCCAGAGGCACAAACGATCTCTGCTTCTTCCTAATTCGAGGACGTATATGACAGGATGAAGATGAAACCATGGATATAAGATTTTCTTCCATTTTTACGAGTCAAATAGTAAACAGGAGCTAATCGTAATTAGGAATTAAAGTTGTCAAAAGGGTAACTTAAAAAAAAAGGGGAACCACACACATTATAGGATTGGTCTGAGGAATCACTCGAATGCGTTGTTTACTGTACTATAGAAAAACTGCATTTCAGAACACCTCAGCGCACAAGTTGGTTGTTGTGTTGTCACTTTGCCGCTTGCCACTGTCGATGAAATCACAGCTCCTTGTTGCATTAGTACGTAGAAAATGAAAGGTCACCTGTCACTTTGTCGCTTGCTAGTCTCGAAGTAGGGTAACTCATGCTCAAAAAAGTCACAAGAATTCGACAGATGATGTCATAGACCTATTTGCATATTCATAGATCCATTGTTATTATTTGCATATCAAATTGTGTTATGAGTTTTACTGGAATAAAAAAAAATACACAAGGAAAAAAACTTTAGGTTCATGCTGTTTTAGAAAAACAATGGGTGATATTATGGGATGATGTGATGCAGCCTGATGCAAAGTTGATTGTTTTCCAATAACAGCACATCCTGAAGTGTTTTATTCCACTTATACCACACCAGTTTGCCAATGATTACCAATTTTGAATTTATTAAAGCAGGATGTGTAATGGTGTAGACCTAACATGACTTTTATTTAATAATTAAATCAAGAAATCAGTTAAAATCTTACACTGCCAGATTATTATTCCAGATTGTTATTTGTATTAAAGCATATTATTTAGAAGCTATCACTGATTATTCATCAACTATATTAAAACTAAAAGGAAAGGTATGTATTTTAGTATAAATATAAATGTGCTTTTTTTTTTTGGTGAGGATTTTTATTATCATGCTGTCAGTATTGCCTTGTAAATTGTATATAGAGCATGTTATTTATTTCTCTTATATCTACCATCTCAGTCATTAATATTATTTTGTTTATTAATGTTTTTTCTCATTTATGCAGTAATTAACTCTGCTGACTCTAGTAATGGAGTAGGTGCACAGCAGGTGCTGATTAAAGAGTAATGAAGTGTATCCTGATCTGCAGCTGAAACACTGACATGATGCTCATCGATGTGTTGATGTCACAGGACAAGTGATAATACTCCATCCACCGCAACCTAACATATATAAAACACCCATGAACACAAATTACATAAACTACCTCTTTCATCTCTGTTGTATCACAAAAGAATTTACATTGAATTCACACTTACCGAGAGATCAAAATGTCACAAAGGGTGCAAAAATGTTATTTAGGATAATGACTGATATTATAATTCGAATATGAAAGGTCATTTGAAAAAGTAGAGATTAATTTTTGTGCCATATTTCTAGAAACATTGAAGTTGCATGTACTGTATAAGTGCCAATTTACGCAGAAATATTACAAACAGCTAAAATCTCTTCTTGTTTTTTCTTAATAATTGTTATATTAATTAATGTTCGACATTTTTATCCCTTTATAGTTACATTTAATGTTTATGTAAATGTTTAATGTACGTTTATTACGCTGTATACAGTGCCCCCTAGTGGACAATTTCTGATACTGCAGGACCATCATTTTTAACTGTAAAATAATCACTAAGAAAAATAAATATAATAATAATATTATTATTACTTGCAGCTGAAATGTTATAATTAATGATTCAGATTTCTAATAATTAAAAATGTCATTATCATGATTTGTGTCAGTATGTAGAGCCTTTATATTTAAGTATACTTAGATAATCTTTAGATTAAAATATATTGTGATTAATTAGTGCCTTCTTTAGTTGAGTGTTTGTGAAGCCACAATGTAGCTCTTCTATACTTGTGTTTTTTTTTTCCCCTGATCTTGATATTTGTGCTGCATTTTGAAAATGGCTGGTCAGGTTCTAACCTGTCAGTATCTTGGGTTGGAAAATGGATAATACAGTACATCAAAGCTGAGATTATGGGAGCTTAGTTCTCAGGTGCATTAGGACAAACTTGCATATGCTAGCAGTGAATGATATTTTAAACGTATCATTAATCTATTCAGTTCAATCAGTCAGATAGCTTTGTAGATTTCCAGCAAACGATATTCCTTCTGACCCAGAGTTTTGTCATGAGAAGATGCCATTTTATACCATACGACATACCATCTAGTGTTAGAATCATACCAGTTCAGTTCATTTCAAAGTTTAATTTTATTCGTACATTCTTCTGTTTCAATGGATATTTTGTTACAGAATTCTGGATGTAGATTTAGATCCCTAGTGAGCAAGCCAGAGGCCACGGTGGCAAGGAAAAACTCCCTGAGATGACATGAGGAAGAAACCTTGAGAGGAACCAGACTCAAAAGGGAACCCATCTTTAGTGTATCTGTGTGAGAGTGAGACAACAGATTATTAATTTTATACCACAGTGCTTGTCAGCAGGTGTTTGATTTAAAACTAAACTTACCTTATTTTGGGCACCTCACCCTGGGCAGCCATCAGGTAAGATGGAGGAGGAAGTGGTTACCAGAGGATAATAATAATAATAATAATAATAATAATAATAATAATAATCCAATTACTTGATGCAAATAACAGACATGCCTGTTGTTTACTTTTTGGTTATATAATAAAGGGGAAGTTCACCTTATTTCACATTTGAGCAGTTCTAAATATTTATTTGGCAATTTCTAGTCACCTCAGTCAGATTTTAGGTCAAAACATACAGTTTCAGTTTTTTTTTCTTTTGCAAAATATATTATAATAAGATGAATTTATGACTCTAAGTATGCTACCTGAGTTGTCTATATCTTTATTTTAATTAGTTTAAATTAAATTTTAATTAGACCTCACTGATAACCTTGGGTTTTTAAAAGCAAATTTAAAAAAAAAAATTTTTTAATTAGTGTTATTTTTGAGAAGAACTTTTTTGTATGTTCAGAAATTATATTTTCTAAAAAAAATTTTTGGTCTTTTACATTACATATTTTAAGACTTAAATGCTAAAAATTTTCGACAATTTTTTTTTTTCATTTCAGGCATACATGTAAAAAAGAGAAAACATAAATGAATCTGGATATTCCTATAAATAATTTATGCATGAGAAGATTAACAAATTGTTTAAGCAATTGATATAAAAACTGTCTGAGGTGCCTAGAAATCACCCTAAGTGCTTAGAAAAGGTCAAATGTGAATAAAGGAGAACTCTCCCTTTAACAAGCTGTGCAGTCCCTCTTTCTCTCTTAGTGAGCCAAGCCTGAGTGTTCTGTGTGTGTGTGTGTGTGTGTGTGAACGATGTGTGAACCAAAGTGAGCCACTGCAAAGCAGCCATGCCTCTGTTCAGGTGGACTTGAATGCACAGTCCCCAATCTTGGCCAGCCACATGCTGAGGCGTTAATCTCGAACATCTCCAGGTACACCATGACCCATGAGACCCTGATGCTGCTGTTCTTGCATCCTAGAGGCTGGCAAGAGGATGGCTAGAGGCTGGCTAGAGGCTGGATGATCTGCATCAGGGGATTCGTTCACATGGCTTTCGTTGTGCACTCATCTCTCAGGTTTTGGCACCAGTGTGGTAAACTGTCAGTAGGTGAGACTCAGAGAACTCAGGTTGTGCTTGTATGTTAGCTTTTATTTCTCAGTCTGGCAGAAAACAAAAATGAAACAGAAAAAAACGGAGAAAACAGAAAATAACAGTGGCACACTTTGACTCACTCACACACACACACGTACACAATACTCAGGCTTGGTAACTTAAGACAGAAAGGGAGACAAACAGTTTGCCATAAGATTAAAAAATGAAGAAAGATAGAAAAAAATATTTTTTGTGGTCCTACAGGACCTACCATGAAAGAAATCTGTAACGTGTGACTATTTTGTTAAGACGCTGGTCTAAACTGTGGAGAATTTTTTAAAAAGTGGCCATATTCAGGGGTGCCTGGGCCCATTTGCTCAAAATTTTGGGAACAACAGTTACATGCGACCTAAGATTTATCCATGATTTATTAATTTAAAAGTTAAAAAACTATTTAAAGGTTAATACATTTAAATATTAAATATATTAGATAGACTAAAATCAATTAATGTCAAACCAAGCAGGAGTCAGTTTTTTGTAAGTCAGAGGTTGCATTACAAAAGGTAAAACTACAATAACTTGTTTGGATCCAGGGTAAAAACTGTGGAGAAATTTTAGTACAGCGACCATATTCACATTCAGGGTGTGTAAAGATGCCTCGATATATGCCAATCAGTTCACCCTTAGTATTGTAAACAGGTGAGCCACTGTCTCCAGGTTTACCTGCTACAGATATTATAAATTCCTCAGTACACATTTGTGCCTTCATGTTTAAATTTGGACGACAGATTTTACCCTCTTGCTTCAGAAAATTCCCATCGGGGCCTGAGGAGTAAAAATATACACTTTCAGTTTCATTGACTTTACCAATCTGATTCTGTAAACCATCGCCAAGCGGACTAGTATCGCCAAGTAATTTAATAAAAGCCAGATCTCTGTCTGTGTCACTGTTACAAGATTTCGTAAAGACAGCCTTATAGACCAACATAATTTCTCCAGTAGTGAAAGCAATGAGTATTTCACACTTCTCTAGACCTGTGTCCTTAATAACATGTAAGGCAGTCAAGACATGACCATAACCATAATAACAGCCAAGTCCATTTGGAATAAACTTTCCTGTATCTGTATTAATGATTAGTTTGCATGGTCTTTGCTTTGGAAACACCAGCCCCATGCTGGGACCGTGTTCTTGAATTTCTCCACTTTTGTAAACTACAGGGCCGTTCGTAGATTCTAGTCTATCTAAACATTTCTGCATTATATCCTCTGTACGCCAAGGTGGATCTGATTTAATATTAAATAAATAATTATGTGCATCCAAATAAAAATGTTTAATATAGAGTTGGGTAGACCTTAATTTCGAAATATATATTAAAGATGCAAACTGAAAAAAAGGTATGAAATGAAATAATTGATAAAATATATATTTAAAATATTCCAGCAACATAGTGTATGTGTTCCTCCAGCAAACCTGTAAAATGAGAAAAAAAAATCAGTGTGAGCACAGGGGACTTATTATTATTGTTATTATTATTATTAGTAGTAGTTTAATGTTTAATGACTGAGATATTTACAGTAAGCAATAAGCTAATATAAAGTCACATTTACATAATATACACTATAAAAAATCTTCTGTTTTTTTTTTTTTTTACATCTATGAATTGAGATCAGTTATTTATTAAGTTCACCCAGTGTTTGTGTAGTTAACACAACATTAGAAACCATTGTTTGGTTGAATTATGACACTGGACCGTGACAGCGAAACAACCCAGCAGCAGTGGATCAAACACAAAGCTATTGAGAATTCTCAACTGACAGCAGAGGGGTGAAGCATACGATTGTGAGAAAATATTTAATACTGTCTTCTGATGTTATTCTTCATGTTTAAGCATGTAGTATAATTTGGTATGAATATGGATAGCTAACATCATGTAACATCATAACTCCTTATAGCAGTAAACATTGATTTTACTCGAGTTGCTATGTAATGTACACTAACTAGCAATACTTTAGATAACCTCTATAGACAGACGTTATAGACAGACAAATATGAAAACAAAGCTAACTTTAGCGGTTGGCTAAATGGACACCCACAAGCTCACTGCTAAGACTGCTGATGAGTGTAGTCATAATTAGATTATTTGCAAAAAAAGCCCATTAAAGGTGCAAAAACCGTAGAAGACACTCACCACTTCCTCCTCTCTTATTTTGTGCTGGCGGCTGCCGTGGAGAAAATAAAGCCTATTCGTTTTATATCGATTGTCAGCCAATCATCTTTTAACAGATGGCAGGAGGAGAGATAGATACTCACCTACAAAGCCAAAAATGGGCAAACCCCCACCTACATACCTGAAGGCAGTTGTCATGTTCTTTCAAGCCTCTGGCACGGAATGACTTGACTCATCTAAGCTTACAAGGAGGACTTTAATCAAGGCTCTGTGCTGGCATGCAGGTAGTGGAATGAACTGGAGAACTGCCAAGAAACTGACTGTCTTCAAAAGAACACTATAGACACACTTCTTCATCAACATTAAAAAAATCTCTTCAGTTGTGTGTTTTCTTGCTGTAATATTCTTACACTTATCTGTACTAGCATGAAGATGTTTTTGAGGTTGTTTTTGACTATAAAGCACTGAAACAGGTGATATACTAACTACAGTGATCTGTTTTTGACCTTTCTGAAGTATTTTTATGATTTCTGTCACCTGCATTTCATAAATAATTTTTTTTCTTACATCACTAGCGGGTTTTATATATCTCTTTTCAGATCGCTGAAGTTAGCAACTTTTAATGGCATTTAACATCTCTTACTGCTCAGTTGTTCTTGACAAGTTGTTGGATCACTTTTTAATGACTAGGAGCAGCTATAAGTTTCATAACGTGTTTTACTTGTTTTATAGTTTTGTTTTTACTCATGCACCTTTCTTTCATTTCTTGCTAATTAGTGCTGCCAATGTATTTATTCAGATATAATATATATATATATATATATATATATACTTTAGATGAATGTTTGTGAAGCCACAATGTAGCTCTTCTATACTTGTGTTTTTTTTCCCCCCTGATCTTGATATTTGTGCTGCATTTTGAAAATGGCTGGTCAGGTTCTAACCTGTCAGTATCTTGGGTTGGAAAATGGATAATACAGTACATCAAAGCTGAGATTATGGGAGCTTAGTTCTCAGGTGCATTAGGACAAACTTGCATATGCTAGCAGTGAATGATATTTTAAACGTATCATTAATCTATTCAGTTCAATCAGTCAGATAGCTTTGTAGATTTCCAGCAAACGATATTCCTTCTGACCCAGAGTTTTGTCATGAGAAGATGCCATTTTATACCATACGACATACCATCTAGTGTTAGAATCATACCAGTTCAGTTCATTTCAAAGTTTAATTTTATTCGTACATTCTTCTTTTTCAATGGATATTTTGTTACAGAATTCTGGATGTAGATTTAGATCCCTAGTGAGCAAGCCAGAGGCCACGGTGGCAAGGAAAAACTCCCTGAGATGACATGAGGAAGAAACCTTGAGAGGAACCAGACTCAAAAGGGAACCCATCCTCTTGTGGGTGACACTGGATAGTGCAATTACAAATCATTACGGTACACAGATGTAGAAGAGTAATGACAAACTGTACTAAAGTGATGACGATTACAGCAGCATTTTGTGAGCACAAATCTACAGTATCCAGGCATCCTCTATCCAGTGAAGCAAGGGTGAGATTTTCTTTTCTTGTAAAATGCCAATCTTTAGTGTATCTGTGTGAGAGTGAGACAACAGATTATTAATTTTATACCACAGTGCTTGTCAGAAGGTGTTTGATTTAAAACTAAACTTACCTTATTTTGGGCACCTCACCCTGGGCAGCCATCAGGTAAGATGGAGGAGGAAGTGGTTACCAGAGGATCATAATAATAATAATAATAATAATAATAATAATAATAATAATAATAATAATAATAATCCAATTACTTGATGCAAGTAACTTTTACTTTTGGTTATATAATAAAGGGGAAGTTCACCTTATTTATTATTTGAGCAGTTCTAAATATTTATTTGGCGATTTCTAGTCACCTCAGTCAGTTTTAAGAATTTCTTTTTTTTTTTTTTGAAAAATATATTATAATAAGATTAATTTATGACTCTAAGTATACTAACTGAGTTGTCTATATCTTTATTTTAATTAGTTTAAATTAAATTTTAATTAGACTCCACTGGTAACCTTGGGTTTTTAAAAACAAGGTTTTTTAAAATTATTTTTTATTTATTTATTTATTTTTTTTAATTATTTTTTGGAAGATCTTTTTGTATGTTCAGAAATGATATTTTCTAAAAGAAAATTTTTTGGTCTTTAACATTACATATTTTAAGACTTAAATGTTAAAAATTTTGGACAATTTTTTTTTTTCATTTCAGGCATACTGTTTTAGCTGTTTTTACTCATTGACAATCCATTTACTTTTTAATATAAGTAATATTTACACAGACTCAAAAATTTTATGTAAAAAAGAGAAAACATAAATGAATCTGGATATGGCTATAAATAATTTATGCATGAAAAGATTAACAAATTGTTTAAGCAATTGATATAAAAACTGTCTGAGGTGCCTAGAAATCACCCTAAGTGCTTAGAAAAGGTCAAATGTGAATAAAGGAGAACTCTCCCCTTAACAAGCTGTGCAGTCCCTCTTTCTCTCTTAGTGAGCCAAGCCTGAGTGTTCTGTGTGTGTGTGTGTGTGTGTGTGTGTGAACGATGTGTGAACCAAAGTGAGCCACTGCAAAGCAGCCATGCCTCTGTTCAGGTGGACTTGAATGCACAGTCCCCAATCTTGGCCAGCCACATGCTGAGGCGTTAATCTCGAACATCTCCAGGTACACCTTGACATCATCCTGGGGTGTCATTCTGGCCAGTGAGAAAGAGTTTAGGGATGGGCTCATGCCAGCAGGCTCAGGATGACGGCTTGGTCCGCAGCTTGCTCCTCCAGGATTTTAGCAAGGATTTCCTGCTGTTGTTGCTGCAGACCCATGAGACCCTGATGCTGCTGTTCTTGCATCCTAGAGGCTGGCAAGAGGATGGCTAGAGGCTGGCTAGAGGCTGGATGATCTGCATCAGGGGATTCGTCCACATGGCTTTCATTGTGCACTCATCTCTCAGGTTTTGGCACCAGTGTGGTAAACTTTCTCTGTCAGTAGGTGAGACTCAGCGGACTCAGGTTGCGCTTGTATGTTAGCTTTTATTTCTCAGTCTGGCAGAAAACAAAAATGAAACAGAAAAAAACAAGGTTGGCCCCAGTGGCTCACTTTGACTCACTCACACACACACACACACACACACAATCAATACTCAGGCTTGGCAACCTAAGACAGAAAGGGAGAGAAACAGTTTGCCATGAGATCAAAAAATAGATAGAAAAAAAGGACCTACCATGAAAGAAATCTGTAACATGTGACTATTTTGTTAAGACGCTGGTCTAAACTGTGGAGAATTTTTTAAAAAGTGGCCATATTCAGGGGTGCCTGGGCCCATTTGCTCAAAATTTTGGGAACAGTCACATGAGACCTAAGATTTATCCATGATTTATTAATTTAAAAGTTAAAAAACTAAATGGTTATAATATTTAAAGGTTAATACATTAAAATGTTAAATAGATTAGATAGACTAAAATCAATTAATGTCAACCAAGCAGGAGTCAGTTTTTTGTAAGTCAGAGGTTGCATTACAAAAGGTAAAACTACAATAACTTGTTTGGATCCAGAGTAAAAACTGTGGAGAAATTTTAGAACAACGACCATATTCACATTCAGGGTGTGTAAAGATGCCTCGATATATGCCAATCAGTTCACCCTTAGTATTGTAAACAGGTGAGCCACTGTCTCCAGGTTTACCTGCTACAGATATTATAAATTCCTCAGTATACATTTGTGCCTTCATGCTTAAATTTGGATAACAGATTTTACCCTTCTTCTTCAGAAAATTCCCATCGGGGCCTAAGGGGTAAATATCTACACTTTCAGTTTCACTGACTTTACCAATCTGATTCTGTAAACCATCGCCAAGCGGACTAGTATCGCCAAGTAATTTAATAAAAGCCAGATCTCTGTCTGTGCCAATGTTAAAAGATTCTGTAAAGTCAGCCTTATAGACCAACATAATCTCTCCAGTAGTGAAAGCAATGAGTATTTTACACTTCCCTGGACCTGTGTCCTTAATAACATGTAAGGCAGTCAAGACATGACCATAACCATAATAACAGCCAAGACCATCTGTAATGCTTTTTTCGGTATAATTTCTAATTTCTATTTTGCATGGTCTTTCCTTTGGAAACACCAGCCCCATGCTGGGACCGTATTCTTGAATTTCTCCACTTTTGTAAACTACAGGGCCGTTCGTAGATTCTAGTCTATCTAAACATTTCTGCATTATATCCTCTGTACGCCAAGGTGGATCTGATTTAATATTAAATAAATAATTATGTGCATTCAAATAAAAATGTTTAATATAGAGTTGGGTAGACCTTAATTTCAAAATATATATTAAAGATGCAAACTGAAAAAAAGGTATAAAATGAAGTAATTTATAAAATATATATTTAAAATATTCCAGCAACATAGTGTATGTGTTCCTCCAGCAAACCTGTAAAATGAGAAAAAAAAATCAGTGTGAGCACAGTAGACTTATTATTGTTATTATTATTAGTAGTAGTAGTTTAATGTTTAATGACTGAGATATTTACAGTAAGCAATAAGCTAATATAAAGTCACATTTACATAATATACACTATAAAAAATCTTCCGTGTTTTTTTTTTTTTTACTTCTATGAATTGAGATCAGTTATTTATTAAGTTCACCCAGTGTTTGTGTAGTTAACACAACATTAGAAACCATTGTTTGGTTGAATTATGACACTGGACCGTGACAGCGAAACAACCCAGCAGCAGTGGATCAAACACAAAGCTATTGAGAATTCTCAACTGACAACAGAGGGGTGAAGCATACGATTGTGAGAAAATATTTAATACTGTCTTCTGATGTTATTCTTCATGTTTAAGCATGTAGTATAATTTGGTACAAATATGGATAGCTAACATCATGTAACATCATAACTCCTTATAGCAGTAAACATTGATTTTACTCGAGTTGCTATGTAATGTACACTAACTAGCAATACTTTAGATAACCTCTATAGACAGACATTATAGACAGACAAATATGAAAACAAAGCTAACTTTAGCGGTTGGCTAAATGGACACCCACAAGCTCACTGCTAAGACTGCTGATGAGTGTAGTCATAATTAGATTATTTGCAAAAAAAAGCCCATTAAAGGTGCAAAAACCGTAGAAGACACTCACCACTTCCTCCTCTCTTATTTTGTGCTGGCGGCTGCCGTGGAGAAAATAAAGCCTATTCGTTTTATATTGATTGTCAGCCAATCATCTTTTAACAGTTGGCAGGAGGAGAGATAGATACTCACCTACAAAGCCAAAAATGGGCAAACCCCCACCTACATACCTGAAGGCAGTTGTCATGTTCTTTCTACAGTGATCTGTTTTTGACCTTTCTGAATTATTTTTATGATTTGTGTCACCTGCATTTCATAAATAATTTCATTTTGCTTTTTTTTCCTTACATCACTAGCAGGTTTTATATATTTCTTGTCAGATTGCTTACAAGGCAAAATTAGCAACTTTTAATGGCATTTAACATCTTTTGTTGCTCAGTTGTTTTTCAAAAGTTGCTGGTTCACTTTTAATGACTAGGTGTAGCTGTAAGTTTCATAACGTGTTTTACTTGTTTTATAGTTTTGTTTTTACTCATGCACCTTTCTTTCATTTCTTGCTTTCTGATGATGTTCCTGGAAATTAGTCAGGCAAGTTGCAAACATGTCAAGTGTCAAGTTAAAATTTATATCTTGAATGTCTTTATTTCTGTAAAGCTGCTTTGTGACAATGCCCATTGTTTAAAGCGCTATACAAAAAAATTGAATTGAACTGAATTGAATTGAAGTGGGTTTTTATTGTCATTCTTCTATATAGCCTGTCTACATTGGAATGAAATGTCTTTTCTCCAGGACCAAGGTGCAACACACAACTGTGTTGGTGGGGATGAGTCACTGCCGTCCGCCTGAAAAGGGGAAGAGCTGTAGCCGCCTGCCAGCGCCAGGTGTCGTGGGATTCGCATCCCGGGTGGCAGAGGACCAGATGACAGCGTGTCTGGGGACCGGGTAACCACTGTTTTCTTTCTCTTACTGTCTAGATCCATCTTTTCACACTGAGGACAACTGAGGGACTCATATGCAACTATTACAGAAGGTTCAAATGCTCACTGATGCTCCAGAAGGAAAAACCATGAATTAAGAGCCGGGGGTGAAAACTTTTTGAAATTGAAGATCAGGGTAAATTTAACTTATTTTGTCTTCTGGGAAACATGTAACTATCTTCTGTAGCCTCTGAAGGGCAGTACTAAATGAAAAAATACGATATTTAGGCAAAATAAGAAAAATGTACACATCTCCATTCTGTTCAAAAGTTTTTACCCCCCGGCTCTTAATGCATGTTTGAACCTTCTGTAATAGTTGCATACGAGTCCCTCAGTTGTCCTCAGTGTGAAAAGATGGATCTCAAAATCATACAGTCATTGTTGGAAAGGGTTCAAATACACGAAAAATGCTGGAAAACCAAAGAATTTGTGGGACCTGAAGGATTTTTCTGAAGAACAGCAGGCAGTTTAACTGTTCAGGACAAACAAGGGACTCTCTGAACACCTATCAGTAAACAAAAAAACACAGCTGTGGATCATTCAGGTAACAACACAGTATTAAGAATCAAGGGTATGTAAACTTTTGAACGGGGTCATTTTTATAAATTCAACTATTATTTTCTCTTGTGGACTATATGTAAACATCTTTTATGTGAAATATCTTATTCAGGTCAGCACTAAATAAACAATAACATGCATTTTGTATGATCCCTCTTATTTTGGTAAAATAAACATTTTGCAGATTCTGAAAGGGGGATGTAAACTTTTGACCTCAACTGTAATTATATATATATATATATATATATATATATATATATATATATATATATATTACACACAGTCAGGTCCAGAAGTATTTGGACAATGGTGGAGTTTTTGTGATTTTGCCTTTATACACCACCACAATGGATTTGAAATAAAACAATCAAGCTGTGATCGAAGTGTAGACTTTCAGCTTTATTTTAATAGGTTCTACAAAAATATGGCATTTACCATTTAGGAATTACAGCCATTTTCAACAAAGTACCTCCATTTTCAGGGGCTCAAAGGTATTTGGACAAAGTGACATAATTGTAAATATAACCATAATTTTAATACTTGGATGAAAATCCTTTGCAGTCAATGACTGCCTGAAGTCTGGACCCCATGTTCTCAAAACTCAAATTCTGAGTTTCCTCCCTGGAGATGCTTTGCCAGGCCTTCACTGCAGCCACCTTCAGTTGCTGCTTGTTTGTGGGTCTTTCTGCCTTCAGTCCTATCTTCAGTAAGTGAAAAGCATGCTCTATTGGGTTGAGATCAGGCGACTGACTTGGCCATTGAAGAATATTTCATTTCTTTGCCCTCAAAAAGTCTTGAGTTGCTTTTGCAATATGTTTAGGGTCATTATCGACCTGCACTGTGAAGCTGCGTCCTATCAATTTTGTAGCATTTGGCTGAATTTTAGCCCTATACACCTCAGAATTCATCACATCATCAATAAACACCAGTGAGCCCATTCTATTGGCAGCCATACATGCCCATGCCATAACACTGCCTCCACCATGTTTGACACATGATGTGGTATACTTTGGATCATGAGCTGTTTCTTTCTTTCACCATACTTTTCTCTTCCTATCATTCTGGTACAAGTTAATCTTGGTTTCATCAGTCCAAAGAATCTTATTCCAGAACATGGGAGGCTTTTTTAGATGTTTTCTGGCAAAGTCTAATCTGGCTTTCCTGTTCTTGAATGTTACCAGTGGTTTGCACCTTGTTGTAAACCCTTTGTATTTACATTTGTGAAGGCATCTCTTGATTGTAGTTTTTGACGACGATACGCCTACCTTCTCCAGAGTATTCTTCACTTCTGTTGATGTTGTGAAGGGGTTTTTCTTCACCAATGAAAGGAATGTGCGATCATCCACTTTAGTTGTCTTCCATGGTCTTCCAGGCCTTTCGATGTTGTTGAGCTCACCAGTGCTTTCTTTCTTTTAAAGAATGTACCCAACTGCTGATTTGGCCACACCTAAGGTTTTTGCTATCTCTCTTATAGATTTCTGTTGTTTTTGGGAATGGACCGCACCTGGTCAATGAACTTCTTGTCAGTCAATTGTCTAAATAACTTTGAGCCCCTGCAAATGGAAGTACTTTGCTTAAAATGGCTATAATTCCTAAATGGTAAATGCCATATTTTTGTGGAACCTCTTAAAATAAAGCTGAACGTCTACACTTACATCTTGATTGTTTTATTTCAAATCCATTGTGGTGGTGTATAAAGGCAAAATCACAAAAACTCCATCATTGCACAAATACTTCTGGACCTGACTGTATTTATATATATATATATATATATATATATATATATATATATATATATATATATATATATATATATGCTCTCTTTCGAGCTACACATGCTACTTCTGAGATGCCAGAGATCCTGACCCCTTCTGCTCCTCCTCGCTGCCTGACCCATCCTGATGCCCCTTCTGCTCCTCCTCGCTGCTTGACCCATCCTGATGCCCTACTTCTGGCTGGAGTTCTCATCGGTTGAGTTCACCCCATATGGACGGCCTGAAGAACTGTTTGGATTGCTGGAGATGGTGCCACCTGGGGGCTGTGGAGATGGCTTGGGGATCACATATGGGGAGCCGTACTGTAATGGCTTGGGACTGCGATTGCTGTAGTGGCTTTGGGGCTGCAGTTGCCACGAGCAGCTTCATACTCAGGACTCCATCAGTGGACAGTGGATAGATTTTAACCAGCTGGACTTCTTGCGAAAACTGAGATGAATTTATTGGTTGCACAATTGCACTGTTTGTCCATATAGTACACAATAATAGAAGGGATTTATTTATAATCGCACTATCCGTTGCACCCAGATGAGGATGGGTTCCCTTTTGAGCCTGGTTCCTCTCAAGGTTTCTTCCTCATATCATCTCAGGGAGTTTTTCCTTGCCATCGTCACCACTGGCTTGCTCATTAGGGATAAATTCACAGTGAAATTCAAATATTTACAATATATTTGTGAATCCATTTATTTCTGTAAAGCTGCTTTGTGACAACGTCCATTGTTAAAAGTGCTATACAAATAAAATTGAACTGAATTGATATATATATATATATATATATATATATATATATATATGAATCCCTTGTTTGTCCTGAGCGGTTAAACTATGACACCGATCATCCTGTTCAAAATTTTACACCCTTCTGGCTCTTAATGTATTGTGTTGCCTTCTTGAGAATCAGTGAATGTTTGCACCTTTTGTAATAGTTGTGTATGAGTCCCTCAGTTGTCCTAAGTCTGAAAAGATGGATCTCAAAATCAAAGTTGTTTTAATATTTGTCTTGTGACATTCGGCATTCCGTTCTTCCCTTCAGGGTGTCAAAAGCAATTATTATAAAAACAATCACAACCAGATGAAAGACTACATTAAACCGTCTGTCAGTATACCTGTTCGCACATTTGCTACTGACACTACCTAAATGTGCACAGGAATGCACTACAAATGTAATGTAATCAAGACAGAGAGAGAGAGAGAGAAAGAGAGTGAAAGAGCAAAAGACAGAGAGAGAAATTAAGTAGGCTTGATGTCAACAATGTCAAATCACAGACAAAAATGTCCCTGGCATACTGTATTGATGTTTTGTTTTCTCTGATTTTATACTATATTTATTAAGAAAATAAATAAATCTATTTACATCAGTGATCTTTTGACCTAATTATATCAAACCAACATCTCCCTTACATACTATAAGGCATGTTTTTGGAAATAATACCTTAAATTAATTCAGGTTGACACAGCAGCATCAGTTGGAAGAGCAACATCAAAGAAAAGAATTTCCATAAATAATTATACATCAGAAGTTGTATAAAATATAAAATAAGATAAAGAGAAATAATTATAGAAACAATAAAATGTATATATGTACATATGCTAGAGTTCTATTTGTATATGTGTAACGCGGCAGGTGCCTTCTCAGGCAGATCCGCGGCCACCTGCACGGGCTTTTATAGCGCGGCGATCTCAACAAGGTAATCAGCGTAAACGTGCAGCACATGGCCGCGCCTCTATATAAGCCCTCTGATTGTCTCACTCTGCGTGCGGACATTGATCTGTGCCAGGTAACAGAGCAGCGCCACGCTACTCTGATTGGTGATTTTGATATGTAAAAAAAACCAAAAAAAAAAAAAAAAAAAAGAAGAGAAGAAAAGAAATAAAATAAAATATTTATGTTTAGAAAGAAAAAGAAAGGGAGAGAAATTATTGAGGGAAAGAAAGAAAAGGGAAATCAGGATTAAAGAGGAAGTGGCACAAAACTAAAGAGGAGGACAGACTGAGAGTCCTCACTCCCAGATAAAGATTCAGCCATCTTAAGTTAGAGATTTTGTCTCATTTGGTGCCTTTAAGTTCGGCCAGAAGGAGGGCCAATTTTGAGTTGTGTTTTTCCGCCGCGCAGCGGCGCTTTGAGTTCAGCCGTTAGATTAGATTTAACTTCCTGATCCAGTTTCACAAGCACTGCAACACTCACAAATCCCATCCAATAAAATTAGCTCAGTGGGTAGCGTTACGGCTGGTGGTTCACAACCTCTGTGGTTTGTGTCCCGCCTTAGGCAGCTGCATTTTAGGCGGAGTCTTTTGATCCGTCTCCGCACTTGGCTCCTCTCATACCATATATATTGTCCTCTCGGGCAAGCAGGGCCTGCGCGACATTTTTTGAACATCTTATCACCTAGCCCCATAACAATATGTGTATATACACATGTGCAATATCCTTGGTATTTATATACATGTGCAATATCTGTGGAATGACATTTAGCTGTTGAGTGTCTGTATCAGGCCACAGGCCTGAAGTCGTTGAGAGCACTACGACATCCTTTCTTGGGCATGGGGGCTATGTAAGATGTCTTCCAGATCTTACTACAGCCTCAAGGAGATGTGAAAAAGATGCCAAAATGCTCCTGCCTGCTGCTCAGCACACATTTTAAGCACCCTTGGTTTGATGTTATCAGGTCCTCTAACCTTGTTAATCTGGGTCTTATTGAGCTGCCTTCTCACCTTGCTGGTCATGATCGTGATGACTGGGGTAGTTGGGGATAAGGTGGGGGTGGTGATGCTGTTTCCTAGGTGTGGGAGATGTTGTGATGTTGTTCTCTGTCGTTGTGTTGTCTGCTGGTGAGACGAGGCAGGTTGTAGCTGTTGTGTCACAATCTTGTGGTGCCACAGGGAGGCCTGCAGAGGAGGAGGTAGCCAGGGTGTGAATGGGGGCAGCCATTTTGGAGGTGTGAATAGGGACATTTGAGGAGGTGGAGGGAGGTTTGTCCTGCATTGGTGAGGCCACCCTGTTGAAAAACTGGTTTAATTCATTGGCACGGCCCTTTGTCCCCTCAACTGTTCCTTCTGACCTTTTCATGCCAGTAATTCTCCTCACTCCAACACACCTCTCTCATTCTGTTGTAGCTTCCCCTCAATCCTGTTCTTATAGCAGTCTTTAGCCCTCCTCAGCTCCTTCTGTATTCCCTTCTTGGCATCTTCAGTGTCTCCTACCATGAAAGCTCTCCTTCCTGTTCAGCAGGGCTTTGATGTCTCTGTTGATCCGAGGCTTGTTATTGGGGAAGCAGCAGATCTTCTTGGTGGGGACAACACTCTCCTCACAGAACTTGATGTAGTCGGTAACACACCGAGTGAGACCCTCGATGTCATCCCCTTGATCTTCCTGAAACAGCTCCCAGGCAGTTGTCCTGTAACACTCCATCAGGGCCTCCTCTGCCTCCACATACCACAGCTGCAGTGTTCGGTTGTTATAGGCTATCTCCTAACAACAGGCTTGCTGTAGGAGTGAGCTGTATCAGACAATGGTCTGAGTGGTCTGATTTCACCCCCGAGGGTGGAAAGGGCGGTGGTGCTGTACACCTCCTTAATATTGGCATATAGTAAGTCCAAGGTCTTATCCCCTCTAGTGTTGCAGGTCACACACTGGGTAATAATGGTCAAGGTCTTTGAGATTTTACCATGATTAAAATCTCCAAAATCTAACATGCCCTGGGTTACACCATTTGGAGTTAACCAAGACTGCAAGTCTTCCACCTGACTTCTTACCACTCTGTTTCTCCTTGTCCACCCGAACTAGCAAGAAGCCAGCTAGTTCCACTGAACAGTCAGGTATTTTCCTGTTCAACCATGTCTCTGTCAGAAACAACTTGCTGCACTCCCGGTACTCGTGCTGTCCGCTAATCAGAGAGAGGGAGAGACAGCTGTTGATGTTTATTTGAAGATCATGGTATTTTTAGGTGCGTGGCCTATAGGACAACATGAAGTTGCCACCAATGATGGACACCAATGATGTGGTGCCTGCTCTTCACTGAGAAGGCTGAGCCAGTGTTTTGGTGATGATTACAGAGTCTAGCCGAGACGAGTGGGAACTGTTCTTGATGGACCCTGTATTCCACCAGATGAGGATCCGATTCATTGGTGGACAGAAAATACAAAGCGCTTCAACAAACTTGGTCGCTTAGCAAACCGTTATCTGTGTGTCCCTCCCACGTCTGTGCCGAACGCGTTTTCTCTGCAGCCAGACTTATTGTTAACAGACTAAGGAGGCGACTTTCACCCGAGCATGTGGATATGCTTGTTTTTCTCAACAAGAACATGTGAAACAATATAAACACAACCATTATATGCTGAGCGTTTATGTATGTTCTGTACACTGATTGGGGCAGTCTGCTTTCTTTGTTGTTCGGTCTGCATGAGCTTACATTTTTTGTTCTGTACTTTTTTGTTTACATACATTGCTTAATGTTTTTAACTAAAAAACACAGTAAATAATGTAAGCTTGTTGTGGATATAGCCTAATGTTAAGATACTTGCACAAAGTTTTTGCCTTTTTTTTGCAGGTACTCCAACACCATCTCTCTCACGTTCCTCCATCCTCGGGATGCTGTTCTTCTTCTTCGACCGCTATTCTTCTTCTACTTGTTTTATTGGCGGGTGCCATTTGAGTGAGTTCTGTAGATGTTAAAGCTAATGTTCTGTGTACTGCCACCTGCTTTACCGGAGGCGAATGTAGCAAACATCAATTACACCCAGTGGGATTTTTTTTATAGAAAGATTAAAAATACGGGAGAAATACGGGAAAATATTTAAATGGGATGATGGCGGGATAGAATGGTAAAATACGGGAGAATCCCAGGAAAAACAGGAGGGTTGACAGGTATGCCTAATTATAAGCTTGTTCTGAAACAGTGACAAAATCTTAATGATTAAAAAAAATAATTTCACAATGTCAATATTTAATTTTTTAATGAGCTCAAATATTCAAATACAATATTATTGAAAGATGCCCATCCCTTTTTATGGTCCGTCCTAATTATAAACTGGTGCTTGGCACCCTCCAGCTAGTGCCTTCACTCCTGCAGAGCCAACTTAAAGGCCAGTAGATAGTGGTTCCCAATGTCATAAGAGAAAACTAACCCCCTTTCATCAAACTGCAGTTTGACAGTTTCGTCCAATCAGAGTGCGCCACGTCACGAAGTCCCTCCCCTTTTTATCCAATCAGAGCGCACCGGAGCGCACCCGCCCCCCTTTCGACCGATGAGATTCTTCTTTTTTTCCAGATGTCCCGCCCCGATCCCACTCCCTAATTTTTGTGGGTCTGTTCACGCGCATCTGTGCTCCGTGCGGGGGTCCGTTCACGTGCTTCAACCCCCTTTCTCTCTCACCCCCTGGTCTGGGGCCCCGTGCAAATTATCCAGCCCGCACGCGGTCGGATTTCAGGCGGCTAGTGTCATGCCGTTCCGGTCTTAAACTTTAGCTAATATTTAATACATCTTGGATAAATTTGGATTAAAGCTAGCTAGCAAAAATTCCCCAATTGAAAGAGTTTAGCAAAAAAAAAAAAAAAAAAAAAAAACCAGTGCTTAGCATCAGTTAGGTTAGTCTGGCTATTTATATTTAGCCACTTTTTACCAACAAGCATACGGGGAACATTTAATGCACAATGTACAAATTATTTATTTGTTACTGCTGTGTATAAGTGATTTATCTGAAGCTAGTCAAAGTTGATGGTCGTAGTGATGAACTTTTTTTTTCCCCTTTTCTTGTGTATCGTGCGATTTTCGTTTTTTTTTTTATTAATATTTTATTTTTTAAACATAAACAGTATCTGTTATATGCAAAAAAATATATTTTAAGAGAACTTGTGACAGGTGTTTCGATGGGAAAAGAACTTTAGGGTATATAAGAAACGAGACGGACTAACATTTTCCAATGAAGAAATTCGGGGATCGACATGATGGCTCATGGTAAGAAAACTTGTTGAAATTATAAGGTATTTCTTTTCTCTTAAAAACATTGTTTAAATAAACACTATGTATTCTCAGCTTTAAAAGTTCAAGCTGAAATTCACCGGGTGCCTGAGTATCAGGGTAAGCTTTTCTATTAATTTCTCTTTTATTTTAACTCTTCTGTACTTTTTTAAATATGTTTTTCTCTTTAATAAAGTTACAGCGGAAGAACTAGAGGGTATTAGCCTCACTCAGACGGATCCAGGTACCGTACCTCTGTTTTTTTGTTTTTGGCCTCTGCTATTTAGTTCTGGTAAACTTTTTTTTTTTTTTTTTTTTTTTTAACTACGCGTGACCGATTTTACACGGGGAATTAATCCTGATGAATTTGCGAGAGGATCGGGAAGCGACAGTCTCGCCGATGATTTGGATTTGATTCTAACTGGGGCTTCGCCAGCGATCTCGCGAGATCGCCGCGTTCCCTCCTCTCCTCCGAGAAGCGGAAATGGCGTAATAGAAATATCAACAACTCCGAGGCCGCAAGTCGCGAGCGTGACACCCATCTTAAAAGCCTGTGACACGCCTCAGCGAGCGAAGAGACGGAGATTAGTCAGTAAGACACCGTCGCTAGTGAAGCGGTTATTTACAGGTTTGTCTTTTATTTCAAAATTTATTATTCATATATATATATATATATATATATATATATATATATATATATATATATATATATACATACATACATATTATATATATATATATATATATATATATATATACATACATATATATATATACACATATATATATATATATATATACATACATATAATCATTAGACATTCTTCTTCTAATCCCCTACAGATTCAGTCGAATCACCCACATGGTCACCCGCGTGTTCAACCAGGGAAGGGGGTCGTGGATCTCAATGCGTGATTAACGATGTGTTTTATATATGTGTGTGCGCGTGTGTGTGAAATACGTTTTTTTGATACGAGCCTTCTTTTTTAAAACAGAGATAACGGCCCAGAACCGAATCAGGAAGCAGATCGATGTCGGAGAGAGCGCCAGAGTCCCACTAGACCTCTGTTTAAGCGCAGGTTTCCTCAATGACTGAATAACGGTATGTCTTCTATGTATATATTACATTTCTTCTTTATATACCTATACGTATAAGATTTTGAACATCTCTAACCAGGAAGCGAGACCTGAACGGGTCCGTCGGCTGAGAATAGCGCCACCTCTCTGCCAGCACCGTGACAGCGGAATCTTGCGGCTTGCCGAAATAACAAGCGATTTGATTCGCGACCTGATTCGTGACTACAGCGCCACGTTTTCTAACGCGTGTGAAAGGTTTGAATGCATGTCCGTGTCGAGCTATATTTTGATGTTGTGAATTCATGTTTTTGAATGTATGTTAGCGTCAGGGAAATATTTCTGACGTTGTGAATGCTGGGTTATAGATAGGGGAAAATTATATAATAAAAGTGTGCAAGAAAAATAAAAAATCATTTAACCCTGAGGTGTGACGTTTTATTTAGACCCCTCGTTAAAAGTAAAAGCATACGAAATAAGCCAAAAACATAACACTATAAAACACTATAAATATAAACACTATAAACATTATAAATCATATAAACACTATAAAACATAAAATAAATACATATATTAAAAATATATATATAAAATACATATCATTTAAAAAAATAAAAAATACATATATAATTAAAAAAAAAAAAAAAAAAAAAAAAAATGGATGAGACTTTAGAACAGGTCCTTGCCAAATTAAGGCTGAGCGTAGAAGGGTTACGGCTTATCCGCCCCTCCTTTCGCATAGACATGCGGCAGGACATATACAATAACGCCTCGATGATTCAGCAAGATCCTCTACAGGCGATAGAAAATGCAATCCTCGGTCTAAATAGGCACGATGATCCATTTCCGGAAATCGAGGCCGCTATTCGTTCTATAAGCACAGCAGAGGAGGAAAGAGGGCCGCACGGTGAGGGTAGAAGGAGGTGTGGAGGGTGAGGGTGAGGGTGAGGGGGAGGGAATAGAGGAAGAAGTACCAGAAGGAGGGGTCGTGGGCGAAGCGGTAGAAGTACCAGAAGGAGGGGGTGGAGGGGTTGGGAGTGATGCCTAGGAGGAGGTGAAAGAGAAATCGATGTCATGATGCGCGAGAATTTTAATATCGTAAAAATGAGATGCGTGTTAACAATCCCTCCACCAGGGGATGAGCCTGATATCAAAACGTGATCGGTCTCATTTGGGAATTGGTCGACGACGTGAGAGCCATAGCTGGGAGGGGGGACTTGGTACAGTTAAGTGTAGAGGGTGAAAATGTAAGAGTTCACGCGTCGGTAGTCGTCGACGGCACGGGTGAAAATATTCTACCCGTTTTTGAAGATATGCTTGATCGGTTAGTACAGTCGAACACTGGGGTTGCGGCGAACGAAAGAGTGGATCTGATTGTTCAGGTGGTGTGGAACCCTAGAGGCGGGGGAAAATGTAAGTTGGAGAAAACTTTAGACTGCGAAATCATACGTAAAAAAAGACGTCACCTTTACGTTACAGAGGACCGCGGAGATCAGCTCTGCTTCGCCATCAGTCTAGCTCACGTGTGTAACAGCAGTTTCACAGACGGGCAGTTCCGAGAGACAAGCTAGAGAGTGGCAGCGAGCCGTTGGACAAGCAGACACCCGTCACCTTTAGCGACGTGCGAAAATTCGAAGATATTTTAGAACGTAAAATCGTAGTGTTTTACAGAACGTCTAGCACCCTCTCGCATTTCGAAACAGATTTCCCCGACCGTTCCCAAACTTTGTTTTTGTTTTTACTGGATAACCATTATTACTGGATAAAAAACCTCAAGGGTTTTATAGGTACGCGACTCATCTGTAATTATTGCTACAAGGGTTTTAATTGCTCCTATGTGCATTCCTGCTGGGGCTATTGTCATATTTGTAACAATGGGGAGTGTCCCATGCAAGAGTACAATCCTGTAGAATGCTCGGACTGTCTCAAAGTGTCGTTCCTCAGCGTGTTTCGCCCGTCACAAAGAAGGTAAGAGGAACTTTGTAACGGGTAGGTCGGTCAGTCTCTGCGAGCTTGTTAAAAAATGTGCTAGATGCGGCCTATGTTACAACACAGGACCGAACGCCCATGTAGGAAATGGTCATCGTTGCGCTAAACCGAAATGTAGAATCTGTGGGGAGACGTTAACGAGGGAGCTGGAAACCGACCACAGGTGTTACATTCGCCCTCTCCCCGTGAGCGCCGACCATCCTGATTTGATTTTTTATGACTTTGAAACGTTCGCCACAGAGAACGGCGTGCACGTACCTTTTCTGGTGTATGCGAAAACATTGAAAGGCGAAGAGAAGTGGTTTTACGGTCATGGGTGCGTTAAACATTTTCTTATGTTTTTCAGAAATGAGCGCTACAGACGTAAAGTTTTTATCGCTCACAACGCCAAAGGGTTCGACAGCTATCTGGTTTTGAAAGGTATGCTGAAAGAGGGGTTATCGCCTCGACATATTCTCATGACGGGGAGTAAAATCCTCAGTTTTGAAGACCCTCATTATGAGCTAAAATTCATAGACTCTGTCTTTCCTACCCATGCGTCTTAGCGATTTCCCAAAAGCCTTAGGTTTCGCCGATCAGACCAAGGGGTATTTTCCTCATAAATTCAGCTCGGCCGGGCGTCTCGAGTACGTAGGACCCTACCCACCCGCCTCCGATTATGGGGTAGAACGCATGTTGGAGCGGGAACGTCAAGATTTTCACGAATGGTACGAAGTGGCTGCACGGGGCGTTTTTAACTTTAGGAAGGAAGCTCTGCATTATTGTAAAAACGACGTGATTATACTTTCCCAGGGTTGCATGAAATTCAGAGATCAGTTTCTCGGAGAGACGGGGGTGGACCCGTTCGATTCGATCACCATAGCGTCAACCTGCATGAAAGTGTTTATCACAAATTATATGACTCCTAAGACGCTGGCCATACCATGCCCCTACGGTTACACCCGGGCGTGTAAAAGATTCTCGCATGCGTCCATCCAATGGCTAGAATGGGTCATGGCGGAAGAAAAAATCTTTATTCAGCACTCTCTAAATAGGGGGGAAAAGCAGATCGGTCCTTTTTTTGTAGACGGTTATGCCGAGATTGACGGAGAAAAGTACGCATGGGAATATCACGGGTGCTTTTACCACGGGTGTCCGACGTGTTTCGACCCTGCGGAGACGTGCCCGTTGAGAGGCGTCAGATTCAGCGAATTATGGTTGAACAGCGAGGAGAGAGTGAGGACGTTAGAGTCCGAACACGGCGTCCGCGTGACGGTGGTGAGAGAACACGAGTGGCTCAAGATGAAAAAATCTTGCGATCGTGTCAGAGTTTCTCCGTACGTTTAATCCTCCAGAGCCTCTGGTCCCTCGCGCCGCTCTTTACGGAGGTCGAACGAGCGCTCTTAAGCTGAGACACACAGCGGGGCCTGGGGAAAAGGTGCTCTACGTTGACGTCACCTCTCTATATCCATACGTTAACAGCACATGGTCTTACCCCTTAGATCACCCTACGATCATATACAAAGATTTCGGAGACCCTAGAAATTACTTTGGTCTCATTAGAGCCACAGTCTACCCGCCTCCTGGGCTCTTTTTCCCTGTTTTACCGTACAAAAGCAAGAGCGGTAAATTGCAGAAGTACCTAAGTACTAAGTAGTAAGTCGCACATATGCAGAATCATGCATGCAGAGAGACCCTTGCTTGCATGACGATGACGCCCGAGCATTGACGGGTGTGTGGGTCACTGTAGAATTTAACAAAGCCTTGGAGATGGGCTACAGAGAGGCTAAAATCACGGAGGTATGGCACTTCGAAAAAAGCAGCGACTCTGTGTTCACAGGGTACGTACACGTGTTTTTAAAAGGAAAGCAGGAAGCGTACGGTTACCCGCCCGAAGCTAAAGATCGGGTCAGAAGGGAGAGGTACGTCAGTGCGTATCTGGAGCGTCAGGGGGTCCGATTAGACCCTGAAAAGATAGAGGCGAATCCGGCCAAGAGACAGGTGGCTAAACTCTGTCTCAATAGTCTTTGGGGGAAGTATGCTCAGAGACGATCTGCTCCGCACCGAGATAGTATCGGATCCTGAAAAGTTTTTCAGCTATCTGTTTTCCGGTAAATACGTGATCGATTACTTTGTTCTGGACAACCAGAGAGCATTGATCAGGTGGAGATTCGGCGACCGTTGCATTCAACCCCCAGGCAGAAGGAGTAATGTGTTCATAGCCGCATTCACCACCGCCCATGCGCGTCTCAAACTGTACAGCTACCTGGAAAGGTTGAGGGACAGAGTTCTTTACACAGACACAGATAGTTTAATTTATGTGGTGAAGGAGGGGGAGACTCCTTTAGAATTGGGTAATTACCTAGGTGACCTGACCGACAAATTGGACGGGGATAGCATACAGGAATTTGTGGCAGCGGGGCCCAAGAGTTACGCCTATCAGACAAAGAATAAAAAAAAAGTGGTGATGCGCGTCAAAGGGATCACACAGACCGTAGAATGTAGTGAGAGAGTCAACTTTGACAGCGTCAGAGATCTGGTGGAGGATTACCTAAAGATCTCCGGGGAGGGAGGGGTGCCGGGCGCTATCGAAATCCCTCAGCACAGAATAACTCGTGATAAAAAGGGTTTCTCATTAAAAAACTTGACATTTCAGAAAAAATTTCGGGTTGTATACGACAAAAGACAACTCTTTCCAGACGGTACTACTCTGCCGTTCGGATATTAATCTATATTTTTTTGGAGGGGCAAATAAATAAATAAAATGTCACATCTCGAGGTTATAGAAGAAACAGATTTCAAACACAGGTTCGTCTGTCCTTTCTCTTGTATAATAGCGGGCCCTAGTGGCTGTGGGAAAACCTGTTTTGTAAAGAGTGTACTGGAATGTTCTGAACGTGTCATGAATGTCGTACCCGAAAACATTGTATGGGTCTACACTTCTTACCAGCCTATGTACGATGAATTGCAGAAAATGACTAAAAAGATAAAATTTGTCAAAGGGCTTCCTGATTCTTTCGAAGATGAAAACCTGTTTCCTTTAAAATTTTAAAATTTTCACTCAGTACAGACACCACAGAAACATGAGCGTCATGATGCTGACTCAAAACGTGTTTCAGCGAGGTAAACACAACCGTACCATCAGCCTGAACAGTAATTATCTGGTATTGTCTCCCTCACCAGAGCTCGACTGTGTACGTCCCAAAAACGTCATGATGGCTCGTATAAAAAGGAACGCTCCCTTGCTCGCGGCTCTGTACTACGCCGCTCCCCGGAAACGTAAAGAGATTCTAGAATACTGCTCTCCCGACTTCGTCAGAACCTTGCGTGAGATCTCTTTAAACCTTCTCAAGGGTAACATCCCCTTAACACCTTCGCAATACAAAAAACTCAAAGTGGAGAAAAATTATCAGGCTGTTGGCGGATGAAAAAACCTGTTTAAAGAGCAAACATAGAGTTCTGAAGAAACAGACTGGAGGGTTTCTTTTACCTTTGCTCTCGACCGTCATACCTCTGATAGGGAATCTTATCGGAGGGCTCTCTAGTAGACAATAAAAAATAAAATGACTTTGAAGAAAGCCTGGAAAATATTTCTCATCTCACCCCGTCGGTTAAGTGGTCTGACCCGGTCTACGGTCAGAGAAACGGCCAAAGACGATTTGAACGATAAAATGAGGGAGGTGTTAAACGAGCCGGGGCTGAGTTCTTATGAAAAAATTTAAAAATACGACGCTTTGTTGCAGAGATATTTGACGTTGCTGAAGCAGGATCGGCGAGATGAGCGTAGAGTCACTCTGACGTTATGGGAGCGAACCGAGGATGGAGAGGGTGGAGAGGTTGACGAGGAGGAGAGGGCTTGGGTCCCCGCCGGTGTGGGAGATCCACACCCCTCCTCTTCTCCCGCTCGAGCGTCTGACGGGGGCGATTTCGACCGTACGGGCGATGAAGTTTTGAAAAGCCTACCCCCTCGGGGTCTCAAGAACGCCACGTACATCGTCAAGAAATTAAAGGAGAGCGGCGGGGAATGGAATTCGAAGGGGGAATTTGTTTATAAGAGTGAGACGGCGAAAGGGTCTCATATGATCGATTTATTCAAACATCTTTCTCTCTCCTATAAGAAAAAAACACCCCCTCCCACTGGTTGGACGCAATTTCTGAATACTTTATCGGAACTGAACGTCCCTTTATCTTCGGTAAATAACCCGCACGCTCGAGAACAATACCGTTCCCTGAAGGAGGGTAGCGTTACCGGTTTAAAATCACATCCTAAAAGCACCTCAGCTTCGTTATCCCCGCGATGGATCACACCCCCGGCACCTCTCACCTCTAAGAAGTTCAGGAGCAATAAACGAATCGTTCTATCCCCTCGATGGATCGAGTATTCGCAATAATAATAAATGTCTGAGACAATTATTTTGTCAATAAAGAGTTTAATTAATCGAATCATTATACGTACAGTCTTTCATTTTTCACAACTTGTATTCACATGCGGATAAAGAACAGCAACCCTGCCCTACCGCAGTAATCGCTTTTATTTTTAACCCACATTTTTTCACAAAGTCATACACCATAAGATCGTTTTTTATCAAGTCCTCCTCATTGTACAAAGACAATACTTGGTCAAAAGATAAGCCTCTGGCTCGGTGGTAAAGATAATAGACGCAGTGATGACCGCATACGGTAGACATAGACTGTTGTAGCTGAGTGCTGTGGTACTTGATGTTTTCGGAGCGTTTTTCCAAAAACTGCAGGATGGTCGAAGGGTAATGCACAAAGTCCAGGGGAAATCCGTAAGAGTCAAAAAATGTGGCTTCACCCTCCTTTTCAAGGGTTAATGCTAACCAATGCATGTGGGCAGGGTGCGTGTTGACCACGAAGTAGGTGGGAAGTCTAAAGGAAGGATTCAGAGAGGGTAGGTGGTCGGAAGCCCGCACGCCACGAAATACGTTCCTTGGAAGATGCCGCAAAAGACTCTCTAGCTGAAGATTATCCATGTTTAGTAATAATCCACCAGCACCTGTCTTTTAGAGTCAATCTCTAGAATAGAATCGTAACAAGCGTAGACGATAAGAGTAGTGGTATTCGCTAAAGGCACTCTGAATCTCATCTCCAGTCTCAAATTACCGCTCGATACGACCGACAACGCATCGTTGTCGTCGGCTGGGTTGAGATTAAAAGCGAACAGGGCGTATCTTTCGTTAAATTCGCTGCGGTTAATACTCAGAGGTAAATCTTTCAGATGTCTCCCAGTAGCCATGAACATGTTGTAAAACTCCCTGAAGGATTATCTGTTGTTGAATTGGGGCTAGAAAGCCGTGGCGGGGATCTGTCTACCATCCTGACAGAGAGCCAGGTATTCTACGTCATTATGTACAAAGTTAAACGGGGATAGGTCTCTTCTCCCCGTGAACGCTTCGTGGTGCACCATACCTAAAACCACGTATTTAGGAGTGGTTCTGAGAAATAGATTCTCCTGGTTACATATCCTAGAGTTTGCTGGGATGGAATAGGTTTTCACGATGACGTGTGAGAGGGGATAGAGAGCGTTGGCTTTCATCAGGGCCGCCGCGTGCCCTAACCGCATGGCAGGGGCTACGGTCACTTTTTTTTTCACAAAGAGAGACGCTCCCAGCACGTTCAGTCGGAATCCCGAGTCGCGCGCCCCCATAAGACAGAAAGCGTCGCCGGTGCGTGTCAGTTTGACCCTCAGGTCGACCGAGTTTAGCAAAAGTCTCTTGCAGAAAAATGTCCCCGTGGAGTGGGCCGAGCAGGTGCACTTCTCTAGAATTAGCACTGAATTCGGCTCTCTTGTTTAATCCTCTGTTAGGACCGTTGGCGATCGCTACAGAATCCATTGCTCCCGCAGTGTCTTTGTAAAAAAGACCGGCTGTGAATTGACTCCCGAGGGTATCCGGTGAAAAGTTGAGCAGAGTCTCGATCATGGCACGGTAGGGATGTGTGGCACTCGATTGTGAGATTAGCCCAGAATGATGTCCCATTAACTGAATATCGTATTCAGAGGGTAATTGATGAGCCCTACCACGGCCGCGTCGGCCAGGTCCGTGCCATCGGCGTTGGTGATTTTCACGCGGAGATGCAGCATGGTGTCATTCAGATCGAGATACTTTTCCCCATCTCCGGGGATGAAAAACTCGATGGGCCCCGTGTCCGTGATGGCAGACACGGGAGAGATTTCGGTGTATATTTTATCTTCGATCGAAAGCTGTGTCATAGGTGCAGAAAATAGATCCAGCTCGCGCAGCGTGCACTTGAGGGATTTCTGATGCAAGACAGCCATGTTTTTTGTTTGAATTTCCCCTACGTCGATTAAAATATATCGGAGCTCCGGGAGGGTTTCCTCTTCGAGCGACCGCTTCTGCCGACTGTTTTCTTCTTCTTACCCGTCGAACGTTTATTAGAACTCGACGAGAGGCGCTCCCCCGGAGGTCGTCTCCTCACCCTTCGCGACAAAACCACGATGCCCCCTGACCCCTCTTGTTTTTTCAGATCGTCGAAGTTCGACATTTTCCCCTACCGACCGCATCCGTTGCGATACGGGTGGCAACCGTTTTAAGATGGGGTTTGGCAATGTCGAACCCTTTTTTCAGCAGAGGAGATACAAAACGAAACAGTTTTGAGAATATAGAGCCGATACCGCGACCGTACATTACAGGGGCTCCGTAAAATCCTCCTAAATCGCCTCTGGCCTGATTTTCGTAGTAACGGATGAATCTGTGAGGGTCTTCCATCGCTAGTACCCGAGCCATTTTATTTTTTAATTAGTTCTCCGACACCCTCAAACGTAGCTTCGCCCTCTCAGGCCTGAGATTGAATGACGGTCGCGTTAAAGGATGGATTTTATATAGATTCATACACCGTATGTTTTCGGTCTAAAGTGAAGCATCACGATGACCTTCCCGTAAGTGAATTCAACCTCTTGGTTCTGATCCGTTTTTATCTCGGCCTTTATGTTCTCGATGTGGCGCTTGCTCGGGGGTAAATAATGCGGCAGATCGAAGCGTAAGGTTACTACATCCCCGTACGCTCCGCGCACGTCGACCACCCTCATCAGCAGGGCCTATCAACTGAGGGCGAACCGCGTCGCAGTAACAGAACGTGATAAAATCCCGCTCGTAGATCAGCGGGGTAATCGGCCAGCTCCCTGTCGAATTCTATCCATTCTCCCGGTCTCACACCCATAATGTAAGCGAGCGGTGGGTAAAACAGCACATGAGTCTGACCGCCTGCTTGGAAATCGAATTTGCTCAGATAATTGCTGTAGGACAGGTAAATATCAGAGTTGATTTTTCTAAATGAAGCCTCCATCTCCGTTTTGAACTGTCCCAAGTTAGCAAAAACACCTGTTGGGAATTTGTGACGACGCACCTTGCTCTTCGTCTCCGGGGTTTCTGGTTTAAACTTATATTCATAGTATGCTCGTTCTTCGGGTACGGTATACCATGTGTGAGGATAGGAAATCTCCGTCAAGGCGACCTCCCATTCCCCTTCCAGATCGATATGCTGAGCCAGATCCACGCGGTAACTGGAGATTTTGTTATCTTTAAAAACATCGAGGCTGGCGTTGGATGGCAGGGTGATGTAAAAACCCCCGTGTTTCTGCCCGTACATGACTGGGAAATGATGAACCCTCGCAGACGTCGTCTGTTTTTTATATATTTTTTAAATCGGTCTCTCTGATCCAGCTGTTGAATTTCTCGGGCCAGTTTTTCCACCGTACAAAGACCTGATTTTCGCCCCTGACCGTACGCCTCTTCAGAATCTCCTCCACGTGGTAGACTTTGCCCCCATCCGTTTTTACTTTTTGCAACTCGGCCTCATAGAAGGTGCCTTGGACCGGTTCTCCGTCGTAATCTTTCAGTCTGTACACCGGAGGGTCACGAGGGAGGCGTTCGGCCACCGAAAAAAGCTCGTCTGTAAAACTCTGTTCGTATTTTTTATCAAACACCCCTCTTAATTTGGATATCCTGACAAGATCCCCCGTCTCAAAACCCATCTTCAATCTAGCCTTCCGGAGTGGCGGCTTACCGTACAGGTTCTGAAACACTCGATCGAAGTTCTCGAAGCTCACCTGAGCCGGCGCCATTTTAAAGCTGCTGCTTAATGCTGCTGCTGCTTCGGCGTACATTTTCAGAACCATGTTGAGTAAATGAAGCACCGCTGATTCCAGACATTTGAAAAACTCGATCCTCTTCAACCAGCATGTGAGCGGCGCGTCAGGGTCGTCGATGAACGTCGGCAACGGGTCATCCGATCCGCAGGGTGAGTTCTCATTCGAAGGAGTGTCCTGAACGTCCATCCCCGCAGGATCCTCGTCAGCGTGCTCCGAGACGACAGTCTCCTCGTGCCCCGAGAAAACAGGTTCCTCGGAGTGAGGGGGTGAAAGCTGTTGCGAGAACTCAGGGGTCAGGGGAGGGGTCGGTGGCAAAGGAATGGCGTAACTCTCCTCCGGAGATGAAGGATGGTCGGACATTCCGTCTTCTTCTATACCCCTCAACACGATCCGGGTAGGCCTGATTCTCTAATTCTCCCAGAGCGTGCGTTCACAGCGGTCTTCCATATTTCTCTTTCTCTCTCTTTTGCTCTTCTCCTCTCTCGATCGAGTCTGCTTTTATACCATAAAACGAAGTAGAGCACGACCCCCCCCCCAATACGATTCATGTTGAGGGCGAGTGTGCGCACGTGTTCAACAAGGGCTCATTTTTTCATCGCTCAGGGCATCGTTCCACTCACGACAGCTGCGAAAGAGCGAAGTAATTTTATAGTCAATCTCCCCCATCTTTTCCCTCCACGTTACAAGCGGCACGTTCAACGCGGTATGAAAAACACCACAGTCCGAGCTGAAAAGATCCAGGACAAAGTACTCTCTGGGTTTCTTACATACCCCTTCTCTCTCCATGTTCTCCACACAGCGACTGGCCCTGTAGAACCAGCGAGCTGTACCTGAGGCTCTAGTCAACCATACAGCCATAAACTTGACTTTTCGCTCTGAAACCCCCCCGGTGCTGGGAAAAGTCTCCGGGAGAGAGGCCCTCCCGTTCCCTCTCCATTTTCCTTCATCCTTGTCAAAATTCTCAAGGACAACCTTCTTTAACACACCCCAGTCGTTAGAGGATAACGAGGCTAGACACATCGAGACCCCCGGTCTCTCTCCACACTTCACCTGATAAAGCTGCAATTCCCCGGTTTCGTATCTAAACACATAGCCCCATCGTCCACCCTGTCCGCAGAAATCCAGAGGCCATTCCTCGCACAACGGATCCGCCGGTGGTGCTTGAGTGCGGCGAAGATACGCGCTGGTTTTCCACGGGCCGTCTTTGTCAGAATCTTGCAAAATCGAAATAATAGTCTCACTGATAATAGAACACCCGTGATGGGCCATTAATCCTCTTTTTGCATATAACAGGGATACCGTTTATGTTTCAAAAATAAATAAATAAATAAAGTATTAATAAAAGATCCGAAATTGCACGATACACGGGAAAAGGGGAAAAAAAAAGTTTAAGACCGGAACGGCATGACACTAGCCGCCTGAAATCCGACCTCGCGCGCCGGCCGGATAATTTGCACGGGGCCCCAGACCAGGGGGTGAGAGAGAAAGGGGGTTGAAGCGCGTGAACGGACCCCCGCACGGAACACAGATGCGCGTGAACGGACCCACAAAAATTAGGGAGTGGGATCGGGGCGGGACATCTGGAAAAAAAGAAGAATCTCATTGGTCGAAAGGGGGGCAGGACTTTCCGCCACGGTGCGCTCTGATTGGATAAAAAGGGGAGGGACTTCGTGACGTGGCGCACTCTGATTGGACGAAAAACTGTCAAAATGCAGTTTGATGAAAGGGGGTTAGTTTTCTCTCTGTCATAGTTCATCTCAGGCAGGGTCAGATGGTTGGAAAAGTATGTACATGGGTGCAATTTCTGGTGAGGCCCTCAACGCTGGGAGAGGACAGTGCCAACTCCTATATTCGAGGCATCAACCTCCACAATGAATTGAGCCTCAAGGTCAGGCATATGCAGAACCAGAGCTGATGTCAACCTTTCCTTCAAGGTTTCAAATGCCTGCTGCACTTCCCTTCTCCACTCAAACCCTGCTGGTGTCTTTTTGGTCAGTGCACTAAGGGGAGCCACCAAGGCGCTAAAGTTCAGAATGAAGTGCCGGAAGAAATTTGCGAACCCCAGGAAGCACTGTACAAGTTGGACTGAGGTGGGTTGTGGCCACTCCGTAACCTTCTTTATCTTGGCTGGCTCCATACTAAGGTTCCCTTGGGACACAACAAAGCCCAAGAAAGCGATTGTGGTGACATGGAATTATGAGTTCTCAAGCTTGACATAGAGATGGTTCTGCAGGAGAAGCTGAAGTATTGTATCTTGAAAGGGGTATAAACACTTATTTCAAGCAAACAACACACACACCGAGATGGAGCATAACTTCTGTTTACTCATAACTTTTGTGCATTCAACGTAACACCGGAACATCCTGCTTCAGCACACCGCACGTGCATTATGGGTAATGTAGTGAATGAACACCAGAGCCGTAATACACAACATCTCCTCCCCTCTTACTCTTTGTGCAACAATAAGATTAGAAAAATAACTCAAGGATTTAAATAACAGTAATTCCTCTTACCAATATTTCAAGTAACTTAATTAATTTTTTTTTTCTTTTGAATTCAATGTCAATGTGCAAACTTAGAACATTCAGTCTTTCCTGAAAAATCCTTATGTGTGTAAACTGTAGGGAAATTTAGCTCATTTAAATTAAGCTGAAGTATTCTCCACCATTATATAAGAAATTTTAGCTCATTACATGTTGACTTAGTTTGGTCTTATAATTATTATGACGTAAAGATTATTAATGTAATCAGTAATATTGATTATCTTAGGAAATTTTATCAAAATAAGTTTGACGAGGCGTCTTATTCACTCTGGCAAGTCATTACTATCGCGGCTGTCGACAGTAATAACTTCCCTTGAGGACAACCTTTATAGAGCACGGTACTACTGATCGGCACCCTAGGAACTCAGATGGTGAGCAGAAAATCACAGCACAACATCACCTTGAACATAGACGAGACTTTATTATACTAAGCTACTTACAGACACAGGCTAAACTACTACACACATATCCTAACTACTACACACATATCCTAACTACTACACATGACCAACACACACATATCCCAAACTACTACACACAACCAACACACACACACATCCTAACTTACTACACACAATCAACACGCACACAGACATACACATTCATACATGTGGGTATGTGACATGAGAAGAACCAGTGATAATAACCAGAGAGTTGAGTTCTGAAGCATATGCACGACCATTTTACTAGACCCTGACCTGAGTGAGCCATCATTCTATATCAGCATTAGTCGATGAAAAAGGGTTTTAGGTTTACTGCACCAGCTTAAATGAAGTTGGGAGGTATCAATACTTGCTTTGCTTAGGTGGTGAGTGGAAGGAGTTTGTGTTGGTCAGCAGGTTCTAGTCGGATCGGAGTTGAAGGATGTTAGAGGAGTTCTGAATCGTCGCCGGAGAGAGAGGATGGAGTCTGAACAGCTGGGAGAAAAGTTGATTCAGGCGAAGTTCGAGGTTGCCAGTCTTGGGACCTTCTGAGGCAGGTTCTCTTGCTGTTCCAGCTTCAGCTCCAGCTCCAGCCCCAGCTCGGTTCTTTTCTTGGTTGAGGCATTCTGTGTTTCTGTTTTTCTCTGAGTATTTTTACTTGCTTGGGTATGCGGTTTTTATGTTAGTTTAGATGAGCCGGCCTCTTGAGGTCTTCAACCAACCGCAGGCCGGTTTGGAGATGATTGGAGAGTGGCTTGGCTGGCCCTCCAGCTAATTGGCAAGCGACCGCTCCCGGGTTGCTCCCTTCTTAATGTCCATGTAATGTGGTCTTATTTACCTTTAATGTTTATAATAAATGTATGATATGAGGTACTGAGAATTGCAAATCATCAACAGCTTCAGCACATGAAGACAAGCATGCAGATACCACACATGACATACATTAGCCATGGCCATTAGCTACTGGGTATAATGGCGTGTTTACAGAAAGAAACAGACTTAATATTATACAATTCCATTAATAGTGGGGTTGTAATATAATGCTGGTTAAAGTACGTGATTTGGAGGTAACACTGGACTTCCCACCATGTGAGAAGTCGCCGTGGCTGAAGTGTAAGTTAACTCTTGCCCTCTGGTTTAATAGAGGTTGTGGGAATGCATGTTCCCCATACAGATTTAACACAAACTCAACGATTACATTGAAATAAAATAAGGCAGATACAGAGAAAGAAAAGGGCATTCTTAAAAGTGGAGGAGTCTTAGGCCTGGAGTCCTTTTACTGGTTCAGATGGGAACAAAGGTCACTTGAAGCTGAGTAGGGTGTAGTGTGATAAATCTCAACCAGGTCCCTAATCCAAACAAAAGGCATCTGTTAAGGGTGGTCAATTCGAGGTCAGTTCCACGGAGGGGTAATTTACACCCTTTTTTTGGGTTTTTCTGCGTTCCGATGACCGTTATCATCCCTTAATGTTTAACGACCTGTCGTTTAGCCTAGACAGGGTGGAGCCATCTTAGGTCCGTTGGGTGTGAAGGAATGTCTTTGCCCTCTGTGTGGTTGTAGAGACAGTTAGTTTCCTTAATTTGATAGTCTCGATTCCTACAAAACACAACTAAATTCTTGGGAATGAGGGTAGACTACCTCAAACCCTAGCTTACCCTTAGGGGATTATTCTGCCCCGAAGCAATAAGGGTAGCCTCTAACTATATATAATCCAAGGAACGCTGAGGCGGGCGCCGCTCTCTTACAGGATATCTGCGTCCTTCTTGGTTTCCATTTTCTGTCGAAACAGCCGGTGATACTGGTTCCTTAGCAGATGAGCAATTAAATGTTTTGGTAGGCTCAGTGAGGGGTATCACAGGGGCTGGTGCACTGTCACTTATTTAGTCAGTGACATCCGTGACTTCAGGAAGATCCATGCATGTGTTGGCTCCACTAAGCAACTGGTCAGTGTGTCTCCTCCAGGAAAGATTTCCAGCAGTTTTGACTCTATATGACACAGGGCCTGTCTGTGCTTCCACCGTAGCTGGTATCCATTTTGGACCACGGCCATAGTTTTGGGCCAGCACTTGTGAGCCTGTTGAGAAGATTCTGTCTTTGGCTCGAAGTTTTCGTCGCTGTACGTGATTCTTCTGTTGCTGTAGGACGGTTTCTCTGAAGGTTGCTGGTTTAAGCAGCTTGAAGCTTGTCCTCAGTTCTCTATTAAACAACAGATGAGCAGGGGACACTTTGGTAGGTGTGTGTGGAGTACTGCGATAGCACAGCAAGAAGCTATGAAGGCGTTGATGAAAGGTGCCCTGTCCGAGTGAAGCTTTCAAAGCATGTTTCATGGTCTGAACAAACCTTTCTGCTAACCCATTCGTTGCAGGGTGATATGGTGAAGACATGATGTGTTGTGGAACATGGCCATCTCGTGAGAGGTAAATTGGGGGCCATTGTCCGAGACAAACTGTACTGGTGGTCCAAATCTGCTGAAGATTTCTCCCAGCTTCTCAATTGTCTTTTCAGCTGAAGTAGACTTCATGATAGCAACCTCAGGCCACTTACTGTGTGCGTCAATGACAACCAGCAACATCTTGTCCTTGACTGGGCCTGCAAAATCTGCGTGAACACGATGCCATGGTTTCTCAGGATATTCCCATGGGTGCAGCGGGGCCAGTTGTGGAACATTGCGTATGCTCTGGCATGATGTACATGTTCTTGCCTTTTCCTTGATTTGGCCATCCACTCCTGGCCACCAGAAATAACTCCTGGCGATCTCTTTCATGCGGACCATTCCAGTGTCCCGCATGTAGCTGTTTCAGCACCGATTTGCGCTGTGCCGATGGAATAATCACTCTCCTTCCCCACAGCAAACAACCTGACTGCACTGAAAGTTCATGATGTCGGGAGATGTTGCAGCTCCCGGTCATCACTCACACCTTTACCTGTTATGACACAGTCCATGACCTTCGATAGGACCGGGTCATTGCGCGTGCCCTTGCGCAACTGTGTGGATGTCACTGGAGCTCTTTCGACTTGACTGAAGTAGAAAATGTTTGCCACACGTTCCTCTTTTACCTTATCAGAGAGGGGTAGTTGTGAAATGCTGTCCGCATTCCCATGCAGTTCTGACTTTCGGTATTTGATGTCATAAGTGTGAGCAGACAGCAGCCCATCTTTGCATTCTACAAGCAGCCAGCGACGGAATGCCATGGTGTGGGCCAAAGATTGCAGTGAGTGGGCGATGATCTGTCAGCAACGTGAATTTCCTTCCAAAAATGTACTGATAAAACTTACGCACTCCAAACACAATGCTCAATGATTCTCACTCTATCTGAGCATAGTTTGTTTCGGCTTTACTCAGACTTCTAGAAGCAAATGCAATCGGCTTCTCTTGACCATTTGGCATGATGTGGGACAAGACAACTCCCACGCCATATGGCGAAGCATTGCAGGCCAACTGAATGGGGAGAGCAGGGTCAAAATGTGTGAGGGCATTGACAGTGTCTCTTTTGCTTTTTCAAATGTCTCTTGACATTCGGAGGTCAGTGTCGATCTCCATTTTCACTGGTTGTTCCTCCAGCAGCACAGTGACCTTGTACGACTTTGTTCCACTTGCAACAGTAAGCACATGTAAAGGAAGTTCCTCATCAGATGTGTCCGTGGTCTTCCTTTTTTTCTGGCCCACAGCGAATACGTTTGTTTTGCTTCCTTCTGAATCCTGTTTTCTGCTGTGTTTTTCCTTTTCTTGTTTTATTTCTACACGCACGCTCTGTGTCCCTTTTTTTTTTTACAGCAGCGGCACTCCATGTCTTTAAACCAGCATGTGGTAGGTGAGTGTCCCGTCTTGCCACAACGAAAACATGAGCCTTTGTTGTCTGCTTGTGTTGTCTCCAATTTATACACTTTACCGTTCGAATTCAGCTGTTGAGCTTCCTTAGCAGCCAGCTCCATTGACACGCTGATCTCAATAGCTCTCTGCATTGATAGATTGCTCTCGGTTAAGAGCCTTCTCTGGATGCCCTCGCTGCGGAGTCCACACACTAATCTGTCCCGTAGTGTGTCATTTAGAGCGTCACCGAATTCACAATGTTCAGCTAATTTTTTTCAAAACTGCTACAAACATCGTTACAGTTTCCCCTTCAAGCTGATTGCGCTGGTGAAAACGAAATCTCTCTGCAATTACTAAGGGTTTTGGAGAGAAGTGTGCCTTTAAGGTGTCCACTATTTGCTTATACGTCTTCTCTCCCGGTTTTTCTGGCTGCAGGAGGTTACACAGTAGAGTGAATGTCTTTGGACCCATCACACTCAAAAAAATGGGTACAACTTTCTCTTCACCAATAGCATTTGCTTCAACAAAATACTCAAATCGTTCTGTATTGTTCCACTGCTCACTGCATTCGTCAAAAGAGCCCATGTTGCCGAAGACTGCTGCCATTTTGTGTCGTTACTCTCGTTTTTCATTAAATTCAGTCACTTATCTGAGTCACTGTCATTCTCACCCTTCCTTGTCAAGACGTGGGTTAGCCGTTAGCTCCGTCTTGTTTTTCCTCTTTTCCTTTAGCGATTTCACCAAGAAGCCGTTTCACTTCCGCCTTTTACAATGCACAGAGAGTCACGAAATTCTCGTCGCCACTTTATTGTGTCTTGAAAGGGTTATAAACACTTATTTCAAGCAAACGACATACACACTGAGATGGAGTGTAACTTCTGTTTACTCATAACTTTTGTGCATTCAACGTAACACCGGAACATCCTGCTTCAGCGCACCGCACGTGCATTATGGGTAATGTAGTGAATGAACACCAGAGCCGTAATACACAACATGAAGGACTCAGTGCACATGAACAATATGTTCCTCCAGCAAGCTACTAAAAAATGAAAATGTCATCTAAGTGCTGTCATCTAAAATGATGAACCCCTGGAAGACTGTGGGAACATTCATTAGGCCAAAGGGCATCACCAAATATTCATAGTGCCCTGATGGCACGGTGAACGTGGTCTTCCACTCGTCTCCTGAGGTTTGGGTGGCTGGTTTGGGTCCTGACGATCAGTGAAGAGAAGTGAAGAGACCAGGATTGGATGGGAAAACAGGTCCACTGGCAAACCCATTCCCATTACTAAGGTCTCATCAATAAAATTGACAGCCGCACCAGAGTCAGCGAAGGCCTCCAGATTAGTTTTTTGACTATCTACCCAAGTGATAGCTTTCTCATGAAGAGAAAGCCCAGCGATGCCTATTTGCATGGGCTCCACCAAGGACTCCTCGGGTTCAGAACCCACTGAGAAGAGATATAGGGTCACACCCTATATCTATTTATTTACTTGCAACCATGTTCTTATTGTTAGAACAGCGTTCTCTGTGTGTGACAGTATGAATGAAGTAAGTGGTGGTGATTGACACTTGTGACCACCAATCAGCGACGAGTGCTTCCTATTTTAGAGCTGGTTGGTTGTAGCCTGTTATGCGTCACGTCCGGATCCTCCCCTTTCTGTTTATTGACGGTGGTTTCAGGTATGTGCTGTTGGCACGTAGCAGCTTGCTAATCTTTTAATTACTGTTCGTGTGGCACTAACGATTCGTTTGTTGCATCCTAGCTTGTCTTTTCATCTGTGCATGTCTCCTTCGGTTGCTTCAGTAGTGGATTTGATGACTGCCCTCCTTTCAGGTATTGTAGCAAACAGATCTAGCTTCGCTTGAGGCTTGACAATTTGGCGGTTGGTTTGAGTAATGTGCAGTTCCCTGTACTTTAGTTTAGCAGCGGGTTATATGAAGGCTGTGTATCCTGGCCTGTGAACGGATCATAAAACACATTTGTCCTCGTTGGTAAGTGTCTTGCATGTGGTTATGAGTGGGGTATTTTAGCGGGTGATTATGTAATTATTAGTAACACTGTTTTGGGTTTTGTTATTCGTATTTGCCGCAGGATTCTCCCTTTCGTTCTGGGCGATTATTGTTGCAGCTCTGTCTGCTGCCGCGCTGCAAGAACGCTGTTACCTCGCAACTAATAAAAGGGGATCGCTGCTGTCTGGTTTCTTTTGATTTCTAGTTTATTTTATTTATTTATTTATGTTTTATCTCGGGTGGAGCATTGTCTATTTGATTATCGGAGCTGGTGTACAGACTACGCGGTTGCTCCCTACGAGTCCTGTCTTCCTCGTAGTTGTCGTAGGAGTTTTTTCTTTGGGTTTTCTTTTTCTTCCTTTTCTTTTGAATTTTTGTATGTTGTTTGTGCTGTATTGTGGTAATTTTTTTTACCCATATTGTTGTTTTATGATGGAACTGTGACTCGACTGATTTCATTTACTTCTGTTTATAAGATTTATCTATTTTGTTTTTGATTTTCTTTCAGGAGCTGGGGTCCCACGGGTAAAGGATCTTTGGTGGTGGTGCTGCTTCAACGTTTGCCGTGGGACACTTTTTGAAGAGTTTGGGTGTGTGATCTGAGTGCACAGTGGGGTGTGTGGAAGTGTGCTTTTGGATAATTAGGGCTGGTGATCACTCCTGTGGGTAACCTCAGCCCTGTAGGTTGGTGTATTTTTGTTTATTGAACTGTCATTGGAGAGCGAGCTGCCAGGAGTGGCACTTTATCATTGTGGCTATTTTAAGCAATTTTTCTATCTTGTTGAATTCGTTGTGAATAAATTTTGTATTTTTATACGATACCTATGTTTCCTGCCTACCTTTTTTATAAGAGAAGCGAACCTGTGTGACCTAATAATAAACTTTGGGGTTTATTCCTATTTCCTGGGTGAAAATCCCCCAGGTGGCGTAGTCGAAGATGAACTTGGGCTTGTGTGTTAAAACCTGTACCGCACCCCGCCACATGTGTCATTCACGCAAGTGGTTGTCAATCCAGTCATACAGTACTTCCACATTCTTTGGAGGGTCTTTTAAATCCTCAGAACGGATTCCAGCCAGAGCTCGCAGCAAGAGTCTGAAGCTCCACTGCATAATCGGCCACTGAACAACTACCTTGACGGATATGGAGAAGGGACGACGTCATGCCCCCCCAGTGAGTGGGTGGTCAAATGTGCCCCTTAACGCTGACACAAATGAGTCAACTGTGGGGTGGTCAGTTGATTTATTCTGCCAGAGTGATATGGCCCATGCCAGTGCTCTCCCACTCAACAAAGAAATCATGTAGGCAATCTTAGTCCGTTCAGCAGGAAACTGAGATGGCTGCATTTCAAACACAAGCAAGCACTGCATTATAAAAGAATTAAGCTTCCCTACTTCTCCTGCATATGGCTGAGGGAATAGTGCTGCCAATGCCTACTCGTATTTAACCAGAGTGGTGGCCTGACCAGCCACAATTTCTCCTATCCTCTCTAAATTTGTTGGTTCCTTTGCTGATGCGGACATACTGTTACAGAGCTCCATTTATTTAGTGTTGGGAGAGGCGGTGTATAGTACCCGTTTGTCCCAGAAAGGACGATATATATTTAAGGGAACCAATTGCGAGAGTGGGGTGGATGAGGAAGTGCACACTGGCTGTCAAAAAGCCCGAAACCTTAGCTGAAGCACGAACCAAGTAGCTCTGGTACACGGCTCCATAGAGCTACCCACCAAGCTGATTACAGGAGCAGTGCATGTGAGGGTAGTGGAGCTAATTTAATATGATGAGGGGTCACAAAGGTGAGAGCTTCAGAACATTAGGCTCAACACAAAGAGTTCCGCAGTGAGGTGGGAAATGACAACTCAAAATGGTCTTCTCCCTGGCCAAAATTAAAGGCACCTAATGATAATGGAACAAATCATTCTAAAGGTCCCAAAAAGTTCTCAAAATAAGGTGTTCTCTTTCTAGCCTCCTCTTTAGTCTTACGTTCTTTTTCCTTGTTTTCCTTAATCTACTTTCTCTGTACTTTTGGTTTCCCTGTCTTCTTTTTCTTCAATCTGTTTTTTCCCTTAATTCTGAGCTCCCTTTCTTTCTTTTCCTTAATGTTTCCTCTTTAATTCTTAGTTCCTTTTTCTTCTTTTCCTTAAAGTTTTCTCTTTTTTTCTTTCACTCTTATTTTAAATTGTGTATCAGAGTAGTGTGTTGCTGCTCTGTTACATGGCAAAGGTCTACAGTGGATATAGAAAGGAATCAACCCCCTTCAAAATAATCACATTTTGTTGCTTTGCAGCCTGAAATGAAGACAGACACAATTTTTGTTTTATCCAGCTGTATTTACTCAGTGCAACTTATAACATCCAAGTGAAAGATATAACAGCAACAGGTCAGAAAAAAATAAAAAAACAGAAACTCAGATGCTGTGGACTTGGAATGGGACACAGACTTCAATCAATGTGTTCAACTTTCTCTCGAATGTTCTATATGCCACGTCATCAGCAACGCAATTTAACCACGCCCAACTCTACAACAATAAGGTAATAAGATTGATATGTAATAAATAACTTTACCTCGTATAAAATATATTTATCATAGCCCACTTCATGTGTAAAGCGATTTTTTTCACATAAGATATGATTAGACTTACCGGGCTTAATGAAATAAGCCAAAATTCTTCCCAGAATAAAATCCAGGAAGTCACGTGCCACTGTAAGGCTGGTATTTTCAAAACGCGGAAATGTATTACGTATTCTCTGTTTTCACCGAAACTTAAAGAAACTCCGTCAAAGTTGATTTAATATTCGTTGTGTGACGCTTGCCATTCCGTTCTTCCCCTCAGGCTGTCAAAAAAAATTATCATTAAAAACAATAACAGTATCAAAACAGATGAAAGAGTACATTAAACCATCTGTCAATGTACCTGTTCACACTCCGCTACCGGCACTAAATAAATGTGCATAGGTATGCACTATAAATGTGACGTAATTGAGAGAGAGAGAGAGAGAGAGAGAGAGAGAGAGAGAGAGAGTAAAATTAACTAGGCTTGATGACGTCGATAATGTCCCTGGCATACTGTAATGACGTTTTGTTTTCACTGATTTTATACTATATTTATCCTGAAAATAAATAAATGTATTTACATCAGTTTTTTTTTCTCAAATTATGTCATTATGTAATTTTTTTTTTTTTGGAAATAATATTACATATTGCAAGGCTCATATTTGAAAGTAACAACTTACATTTTTGCTGTTTATTTTAATATGACAATAAATACAGAAAATTATAAACATCAGTGACCGTTTGACCTGATAATGTCAAACCATCTTTCAAAGACAGAGAGAAATGTCCCTGACATACTCATTGTTATTAATGTTAAAGTGAAAATTAATAAATCCATTACACATATGACATAACTGGATATGACAAATAATGGAGTACTGATTTAAATTATATAATATTTATATTTTATTTATTTGCCAATCAATGAATCAACTAACATTGATTTTTCTAATGATATTATAAGCTACTATAATAGGGTTATAGATGTAACCCTGTTCTATAAACACCAGATAGCCACCAGGGCTGAGAATCAACACCTGGAAACCTTCTGGTCTCTTGTGCACAGTTTAATTTATTCAGATTTCTAATTATTTAAAAAAAAATTCACTATCATTATTTTTGTCAGGAACAGTATATAGAAACTTTACTTATATTTATGTATACTTAGATCATCTTTAAAGTAAAATATATTGTGATTAATTAGTGCCTTCTTTAGTTGAATGTTTGTGAAGCCACAATGTAGCTCTTCTATGTTTGTGTTTCTTTTTCCCTGATCTTGATTTTTGTCCTACAACTAGCTGCATTTTGAAAATGGCTGTTGAGATTCTAATCTGTCGGTTTCTTGGGCTGGAAAATGGATAATACAGTCTACAATACATCAACTCTGAGATTATAGTAGCTTAGTTCTCAGGTGCATTAGGGCAAACTTGCATATGCTAGCAGCGAATGCTATTTTAAACATGATCATGATCATAAATCTATTCAATTCAATAAGTCACAGAGCTTTGTAGAGTTCCAGCAAAGAATACTGCTTCTGACCCAGAGGATGTGTCATTTTACAGGAACCAGACTCAAAAGGAAACTCATCCTCATCCAGTTGTTAGAAATGAGTGACAATGAGTCAGGAAGCAGGAGACTGGCATCATCAAACTGTTAATGTTTATTTGAAGAATGTTCAAATTAGCTTTTTTCTACAGAAGCGTAACTTCTGAAAGGTTTCACCAGCTCAGAGGTGAACAGATATATATATATATATACATATATAAGAGTAAACGAGAAGGGAGTGGGCAAAGGAGAGGAGAACAAGGCATAATGTCACTTATGTCTTGGTGTGCTATAATGAAATGGAAAAATTTCCTTCAGTTTCCTTCAATCATATAGCAGGCTTAGTCAATTTAAGCCATAGGTGGTTGGCCTCTAACATGTATTTTTCAACCTAAATTGCCTAGATTAATTCTAGATAGTCAAACCTTCATTCAGTGTACTATGCTTAGATAATTTTGCTGTGAGTACAAACTCAAAGCAAACATATGATAATGATCAAGACAGTGATGGAGATAATAAGCACTACATTCTCAACAACACTGTGTCAAAAAGACAATGATCCTTTCACTCCAGGATCCAGCGAGGCAACCTTGTAATGAAGAATCCCGTATATGTCCCGTAGCATGTTCTTGAGGTCCACAATATATATGCGCTATCCGTCCCATCATTAATCGTTATCAGACATTCAGCATCCTCAGCTTGTTGGTTTCTCAGCTCCTGAGAAGACAGTGAGATGTGCAATTCCACTCTCTATTTCACTGTTTTTGTGGATCACAGGTTTGTGTGTATGTGCGTGTGTGTGTGTGTCTGAGTTATTATGCTTGTCTCTTTCACTATTGGTTTTCTCTCTGGTTTAACTCACTAAGTATCCTTCCTTCGTTGATATTAATCATGGTGATTCAAGAAAAGACCTTTTCCTTTTTTCAAATTTTCCTTTCATGCCAATAATGACTGACCAACACTAACATTGAGTCCCTTTCCTATTTGACTGCCATCTTTCCCTGCCTACCATTGGGCCCTACACATCAAGAGAGAGGGAGGAGCACTAATTGCATAAGGGGGTGTAGGGAAACTTCACTCTGAGTTTGACCCCCGGGTAATACGTCGCCGCATCCTCTCAGAGCACTCTCTCTGATGCGCCCACTTTTCCTTCCTGTGGTGGCAGTACAACTTTGAAACTGATAAACCTTCCCACCTTGGTTCTAATGTTTTTCTTATTATGTTTCCACACCATGACCATCTCACCTTGCTCCCTACGCTTGCGACCTAAAGAGTGAATTTGAATGGCCAGGCAATTAAGCAGTGATTGAGATGAATTTTCCCTGTGTTCCAGACCTTTGCACCTGGATTTAAAGGCTTGCAAATGATAAAATTCTAAAAAGTTATAATATTTAAAGGTTAAAACATATAGTTATTTTTAGGGATTATGGTGTGCCAGGTGGTTACTAGGCTGTTGCTAGGTGATGGCTGTTGGTATCCCAGGTGGGATCAGTTAATCAATCAAATAATAATAATAATAATAATAATTGTCACTTTCAAGCCAATATTGGAGATGTAACTGATGAAAATCAGTTAATGTCAACCAAGCAGGAGTCAATCTTTTGTAAATCAGGGGCTGCATTACAAAAGGTATCACAAAATGGTTGATGAAAAATGCAAAATAGGTCTTTGATGAAATCTGTGAAACTACAATAAATTGTTTGGATCCAAAGTATAAACTATGGACAAATTCCAGAACAGTGACCATATTCACATTCAGGGTGTGAAAAGATGCCAATCAGTTCACCCTTAGTATTGTAAACAGGTGAGCCACTGTCTCCAGGTTTACCTGCTACAGATATTATAAACTCCTCAGTACACATTTCTGCCTTCATGTTTAAATTTGGACGACAGATTTTACCCTCTTGCTTCAGAAAATTTCCATCGGGGCCTAAGGAGTAAAAATATACACTTTCAGTTTCATTGACTTTACCAATCTGATTTTGTAAACCATCGCCAAGCGGACTAGTATCGCCAAGTAATTTAATAAAAGCCTGATCTCTGTCTGTGTCTCTGTTACAAGATTTCGTAAAGTCAGCCTTATAGACCAACATACAGTCAGGTCCATAAATATTGGGACAGTGACACAGTTTTGGTAATTTTGCCTCTGTACACCACCACAGTGGATTTGAAATGAAGCAGTCAAGATGTTACTGAAGCATAGACTTTCAGCTTTAATTGAAGGGGTTCAACAAAAATATTGCATTAACCGTTTAGGAATTACAGCCATTTTTTACAGAGTTCCTCCATTTTCACAGGCTCAAAAGTAATGGGACAATTGACTGATAAGCAGTTTCATGGCCAGCTGTGGCCTGTTTCTTCCTTATATCATGATAAATTAAGGAGATAAAAGGTCTGGAGCTGATTCCAAGTGTTGAATTTGCATTTGGTAGCTGTTCATGGGAACTCTCAATATGCTGTCCAAAGAGGTGTTGATGCAAGTGAAGGAGGCCATCATTAGGCTGAAAAACCAAAACAGACCTATCAGAGAGATAGCAGAAATTTTAGGAGGGCCAAATCAACAATTTGGTGCATTCTTAAAAAGAAGGAATGCACTGGCGAGCTCAGCAACACCAAAAGGCCTGGGAGACCACAGAAAACAAATAAAGTGGATGATTGCAGAATTCTTTTCTTACTGAAGAACAACCCCTTCACAACATCTAGCCAAGTCAGGAACACTCTTGAGGAGGTAGGCCTATCATTGTCAAAGTCTACAATCAAGAGCCACCTTCATGAATGTAAATACAGACGGTTTACCTCAAGATGCAAACCGCTGGTAACACTCAAGAACACAAAGGCCAGATTAGACTTTGCTAAAAAACCTCTAAAAAAAAGCCTGACCAGTTCTGATGCAAGATTAACTTGTGCCAGAATGATGGGAAGAGAAAAGTATGGAGAAGGAAAGGAAGGGCTCATGATCCAAAGCATACCACATCATCCGTCAAACATGTGGAGGCAGTGTTATGGCATGGGCATGTTTGGCTGCCAATGGAACTGGGTCACTGGTGTTTATTGATAATGTGACTGTTGATAGAAGTAGCAGGATGAATTCTGAAGTGTACAGAGCTACTTTCTGCTCAGATTCATTCAAATGCTGCAAAACTGATAGGACAGCGCTTCACAGTACAGATGGATAACAACCCAAAACATACTGTGAAAGCAGCCCAAGAGCTTGGAAATTAAATGTTCTTAAATGGCCGAGTCAGTCACCTGACCTCAACCCAACTGAGCTGCTTTTCACTTACTGAAGACAAATCTGAAGGCAGAATGACCCACAAACAAGCAGCAACTGAAGATGGCTGCAGTAAAGACCTGGCAAATCATCTCAAGGGAGGAAACTCAGCGTTTGGTGATGTCCATGGGATCCAGACTTCAGGTAGTCATTGACTGCAAAGTATTTACCTCCAAGTAATAAAAATTATCCTAATATTTATGATTATATTAGTTTGTCCCATTACTTTTGAGCCTGTGAAAATGGAGGAACTCTGTAAAAAATGGCTGTAATTCCTAAACGGTTAATGCAATATTTTTGTTAAACCCCTTGAATTAAAGCTGAAAGTCTACGCTTCAGTCACATCTTGACTGCTTCATTTCAAATCCACTGTGGTGGTGTACAGAGGCAAAATTACCAAAACTGTGTCACTGTCCCAATATTTATGGACCTGACTGTAATTTCTCCAGTAGTGAAAGCAATGAGTATTTTAAATTTCCCTAGACCTGTGTCCTTAATAACATGTAAGGCATTCAAGACATGACCATAACCATAATAACAGCCAAGTCCATTTGGAATAAACTTTCCTGTATCTGTATTAATGATTATTTTGCATGGTCTTTGCTTTGGAAACACCAGCCCCATGTTGGGACCATATTCTTGAATTTCTCCACTTTTGTAAACTACAGGGCCGTTCGTAGATTCTAGTCTATATAAACATTTCTGCATTATATCCTCCCTATGCCAAGCTGGATCTAATTTATTAGTGTAATAAAGCACAGTAAGTTGTGCATCCAAATTTTGAGGCAAACAAACATTTTGAGCATAGTGCTGTATAGACCTCAATTTCAAAATTATTTTATTAAAATATTGCAGCAACACAGGGTATGTGGTCCTCCAGGAAACCTGTAAAATAATAATAATTAAAAAAAATCAGTGTACGTACAGTAGAATTATTATTATTATTATTATTATTATTATTATTATTATTATCAGTAGTAGTAGTAATGTTTAATGACTGTATGTACAGTAATTAATAAGCTAATATAAAGGCACAGTATACACTATAAAAATTACTGAGTTTTTTTTTACATTTATGAATTGAGATAGCTGGGTCATGTACTCAGTTATTTTATATTATGTTCACCAAATGTTTGTGTAGTTACCACAACAGTGACAAGAGAAAGGTGAAGTACACGACTGAAGGAAAATATTTAAATATCCAAATCTCACTGTAATATTTGTGTTTTACAATTACATGTTGCACAGGTTGGTATCAATGTGGATAGCTAACATTATGTAAAATAAAAATAAGGTATATAGTAAGCTAGCTAACACCATTATCACCATTAACAATAGTCTGTTTTTTTCCTAATAGTGCTTGGTAGATTGTTACTTGTCTGACTTCTTAAGGCAATAAACACAATTTTACTTTACCACCAGAGTTAGTTATAGCCAGATACAGTAAATACAAATGCACGGCTAATTTTAGCAGTTTACTAAAATTTGCTAAAGGGATACCCAAAGCTCACTGCTGAGACTGCTGACAAGTGTAGCCATAATTGCATTATTTACGAAATAGCTGATTCAAATTGCAAAAACTTTAAAAGACACTCACCACTTCCTCCACTGTCATTTTGCGTTGACAGCTGCCATGGAGAACATAAAATCAATTTGTTTTTTTATCGGTTGCCAGCCAATCTTCTTTCAACCAATGGCAATAGGAGAGCTAGATACTCACCTACAAAGCCAAAAATGGACAAAGGCAGTTGTCACATTCCTTCAAGCCTCGAACATGGCTTGACTCAACTCACCTAAGAGTACAAGTAAGACCTGCACCTAGACTTTGCTCGGTGCTGGCACACAGGGCGTGGAATGAACTTACCCTGGCTGGAGAACAGCCAAGACAGACATTAAAGACTGACTGTCTTCAAATGAACGCCAAAGACCAACCTCTTCAACGAGGACTTTTAAAAATCCATTCACTTGTGTTTTCTTGCTTAACAAACTGCTCTCTAGCATGAGGAGATGTTTTTGATCAAGACCACAAAGCACTTCTGTAAGTTGCTTAAGATAAAGGCCAAATGATGTAAATTTAAATGCAAATGTCCTCGCTCTACCTTTGTCTAAAAGAAATAGGAAATACACTAACTATGACTACCTTCCTCAGTAGATTTGTGTTACTTGCTCTTGATAAATAATTCCTTTTTTTTCTCCCATAGTTCTGCAATGAGTGACTTTGCATATGTGGGTTTACTATTGATAATTTACCATTTATCATGCATAAATAGTGAAGCCTGCAAAAATAGCAACAGCAAAATATCTCTGTATTTTTAACACCATTCCTGTTTTTGTCATTCAGGGTAGTAAAACATTTATAAACGCACTTAATCCTTACACTTGACATGCTTCCACCAACATATAAGGTTACACGTGTCTGTTATAACACTCAGGAGAAGAAAAAAATAATGATTACATGACACTAAATCAACTAATTAGTTAAATTAACCCCTGATACTAACCACAGATTATTATTCAGTTATTCACTTAAATAATATTAATTAGTAGCTATTGTGGATTATTCAGTAGCAGAAAACAGAAAAGCATGCAGTTGTGAGAGTAAGGAATATAAGGCTCTGGGTTACATTTAAAGGTTTAAATGTACACTGCTTTAAATGAGGAGTTTCATTACCATTCATCAGACTGGCCTTTCAAATTGTATATAGTACATGCTATTTTTTCCTAGTACTGATACTATATCCGAACCATTAATATTCATTTATTTAGTAACTTTTGCTCTCATTTAGGCAGTAAATAACTCTACTGACTCCAGTATTGGAGGAGGTCCACATCTGGTGCTGATTAAAGAGTAATGAGTTAACAGATTAAAGAGTTAAACACTTGGGGGCGCACTGCTATAGGAAAATAAGCCATGATGGGATGGCGTGATGATGATGATGTTTACTTATTCTCCAATACACCATGAAATGTTTATTCCTCTTCTAACACAGCTATTTGGCAACACTCCTAATGTATTATTAATTACTGATTGAATTTTTATCTGTTTATAGTTACATAGCTGTTGCTAAAGGCAGTGAGTGGTGTGTCCTGCTCCTTATCATGGACAGGTGATCATGTTGCTATGTTTAAAGTGCAGGAGATATGAAAATAAGAAGAAAATATCCCGTCACAATGACGTTCTAGAGAGCATTTCATATAAAATACCATTAGGATATTTAACTTACAGTTATCAGCATCTCTAGGCCTACCTGTAGAAGGTACTTCTTTTTCTGTTGCTGAGTTAAGCTATTGTGGTAGTATTAAGGTTTAATTAATTTATAACATAAATATACATGTACTGTAATTATTATAAGAATCATGTATATTTTAATTTACTCAAGAACTATACGAAGACATCAGTTTTTCAGTTAAAAATAATAATTTCCCTTATCCAAACTGTAGGCATATAGAGTTATATTAGAGTGAGCCAAGTGTTAGTTTTATATTCGGTATGCTAGATGTAATGCTAGATTGGGAACAATATGATTTTGGACTACATTACTTTTATGGTTTAGCCTACAGTGTCATCCACAATTATTTCATTATTAGATTATCTCGACCGGTTACTGCACTCCTGCTTTGTCTTTTCCATTTCTTCTCTTTCTTTTCTGGCTCCCAAACTGGTGAGCTGGTAAGCACAACAATTCAAAACAATACAAATTTGTCCATGCTAGCAATGTGGGGCCCCATTTAGAGGGTTTTCTGGTGTAATGTTGTACAATGGCGGAGTTCTGCATTTTGAGATTTGACATTTTCATAGTGTCAGCCTTCAGGGGTCCATCTCAAAACTCAGGACCCCAAGCGATTGCTTGCTTTGCCTGTCCTGAAGCTACGCCTGTGCATTTATTAATGCTGTGGAATGTGGAACAAATTATTAGTGCATTGTTTTTTAAGCTGTAAACAGTGTCCTTCAGTGGACTATTTCTGATACTGCAGGTTTTTTAACTGTAAACTAGTAACGCATAATAATATTAATGCAAAGTTAAAATATTATAATTTTAAATATGGAAACTTGTAATGATTAAAATAATATAAATGGGTCATGTGTCAGAACAGGTATGAAAGGTGTACTTGGATCATTTTTAGAGTCTATATATATATAGGCTCCATTTTGTGATTAATTAGTGCCTTGTTTAGTAAGGTCTTTGTGAAGCTGCGCTGTAGCTCTTCTAGGCTTTTTCTGATGTTAATATATATCCTGAAACTAATTACATTTTTAAAAACGGCTAATATAGTTCACGATGTATAAAAAATCAGAGCCTATGGTAGCACAGGTCTAAGTTGTATATGCTAGGTGTACTGGCTAGCATGAACCCCCATGTAAAACTAATTGTCACAAATCTGTTCACCTGACGCTCCACCATATACAAACCTGAGTGATATCCCAGTCTCCCAACTCCATGTCCATGAAGCCCCTGGATCTGCATGTATTGCTATTTAGCAAAATGCCTGACTAAATAAAACAAGTTTTTAACTTAGTCTTAAAGATTTAGACCCTATTTTAAGAGCTGAGAACTTTGATTTAATTTTAATTCAGTGAATTTAGTCAAAATGCATGGTTTGTGACTTTGTACATAAGAAATTACACACAAAGGCAAAGTTGTTGATTTTTTTATTTAAAAAAAAAAGGTTGTAGATTTTGTTGTCTCTCTTACACACACACACAAAACACACACAGACATATCTTGAATTTTTCAATGAATTTTCATTGTTGTTGAAATTATCATTGTTATCATTGTCGTTGAATTATCATTTCCAGAGATTTTACTGTTGAATTCTCACTGAATTATGATTTTTGCAGATGTCCTTGTTGAATGTCCAATTAATTATCATTTTCAGAGATTTTACTGTTAAATTCTCATTGAATTATGATTTTTGCAGATGTCCCTGTTGAATGTCCAATCAATTATCATTTTCAGTGATTTTACTGTTGAATTCTGACTGAATTATGATTTTTCCAGATGTCCTTGTGGAACTTTCATTTAATCATTTTCACAGAGTACATCGATTTCGTTGCGTACTCAGAAATCATTGCATTTTGCTGTTGTGTTTTTGATTTTGCTGTTGAAATGTTTTCAGGAATGGGAGTAAAGCTGGGACAAGTGTATTGCATCACAAGGAGAGTACTTTGAAGGGGAATAAAGGATTAAAGGGATTAAGATTTATAACACAAATTTTTGGGTCCCTCCTCATAAATCATGAATTTTTCACTGAATTTTCATTGCCATTGTTTTCAATGCTGAATTTCCTTTGAATTATTCTTTTCAAAGATTTCATTGTTGAATTCTTGTTGAATTATGATTTTCACGGATGTCCTTGTTGAATTTTCATTGAATTATTCATTTTTGATTTATTATTTTGCAATCTAGTTGCAAAATACGAATATACCTTTTAGACCCAGGGTAAAAACCGTGGAGAAATTCCTGAACAGTGGCCATATTCAGGGGTGCCAGGGCATGTAAAGCTACCCCGATATAAGCCAATCAGTTCACCTTTAGCGTTATAAACAGGTGAGCCGCTGTCTCCAGGTTTACCTGCTACAGATATTACAAATGCATCAGTACACATTTGTGCCTTCATGCTTGAATTCGAACGAAGGATTTTACCCTCCTGCTTCTGAATATTCCCATTGAGGGTTAAAATATAAAAGTATACATTTTCATTTTCATTCATTTTACCAATCTGATTTTGTAGACCATCACCAAGTGGAGTAGTATTGCCGAGTAATTTAATAAAACCCTGATCCTGATCTACGTTGGTGTTGCACGATTTTGTAAAGACAGACTTATAGATCAGTGCAGTGTCTCCAGTAGAGAAAAAGATGAGCATTTCTGAGTTATATGCATCCTTAATGACATGTAAGGCAGTCAAGACATGACCGTAACCGTAATAGCAGCCACACCCATTTGTAATTCTGTTTTTTGGATAATCAATAATTAGTATTATGCACAGTGTTTCCTTTGTAATCGTCAGTTCCATGTTGGGAACATATTCTTGAACTTCTCCATTTTCGTAAATAATAGGACCATTGGTTAATTAAAAAAATTTCAAACATTTCTGTATAATGCTCTTCTTATTCCAAGTGGCGTCCAAAAACTGAGACATCTCGAGAATTATTTTGTTAATGTTGTAAAAGTTTGTGTGCATCCAGAAAACCTGTAAATTAAAAAGAAACATACTAAGACTAACACATCATCATCATCACCATTATTATTATTATTTGTTACCAGTTAGACATTTATAGTAAGTTATAAATTATATGCAATATAAAGTAACAACATAATAGACTATTTTTACAATCCAATCACTGAATCAAACACAAAGCAAGCTCCTAAGCATGGTTTGTCGTGTGTTATTTCTTACATAATTTCAGTGTTTACAGAAAGTTGTTTAAAAACTTCTGAAGACACTTACCACTTCTACTGTTGTTCTTCGTCGTGGACTGGTGGGAAGAACCCGGAACCAAATGTTTTCATATAAGCTGTACCAGTTGCCAGCCAATCATCTTTCAACAGATGGCAGCAAGAGAGCGAAATGCAAAAAAAAAAAAAAAAAATGCAAAACCCCTCCTACGTGAAGGCATTTATAACTTCCCCCTGCACCATGTTTAACTAAAGCATCAGGCATGGCTCAACTTGACTCACCTCAACATACAAAGAAGTCCTGTATCAAGACTTCTCTTTTTTGACCCCATTATTACTAACATGAGGATGTTTTTATTTGAGACCACAAAGTACTCACTCTAGCTTTGAGTGAATGAAACAGGTGATACACTAACTACAACAATCTGGTGTTTGACCTTTCTGATTTTTTTTTTTTTTTACAAATGCAAAACATGACCTCTTACCAAGTGAAACTATCTTGAATATAGTCAGATTTATCTAGTATTTCCTATTATAAGATTACCATAAACCAAATATAAGATTATTAAACCTATTTCCAGACATTTTTTTACTCATTTTAAGCTTTAAAGGGGCTTAAACTATACTTTCACAAGGTTTACTAATAAGAGAATAAAATCATATTAACCTCAATGATGACAAAAGATAGATGGGTTCAAAACAGTAATTTTTTATTAAAAATTAAATGAGTGTACAAGTCTCAAAATGGCATAGTGAGAAGCATGCAGATTTGAATGTTGCTGGGTATGGTTTCCTTTTCCTGTGTGTTCTTTATCTTCTTATGTTGCTCTTTGCTATCTCTGTTTTTTCCATTGCTTTGTCACTGACACTGGGGGTAATCTTTCTCAAAAGTAGCCATACAGTATAGAACAAATAAACAAGGCTGAGAAGGAAGGAATGACTATATTAATTATACTAATGAAAAAGAACAAAATAAAACTAGCAAATCTGATTCTCTCTGAAGTATTGTGTTTTAAAATGTCAGTACATCTCTGAACTTAAGAAGTCGTATTCATAACCGTAAAACATCTGGAATATTGAATTCTTTCGGTGGAAGACCATGATGCAGTTATAATGTTTACTGTTGAGTTTTAATATCATCACTTGGGTTTTCAGCATGTTAAATAGTTTTTTTTTCTGGAACTCTTTCTGATATACTTTGCAAGCACTTTGTTGTAGGGTTCACAGTTGTTCACAGACACTGGTGCTTAGACCCAGGGTAAAAACTGTGGAGAAATTCCTGAACAGTGGCCATATTCAGGGGTGCCAGGGCATGTAGAGCTACCCCAATATAAGCCAATCAGTTCACCTTTAGCGTTATAAACAGGTGAGCCGCTGTCTCCAGGTTTACCTGCTACAGATATTACAAATGCATCAGTGCACATTTTTGCCTTCATGTTTAAATTCAGACGAAAGATTTTACCCTCCTGCTTCTGGAAATTCCCATCAGGGGTTGAAGTGTAAAAGTATACATTTTCATTTTCATTCATTTTACCAATCTGATTTTGTAGACCATCACCAGGTGGAGTAGTATCACCAAGCAGTTTAATAAAATCTGATCTCGATCTGGATCAGTGTTACAAGATTTGGTAAAGCAATCTTTATAGATCAGAGCAGTGTTTTCAGTAGAGAAAGTGCAGAGTATTTCTGAGTTTGCTGCATCTTCAGTAACATGAAGGGCAGTCAAGACATGACCGTAACCGTAGTAACAGCCAAGTCCATAAGTAATTCTCTTTGTTGTAAAATTTAGAATTTCAAGCAAGCAAGATATTTTCATTGTAATCATCAGTTGTAAGTCAGAATCATATTTGTGAATCTCTTTGCTTCTGCAAATAATAGGACCGCTACAAAATTGTAGTTTTTTCAAACATTGCTGGGTAATACTGATCTTATGCCAAGTGGCATCTGACAACTGAGTCATATTGAGAAGATTTCAGTGTTTGTCTGTAAATGCTTAAAGGTTTGTGTGCATCCAGGAAACATCTGCTGTTTTATATGGTACAAAATCCCCACCTACCCAAAGCATTCACCACCCCACCCCCACTCCGCACCGTGTTCACTTCTTGTCTTTATCAAGACTCGGCTTTTTCACTTCAAGCAACCCTGCATCGAGACTTTTCTCTTCATGTGTAGGTGGTGGAATGAACTTGCCCTGACTGGAGAACATCCAAGATACTACCTGTCTTTAAAGGAACACTGAAGACTACTGATGAAAAACATCCTTTCACTTTGTTTTCTTGCTGTAATAATTCCTCTCTAACAGAGTTTTAGCCTGATGGTATTATTACTACCATGAGGAAGACCACAAAGTACTCTCTCTAGCTCTGAGTAAATGAAACAGTTCATAAATGAATTACAACAATCTGTTCTTTGACCTTTATGATTTTTTTTCTCATGATTTGTGGCACTTGCTGTTGATAAATAACTTGAAGGTTTTATATTTCTTCCAAACTGAATGTTTACGAGGCAACCTTTAGTCTTTTGTTGCTCATTAGTCCTTCATGGATGGTTGTTGGATCATGTTTAATGACTGAGTGTAACTGTAAGTTGAAGAAACCTCAAAAAATCATATTTTATCTAAAATCATATTATGTTGAAAATAGATGGGTTCAAAACAGTGTAATTTATATTTTAAAAAAAAGAGCTTAAATTCTCAAAATGGAGTACTGAGAAGCATGCAAAGTTTGAAGGTTGCTGGGTATGATTTCCTTTTCCTGTGCCCTCTTTACCTTCTTATGCCCCTCTTTGACTTCTCTGTTTTTGCATGGTTTTTTTTTTCATTGACACTGGGGTTAATCTTTCTCAAAATTAGTCACGCAATGCAACGAATAAAGAAGGCTAGGAAAGAAGGAAATGACTATTAAACTGACTACTAAGTATGCTAATGAAAAAGGATGAAATACAACTATCGAATCTGAATCTCTCTGAAGTACAGAAATGAATGTTAAAAACCAGTATATGACATGCAGTATTTCCACGTAACAAGGTTTACCAAGTCTCATTCTTGCACGCAATCTGAATGCTTGGTGAAAAACTGAACCTGTATAAGTCACTTTATTTTGCAGTCACTTTATTTTGCTCTATCCCGGTGTTGCGTGAAAGCCGTATATCCAAACCTCTTTTTCCAAACTTTCACTTCATAGTCAAGTCAAGTTGTGATTATTTGGAAAATTCAGCTAGATGTAATGCTCGGTCACTGCCAGGATGGTGGACTGAAACCCCCAAAAACATCTGGAATATCCGAATTAAGATGTTACTGCTCTACAAAAATCACTGACACTCTGAGAAAAGGTTTCTTTGGGTTTTATCTTGTTATATAGGTTCAAAATACAGTTTAGAAAAACTTTGTTGTAGGGTTCTACACAGATCTTTTAAAGGCTCTAGATTTGCATGAAAATTGGGAGGGTGGGTGGATTTTCTGTCATTTTTAGCATAACCACTAAATATGGTTAATAATTACTTTGCATTTGATATGGATGCCACTGTTATGAATCTTCCTCCTCTGAAAAAAATAGGCAAATTATTTCAAGGTAATGACTTTGAGAGAAGTTTTGAAACAGTTTTGAAACAAAAAAATAAAGTAAAAATTAAAAATGAAAGTTGTTTTTATTAGTAGAAGACACAAGGTTTGGGCTCATGGGTTCCCCAACCAAACTATCATTACAATTATATGTAATGCATTAAAATAGGGCAGAATTCCCTCAGATTAGCTTCTTGAATGTGAACCTAATCCTTATTTATGTCTGGGGGTATCTTGTCTATTTTTTAAAATTTTGTTTTGTTTTCATGTTGTCATTAACAATTGTTGAATACATTTCTAACATATTCAGCCATTTCCTGACAGAAATATAATATTACTACATACATGCCCTTCACTTTAATTAATTGAGGTTTAATCCAGATTTCAGTATATAAATAATTGAGCTATAAATAATGTCAGCTTGGACCTAATGTGGAAATTTAGTTCCTCTCAGTGGAAATTTCAAGAAAAATTCTCTCAGTGGAAATTTCAAGGAAAAAGCTTTTTCATTAAAAAGCTGTTTGGCTCTAACAAATATCCAAGATATTGTTGTACACATTTAAGCCTAATATTTGAATAGGTTTAATATGTTGATGAAAAATCTGTGTTGATGGGGTTGACAGTTTTTTATAGTACAGTGCAAAGTACATAGTAATAGTGATTTTACAGGTGGTGCAATTGGTGCAATTATGCCCTCTACTGTTATTACTTAGTACTGTGTGTCTTTTCTCTTCTACACCCGTAGAATGATTTATAATCCCACTATCCTGTGTCACCTAAACGAAGATAGGTTCCCTTTTGAGTGGTTCCTCTCAAGGTTTCTTTCTTCTCGTGGAGTGTTTTCTTGTTATTCCCTTTGGCTTTTTCATTAGAGGTCTAAATCTACATGTGGGTTTCTGTGAATCTCCTTTGTGAAAACTTGAACTGGAAATGTCCATACTGAACTGGGATAATGCCACACTTTACCCTTGAAACCACAGTCGATGCTCTTGTTTGTCAAATTGGTGTAATCCATTTTGCAAACGTGAGGGACTTGTTCACTAATCACGAAAACCAACTTGAGCTCTTTGAGGTTGAAAATGACAAGAACAAAGTGCTTTTGTTTGCTTTTTAATTGGCTTCTAACATTACGCAAATGTGGCAGGCAGAACGGCTAGCTAATTAGGGAAAGCAATATGAGGCTTCATTTAAAGAGAACCACGTTTTTTGGTTCCTTATTTCAAAAAAGATACTGATGTATTTGTGTATCATGTGTGTTTAATGGTTTTAAATTCATTCTAATTACTCATTCCAGAAGCATTTACAAGAAACACATTCACCACTCACTCTGAATTATTATAACATTAGTATGTAATAGCTGTAGTAGATTAATAAAATTATATATATATATATATATATATATATATATATATATATATATATATATATATATATATATATATATATATATATATATGAGAAGATGAATATAAAATGTAAAAAGCTGCATTAAGTATTAGAGATAAGGCTGAAACATATAACAAGTAACTAGATCTTATTATAATACAATTTTCTACTCTATAAAGGAAAAAAGATGCATTCAATTTTAATACACAATTCATGGCAGAAACAGAAACTCAGAAACTCAGCTAAAATGTTTTATACCACAGTGGTGGTGAGTCAGTTGTGATCAGTGTGAAAATGTTGATTCATTCATTCAGCAGCAGCTCTAAGGCATATCACAAGTTTATACTAATGTGCTTATCCTTTCTATAGTAACAACTTACTCATGGACTTGATTGGATTGGATTTAAGCCAAATAATATACATGATGTTTTCTGTAAGGTGACATTTAACATTTATGCAAGGAGTCTCCAGTGTCAGCGCATAATGTAACAGACTGTTTTCCACCATGGGAAAGTCCTCAGAACAGAGGACTTTCCGCTTTTTTGGTAACATGACAAGCTGATGAGAGAATGATAGCTTACAGCTGTTATAACGCTCACTTTATAGGAATTAATTGGTCTGTGAACATTAACACAGATGTGCTGTGGTATAAAACACTTCTGGATGTGCTATTGTTGGAATATAATCAACTTCAGGGTAGTAACAGTAACTCCAGCCTGATTATTTCCTTAAAGAGCATACCCCAAGTATGTTTTATTATTTACATACCCTATGCAAAAAGTTGTATATCGTCAAAAAGAAGAGTTTACTGGCAGGTATAGGTTGAAACAACAATGTCCCCAGGTTTTTGTGAGTTCGGGAAATCAGAAGGGAAAAATATGTTGGGGGAATATGACTCTATGATCACAACCTGTGGCATACCTGCAGGATTTTCGATCTTGGCAGTGTCAGGTAAAATTTTAGGTGAATAAACATCAGAGAAGGGCATGAGAGTACTAGTAGGAGGAGGGGATGAGGGAGTCATTGAGCTTCCATAGTCCAGTTTTGATGTCACAAGTGAGAGATAAGGACAGATGCAACTGCAATCAATCAGCAACCTCATCACATCATTCCGGAATCTTACTCCCACAAGGGCATAGAGCAGGGGGTTGAGGCAGCAACGGACGTAAGCAAGACTGCGGGTGACATCCTCGGCCAGGTGAATGTCATTCCACAGTTTACATGAATAATCGGACATGAACAATCGGAGAGACAGCACCATGGCGTACGGCAGCTGGAACAGCAAGAAGAGCAGTATCAGCGCTACTATGAGTCGCAGTGTCTTCTGTCTGCGAAAGCATTTTCCCCGGCCTTGCATCAACACGTAGCTGATGATGCTGTAACACACCAGCATGGCAATGCATGGCACGCAGAAACCTGTAATCTTTGCCACACGTGCCCACATCTTTACCCTCCCATTGTCACCCTCATTTCCTACGTACTCACACCTCAACGAACTTTGATGCACAGAGGTGGATATTAGTTCTGGCAGGCTGAGGACGATGGAGGTCACTGCCACGGCAATCGCAGACAACTTACTGTAGCATAGCATACTTGGACGTAGCGCCTGAGCAGTCCTGGCTCGTACTACAAGCAGGTAGCGATCTATGCTGATGCACGCTAGCAACAACAAGCCACCGTAAGTGTTGATGGCACAGAGGCCATGGTTTAGCTTGCACAGCTCGTTTCCAACTTTCCAGGAGCCGATGATGATTTCGCTGGTCTCCAGTGGCAAAGTCAGCAGCAGCAGCAGGTCAGAAATCGCAAGATAGAAGAGGAAGACATCAGTCATGCAGCGCAGACGGAGGCGCCGATACTTGGTGAACGTGGCAATCACCAAACTATTCCCAATTACACCAAGGAAGAAGGCGATGAGGAAGACCGTGACCTGAACAGCCATGATGGTCAACTCTTGCCTGTTATCTGGCTCACAAATCTCAATTACATTAAGATCGCAGTAGTTGCCTGTATTGCAGTGATAAAGAGAGAGTTTGATTACCAAAATAATAATCTCTAATTCAAATCAAATCATCTCTAAAATCCTCTTTAACTATTCTGATGTAGAAAAAGACTAACTTTGCAATGCTTTGCTTAATATAGGCATATCAAAGTAAACCAATGTCAAGTACTACTACAGAATACTAAATGTAGATGGACTATATGGAATCAGTGGCAAAGTCCTAATTTCTTCACAGTTCAGCACTATACACACAAAAAAAAAACCCAGACGTAATTCATAGCACTACCAAAATTTAACATGTATGCAACAAATAGTATGAAAACGTGCTGATTGAGGGAGGGTTGGATGGTAAACCGCTGCACCCTGTTGGCCACAAATGACATTAGCAGATATTATTTTGTCAGGCCTGAAGTCACCTGTGCAGTTTCCATAATCATAGATATAGTCCGGGGTGACGTTTCCAAAGGTGGAGGTCTCATAGTTGCTGTTTCCATACATTGCTCTTAAACAGAGAGAGAGAGAGAGAGAGAGAGAGAGAGAGAGAGAGAGAGAGAGAGAGACAGAGAAACAGAAAGAGAGAGAGATACATAGTTGTATCATTTGTATACATCATTTAATGAAGCATAAATCTTTATTATTGTGTTACTGCTGCAATCCAGGGTAAATTCATATACACAAATTTTTTTTGTAGTTTTGTAGTAAAACCACTACCATTTATTGTTTTATGTTTAAACTAATGTAATTAATTAATTATCATCATCAAAATCATAATCATCAGTTTAAATTTATATAGTGCCATTCCCAAGCTCAAGGTGTCAGACACAGACAGCGTTTTAATGCAAGTGCAGGGTTTTGTTGAACAAAGCAGATAAATCCAGGTCATGGGCAGAATTCAAAGTATCAGATGAACTCAATGAACAAAACAAGATAGATATCAGAAAAGTGTGTACACAAACAAAATGGTTGGTACACAATTCAGCTGAACACTAAGTTTAAACAAAGAGATGGGTTTTGAATTAGCATTTAAATGACAAGGTAGATTGTTAAAATAAATTGTTAATTAATCAAACAAGATTCCACAAGTCCAATTTTTCTTGTTGAAGGAAAGCAGCAGTATCAATAACTCATAATGCATTGAAAAACACACTGATAGCCACTTTGGCAGGTAACCTTATGGTGCTTATTGAAAATTTATTTTGCATTTATTTTTATTATTTTTACCTTGCACATTTTTATTCAATTTAATCATTATTCTACCTGTTTGTTTCACAGTTTTATAATTGTAATTTCTATACAGGTTCAACTGACACTAAAAGAATCTAGAATGGTAAAGATGTCTACTCAGTCTGTCATGCCTACAAGGGCAGCAATAATGATGTAGCAGCTCCCACAAAATTCAAGATGCAAGGGATTTAATTCAGCAGGAAGCAAACCAACAACTGCTGTAGAAATAAAACCAATGTACAGAGTAGCATCTGAAAAGAGTTGCAAGTCTTTAGGCAAGGTCAGCACATCCAGGTAGAAGAAGGAGGTGGCATTCCAATTCCGAAGGACAAGAAGCCAAAATGGAGTTTCTATGAGGAAAGTGTTGTCCAGGCAGCTATGCAACAACGGTGAGAAGGTGGGAAATGATGAACAACCTTGTGGAATTATGCAGATTGCACAGTTGAGATGGCCCAGGAGAAAAATAGCATCAAAGGAGGCCAAACAAGCTTGAGGACACAAGAGCACAGTGGGCAAGCTTGGCTTGAGGAAGGGATGTCCTAGAAGGAGAGTCTCTAGAGAGATGGTGAGAAATTCCAAAGAGGTGTAGGAGCCCTCTTTTCAGCAGAATGCCAGAATGACAGAAGGCTGAAATCCACAGAGAAAGGCTATGTCTGGGGGATAATTAGGTTATCCAGTGTTGAGGAAGTCATCAAGAAGGTGCACAAAAATTGACATTGATTAAACCATGAATGTTTAGTAAGATCTAGCAGATGGGGTGTCAAAAATCTTCTGGCTACACTTGCAAGCAAAGATCAGTGGTTAAGTCAATGGGTTACTGAAAGGAAGGTTGTCATTTCAAATCCCAGCACTGCCAAGCTTCCATGGTTGGGTCCTTGAGCAAGGCCCTTAATTCCCAACTGCTCAGTTGTCTGCTGTGTCGATTGTATGTAACTTTGGATAAAGGTGTCAGCCAATTGAGGTAAACGTAACATACTCTGAACAAAATATATCTAATTAAGCAGTGATCAGGGTGGACCCTGAGGTCAGTAGCTTTGGTGACCAGGGTAGACAGGAATTTGAGTAGTCCATTGCCAGATGGAAAATGGTAGTCAGGACAGCAAGAACAAGATTCAGCAATACCAAAACCAAATCCAAGTATCCTCGACATGTGGAAACGTTCCAGTAGCATGGGTCACGAACTTATAAAAGCCAGCGACATCAAAGTGAACAGCCAATTCTAGGAGTAAGGCTGGGCAGTTCAACATTTGTATGTAATTTGGAGGGAAAAGTGGTGCAGAATTACATTCTGCTGGAATATCTAGGAAATAAGTAAGTACCTTAGAAGTGTGCAAATCTGAGGATTTAGAGTGAGACCAACAGTGAGGCCAACAATGTTAATAGTGCAAGGAGTGATAAGTTTATCAGGGGGGTGCAGCAGAGGAAAAATCTATGTACCACTGTCTTGTAAAACCAGACTAAGATCTGTGGAGGCTTCTGGAGCAAAGGCAATCTTAGTGCAGTTTGAGCAAAAACTTCATCACTATTAACTAAGGGATAAGGACTTTAGCTGGGAAGGTGGTGTGGTTTTCATGTGGTCTTTTTTTTTCCAAACTGAGAATTACTGAATGGCCTTATGTTATAGTGACAGACTCTTTATTGTCACTCCTTTGCATTTGCAATACCAAAAAATTCCCTTCAGCCTAAACTTTCACCTCAGGCATAGTCATTTGAAATGCAAAGAGGTGCTTGAACTGATAATGAAATAAAAATTTATTTCTATAAACAAAAGCTGAGAAGAAAGTTCTCCAAAAAAAGGTCAGATACTGATGTCTGTGATAATGAGTCATGTATATATCACGAAGAGTTTCATGAATCTGTTTAAAAAGTCCATAATGTTACTATCATTGACTAGACAGACAACCTTAAGTGGACAGGGATTTACCCCAACTAGCTTGTGAACAAAAACCAGAGCTGAGGTTTTGCTCGTGGTGTTGCGAAACAGGCGAGAAATTATTAGGTATCCGTTTGATACCTGATAAAGAAAAAATGATAGTTAGATAGGAAAGAAAACTGTCTACATTTCCTTTTATTTAACAAAATGAATTTTAAAACATGAGTTTTAAAAAGAATTAAAAGTTTTAAAATGAATTTCTACAAAATGCTTTGTAGAATTATGGACATTTCAATTTGTCCTATAACATTTCACCCTTTTCTAGCACAAATGTTAATTTATTGGCTTTTTATTTTTCGTTTTTAATTTTATAAGACAGCTCTCTGGAGCTGGATAATAGTGGCAAATCGAACGCATATAAATATAAATATACACATAAATATACACTATATGGCCAAAAGTTTATGGACACCTGACCATCACACCCATGTGTGGTTTTTGAACATCTCATTCCAGATTTAGTCCCCCTTTGCTGTTATAATAACCTCCATGCTTCTGGAAAGGCTTTCCACTAGATTTTGGAGCGTGGCTGTGGGGATTTGCCCATTCAGCCACAAGAGCATTAGTGAGGTCGGGTGAGGAAGCCTGTGGTGCAGTCAGCATTCTTTCACTTCGACCTTGGCAAACCCTGTCTTCATGAAGCTTGTTTTGTGCACAGGAACATTGACATGCTGGAGCAGGTTTGGGCCTTTTAGTTCCAGTGAAGGGAAATTGTAATGGTACAGCACACAAAGACATTCTACACAACTGTGTGCTTCCAACTTTGGGGAAGGTCTAAATACAGGTGTGATGGTCAGATGTCTGCAAACTTTTGGCCATAGTGTAACAACAGAATAAGCGCATACATTTTTTTTTTCTTCATCTGATGATGATGGAACCAACCTTTATTGATTCTACAGATTTCTTGACAGCCTTTGAAAAATGGCTGAAGATTCCACTCATCCGAGAATATGTATCTTTAATGTTTGAAAATATTTATTGGTCCTTAAGGAAGCTTTACTCTAAATGCTAATTAAAACTAAATCACATGTACCTTCCCAGGTAACAGATGCATACTAAAAGTACAAAAGGATGTATCTATGATGATACCACCGACAATGATACAGAAAAGTGCTTTGTGTATGAGAGTGTACTGCTGAAATGCGGGACAAGAACTAGTTGCATTGGACCATTTTTGATCCAGATTTAAAATACTATAAAAAAAAAAAATGAATATCCCTCAACCCCAGGACCATTTATTTTCAGATGAATGCACAGGTGTGTGCACATGTCCCTTCAAAAACAGCCGAATGTCACAGTTTTGTCTGCTTTTTAACCCAGTGATCTCTAATTTGGTCTAATAATATAAGAGAAAAACATAACAAAGCCATGGTAACCGTCAAAACAAACAGTCACCATATTTTTCAGGTGTTTCTCGTGGTTTGCAGTTGCACGAAATCCTAGCTGAGTTGAGCGTGGGCTTGGATATTGGACTCATAAGGCAAAGCATCGCGTGCAGCCGCCGATGTGAAAACACCTCTCGAGATGATTACTCTTTCGCGTTTTCAGTCATATTGCGTGCCAGAGTCTCTTTAAGAGAGGTTTAAAAACTCAAAAACTGTTTCATTTGCTCAGAAATAAACGGCAGTGATGCTCTGATCATGAAGAATAGTCACTGAAAAGGATTCATTATATAGGCTATAGTAGCTATGGACCAGTGTGCGTGCCCCACCCGGTTGGAAGGCCAGCACACTTGACAGGTACGTGTTTTTAATTTGACAAATATAAAGAGATCTGGTGTGATGAAGGAATTTAAAATGATCTGTAAATTTACCAAAATACTATGTCTATAACCTACATCAGTTTGGTAAGTTTTAAAGTTTTAATGACTAAATATTAAATTTATTTTATTCTAATATATATCCAATAGCCTAGATCTGACCAATAACAGAATATATTATTAAGTCAAATAAAAATTACTGTGCACAAATAATTGAGTGGTACTATTAATACACTTTAATACCATTTTAAAATATACTGCAAATATTTTCGAGTGGTTTTTTTTCTTTTGGGCATAACAGATGTTTTTTATAAGTATTATTTTATAATCTAATCCAGGCCTGTTTAACGTCTAAATATATTCCTTTCTAAATTTGTTCAGAAATATAAATGGAAAAAAGACAATAAAACAATAAGATAAAATGAATTCTTAAAGATCTCCATTTTAATTGTCTTCACATTTCAAATTAGCCTATTATTATTATTTATTAGCCTCCAAAACTGGTTATAAATTGTCCGTTCATACATAAATAAAATAAAATAAAATAAAATAAACGCTTTCTTTTGTGCTTTAAAGGCTTTTGGCTGTATTCACTTTTCTATTTTACAGCCTGGTCTGTGGTCGTTTTTCCATCGGTGGTATTAAATTTGCTGAAAATGTCAAAATCCAGAATTTTGAAATGATAATGGTGTATTATATTATTTTGCATGACTAGGCCAGTTTCCACGAGTGTCCTTTTAATAGTGTGGTAATTCAAATGCACAAGTTTTTATTGAAAATATTTCCAATGTAAACACTTGACATTAATTCAAATAGAAAATAAAAAAGCCTTTAAATTGTAATGAACTAATTCAAGTATTTTTAATTTATTTTATTTTAACAAGTGTTTATTTACTTATTTACTTACTTACTCACTTACTTACTTACTCCCTACTTACTTACTTACTTACATATTTGCTTATTTAGTTACTCCCTATGTATTTACTTACTTACTCACTCTCTACTTATTTACTTAATTACTCCCTACATAATTACTTACTCTCTACTTACTTATGTTCTTATTTATTTATTTATTTATTTACTCCCTATTTATTTATTTACTTACTTCCTACTTACTTACTTATTTACTTACTTGCTCCCTACTTACTTACTTACTTAATTTGGTTTTCTAGAGCAAAAATTAGCAAGTGCAAGAGCAAGAAGTATCATGAGGACAAGCTGTTATTTATTTTGTTCATTAGGTCAACATATAAAAATAAATTAGACATTAATTAAACAACCTGTACTTCAGTTTCTGCAGCTGTTGAGTGTATTTTTCATTTTTCATAAGTGATAACAGGAACTAACTTGTTTCACAGACATTCCATAAGTATAAATGGATAAAAAGTACAACATGATATTCTTAAATCAATAAAAAAAAATAATTAGCATCAGCAAATTGCTGTGGTTTTAGAGGAATATAACACTTCAGAATGCAATGTTATAGGAAAAGAATCAATTTAATTAAATTCCTGATCAAATCCAACAACATAACCCTTTAACAAAGTGAAACAAAGGCAAGACAAATTTTTGCTTGAAATTTAAGTGCTCGTGCATTTATCTTTTTTTTTTATTTAAATGCTGGATGGATTTTTATTTATTAATTTATTTTTTAAAACACAAAAATGGCATTAACATGTAAAAGGAAATGCATTGGAATTTGCTAATTCAAAAATGCCAACTTTTAATTTTAAATTGAAATATGTAACATCTAAACAAAGCACTGCAGTAGAGAGCAGACAAAATCAAAGATAACTTAATAACATGGACTTCAAGAAAATATCTCTCATGACTACAGACTATGTAAATATATAATGTTCTACATTTTCCAAGAACAAATGCATTCATGAGGATATAATTGAAACTGTTGAATGCATTTTAAAACATGTCACTTGTAGAGATAGATAAAGAGACATAGACAGAGAGATTATCTTAAATACTATACTACACTGTTTTTGCTATGCAGACTGGTTTGTCTTACCTCTGTGTATGGGAATCAGCAGTGCCAAAGTATTGTGAGAAAGAGTGTGTGTGTCCACGTGGGGTAGGTGTGATGATTTTGGTACTCTCACAATAACCCCATGGGTTTATATTAGACAGCTGACTTTCACATTAGCTTTCTCGTCATGGATTTGTGAAAAAAAAAATGCTGTGGCATCAAACACACCCTGAGTGCACGGAAATACACAGCGTCAAACAGCTTTCTCAAGTTGTTTTTCTTTTTGAGGTGGCACAGAGGAGGGGTTTGTTAGGTCGCAAGGTCAGGATCTTTGTAAATACAATTTAATGGCTGACATGTAATGTCTCAAATAATAGAGACAAAAGAATCTCAAACTAGGCTGCTTAAATAGAGGAAAAAACTATAGTTGATGAATGACAGGGAAATGTGTGTGTGTGTGTGTGTATGGAGATTTAGAATCATTAGCGGATTACAAATAACAGGCCACAATTTTTAAACATTAGAAATAACTAAACTAGAATGTTCTAAAATGTTCTAAACTCTGATTGGTCAGAAGGTGTTGATTAATTTCCAGACAGTAGTTCTGTGTTATCATTTCTATAGTAATTGACATTCCACATATATATTTTTTTTAAGATTTGTTGATATAGTTTTTTGTTTTGTTTTGTTTTTGTGAGGAGATGTTTATTTAATATAGTTTAAATTTCTGTGCTAATCTCAGTTGGCAGCTGGTTTTAATTGCTGTTTTTTGTAGCACTTTGAGATTTTCTTTAAAATGTAAAGTGCTTTATAAATAAAATGTATTATTATTATTATTATTATTATTTAACTTTTTATGGAAGGAGTCTCCAGTGCCAGCAGTCAGAAGTCAAGCTGGAACTTTAAGTTTTCTGACATGGCAGGGTCTTCAGGACGGAGGTCTTTGCACTTTCTGATTCCTCGGTATCATGACTAGCAGCTTTTTTTTGTCTTATTAGCTTTGAGAAAGAAAAAGAGTTGACTGCTTTTTTAATGGTGCAAGTGATAAGAGGAATTAACTTGTCTTGCAAACTTACCACAACATTAAAATTGTTTTGTTTTTTAATAGATTATTTTTGTGTTGGCAAATTGCTGTGGTATAAGAGGAACAAAACACTTCAGGAAGTGCCATTATAGCAAAAAAAATATTCAATAACAAAGTACTAGCATTTACGCCCGTCGTTATGTTTAGTGGTTCTCTTTGTTCTTGCACTCACTTGTTTCTGGTCATAATTTGTCATCGTCATTGTCTGGCTCTTTGCTTGGCCTGCATGCTTTGTAATCACTTTGGATGTACAATTTCAAACGCACAAATATAAAATGTGAATGCAAATGCACAGAAGGTCAGTAGAATTTTCTGATATTCTTGTTTAAAGGCTTTGACAACAAACCTTAAACTGATAGTGAGGCAATATGAAAAAAAAAACAAACAAAAATAAACAGGAAGTTTTGTATTGGCTCACTCATTTGGAATCGCAATCCAGTTGACCGGTTACTTAAAATGTACATCAGATTGCGACTGCAGTGCATTTCAGATGAAGATGCCACTGGGTTGTATGTTCACAAGTAAGATCTTGTGCACTGGTCTTTATTCATAGCATCAGGGTTCTGCTCTTGAGAACGCTCTGCTGTTGTAGCCCATCTGTTTGATGTGTTGGGCATTCTGAGATGTTTTTCTGCTCACCTCAGTTGTAATGAGTGGTTATTTGAGTTACCGTAGCCTTCGTGTCAACTCGAGCCAATCTGGTCGTTGTCCTCTATTGTCTCGCAACGCTGGGGGTTTCCACCTGCAGAACTGCGGATGTTTTTTTATTTCGTCTCACCATTCTGTGTAAACTCTCGAGAGTCGGTTTGCACGAAAATATCAGGAGGTCAGCGGTTTGCAAAATACACAACCCACCCATTCCGGCAACAACAACAACAATGCCAAGTCACTTTTTTTCCTCATTGTGATTTTTGATGTCAACATTAACTGAAGCTCTTTCCCAGAATCTGCTTGATTTTATGCATTGCACTGTGCTGCTGCCGCATGATTTGCTGACTGGATAATTGCGTGAACGGGTATGCGTATAGGTGTTCCTAATAAAGTGGCCAGTGGGTGTATGTATGTGTATGTGTATGTATATATATATATATATATATATATATATATATATATATATATATATATATACTCCTTGTTTTCCTTTTAGCTATATATATATATATATATATATATATATATATATATATATATATATATATACAGCTAAAAGGAAAACAAGGAGTATACAGTACATTCTATATACTTCTCAATTTTCTCACCATTTCAGCCACCAAACTTTTCCAAACCTGTGAATAAAATCAGATCTACCTTGACCATTTCCTCTCACGTAGACATTTTTATTCCAGACGACTTACAAACGAGGAAAAATACAGTGCACAGAATATACATAACATCGTTCAAAAAGACCAAAAGTAATGCAAATGCTGCAAAAAGCATTTCACCAAGTGTGAGACAGTGGTTAAAAAAGTAGGAAAAACCACAGCTAAGCACGCACACTCACACTAAGCCGAGTGCGTAAAGTAACTAACAGTACTCCAGAGGGTTACAATTCTTAGTCACGTGCGACAAGCCACAATCTTACAATAACAGAATGGCAACTTGTAAGGAGGGGTTGACAGATTTTATGCATTCTAAAGATATTTGGTTACCTAGCATCATCACATTCAAACTGCATGTAGTGCAACACAACAGTATGCATCTGCAGTTTTTCATGCATTGCTGTTTTCTGGAGTTGGGGTTAACATTAAGTCAGGTTATGCTTTACATACACACACATTTTTTTGTCATGGGTGCCAATAATTTGGAAACAGTAGCATTTAATTGTATGTGTTATACAGATTTATTTATTTATTTATTTATTTTCATTTAATCTGTAATTGAGTCATTTTCTCTAAAATCAGCTCCAAGTCAAAACATGCTTATATTTAATCTGCTCATTCTAATATGTCATTAGCCTATTAATAAAAAAAAAAAAAAAAAAAAAAACGTGTTATTTAACAAGTGAAATTGTTAATCACTGATGTGTTCTGTGAGGAAATGTGTATTTAAAATTATTTATGGAAGGAGTCTCCAGTATCAGAAATTTTTCCGACACATACAGAGAACGTTGCGGTTTCAGGTCTGTTGATGATGTCACTAACTCTACTGTAGTAACGGTTTCAGTATAACAAACTATCTCTAGAGTTGGAATTTTACATACAAACAGTGAAATGTCCCAGTGCAGTTGTATGAAATATAAGCGACACATCTTGGAACACATCTTGAAACATACTAACACAACACAACTAACTGTTGTGTAACAGGAAATAGCTTGTCTTGTTGACATTCGGCAACATTAAACCTAAAAAAATATGATGATGTGTGCTTGAATGAATAAAAAATATTAAGTTTGGCAAATGACTGCAGTATAAAAGGAATAAATAAGTGCTGCTTTTAGAAAATAATCAACTTTGCAGTGGTAACATTGACTCTGCCTTGTGTCAGGCCGCAGTTTTCATTGTTTCTTGTTTGTTATGTTTTGGCATCAGAATGATATCTGGAAAAAGATATATGATATAGTAAAGCATTTATCCTGGCTAAAGGAACACACTGTAAGGGTCAAATGTAAAAATATAGCTTTTACTAGCTGACTCGACTGAAGGAACGTTCAAACGAAAGCATTAACCAGAAGCCGAGTTTGTCTAAGCCCTTATACACGTACACAGTGTAGTGTGTACTCAATAGAATGATAACAAAACACACTTTTAATTCAATTCAATTCAATTTTATTTGTATAGCGCTTTTAACAATGGACATTGTCACAAAGCAGCTTTACAGAAATAAATGGATTCACAAAAATATATTGTAAATATTTAAATTTATCACTGTGAATTTATCCCTAATGAGCAAGCCAGTGGCGACGGTGGCAAGGAAAAACTCCCCGAGATGATATGAGGAAGAAACCTTGAGAGGAACCAGGCTCAAAAGGGAACCCATCCTCATCTGGGTGCAACGGATAGTGCAATTATAAATAAATCCCTTCTATTGTGTACTATATGGACAAATAGTGCAATTGTGCAACCAATAAATTCATCACAGTATTTGCAAGAGGTCCGGCTGGTTAAAATCTATCCACTGTCCACTGATGGAGTCCTGAGTACGAAGCTGCTCGTGGCAACTGCAGCCCCAAAGCCACTACAGCAATCGCAGTCCCAAGCCATTACAGTACAGCTCCCCATATGTGATCCCCAAGCCATCTCCACAGCCCCCAGGTGGCACCATCCCCAGCAATCCAAACAGTTCTTCAGGCAGTCCATATGGGGCCACCCCCAGCAGCAGCGAGCGAACTCAACCGATGAGAACTCCAACCAGAAGTAGGGCATCAGGATGGGTCAGGCAGCGAGGAGGAGCAGAAGGGGTCAGGATCACTGGCATCACTGGCATCTCAGAAGTAGCATGTGTAGCTCGACAGAGAGTGAGGGAGAGAGAGAGATGGAGAGAAAGGAAGAGATTGTTAGGTGAGCTTTTGTCCTCTAATGGTTAAGCACGATGTACTTTGCATGCAGAGTGCAAGCAGGGACTCCGGCAAGACTAGCTATGACAGCATAACTGAAAGGGAGAGCCAGAAGCTAACACAGACATGAGGGCACCCTGGGACATAAGGCAGCCAGCCACTCCACCGTCGACAAACCTGAGTGAACGTGTGAGAGTGGGGGGGCGACAGCATCCAAACATCCCATTTCACCACAACACTCTATGCCTGTGAAACCCTCCAGACCTGCCCCTGTACCTAAGAAAACTATTCACAAAAGGCTTGACTAAACAAATATGTTTTCAGCCTAGACTTAAACACTGAGACTGTGTCTGAGCCCCGAACACTAAGTGGAAGGCTGTTCCATAACTGTGGGGCTTTGTATGAGAAAGCTCTACCCCCAGCTGTAGCCCGCATTATTCGAGGTACCAACAAATAGCCTGCATCTTTTGATCTGAGTAGGCTTGACGGATCATAAAAGACCAAAAGTTCGCTCAGGTACTGTGGTGCGAGACCATTTAGTGCTTTATAGGTCAATAGTAGTATTTTATAATCAATACGAAATTTGATTGGGAGCCAATGCAGTGTGGATAAGATAGGGGTGATGTGGTCATATCTTCTGGTTCTAGTAAGGACTCTCGCTGCTGCATTCTGGACTAACTGGAGCTTGTTTATGCATCTACTGGAACATCCAGACAGTAAGGCATTACAATAATCCAACCTAGAGGTAACAAAAGCATGAACTAATTTTTCTGCATCGTGTAGTGACAATATATTTCTTATTTTAGCAATATTTCTGAGATGAAAGAAAGCAATCCTAGTTATATTATCTACATGAGCTTCAAAAGAAAGACTAGAGTCGATAATCACACCAAGGTCTTTTACTGCTGCACATGATGAAACAGAAAGGTCATCCAGAGTTATTATGTAATCAGAAAGCTTACTTCTAGCTGCATGTGGTCCTAGTACAAGTACTTCTGTCTTGTCAGAATTAAGTAAGAGAAAGTTAATAAGCATCCAGTTTCTAATGTCTTTTACACATTCCTCAACTTTATTAAGCTGGTGTCTGTCATCTGGCTTTGCTGAAACATACAACTGTGTGTCATCAGCGTAACAGTGGAAGCTAATACCATGCTTACGAATAATTTTGCCCAGAGGTAGCATATATAAAGAAAAGAGCAGTGGGCCTAAAACAGAGCCTTGCGGAACACCAAACTTTACCTTAGCATGAGAAGAGAAGTCACCATTTACGTTTACAAACTGATAACGATCAGTTGATGTTGATGAATTGGCAGTTGTGCTGGATCTGAGGTCATGATGGGGTTGTACCGGTTTTCCTATGGTGTACAAACATGCGATCAGGTTAACCCAGGTGACTTTTCATGCATGTGGTTTTGGGGCACTGCCCAGCTCTGTAGGGCGTATGCTGAAAGGGTCGTGCTAAGGTTACTAGCATAGGAATGGCTTCTCCTTACCCAGATGTGTGTCTGCCAATTCATTTAGTTTCACATATTAATGTGTCACATGTAGAACATCAGGTTTTTTTTCATGTCATTAATTTCTTTTATTTCATTTTTCATATGATTTTTTTCACACAATTCATTTATTTTCACATGTTAATGTCATGCATGTGGTTTTAGTCTTTTCCCATGTGATCACATGCTTTTTACATGGTATCACGTGTCTACTCATTTGCAGGATATAGCAGGGTGCAATGCACAGTGTGATCACATACTACCCATATCCTCTCATGTGCAGCGCTTAATTTTTGTGTGTGTGTCAATATATACGTCAATAGATTAAAGTCAGATCAGATGTTTCATAACATCTGTCTTGTGTGGTTAAGAATCTTTGTCTCCCAGTCGCTGTGGAGTGTGTGAGAATTTGTTTGCAAGTATGTGCGGTAAGTGAGGTTAATTTTGCCCATCATTCTCAGACGTTTTTTTTTTTTGTTTTTTTTTTTGCATAGTAACCGAACTCTAGGCTGATGATTAAAGTTCACGACTCTCTGTGCACATCTTTACCCGCTGCCATGCTACTCTCCCACGCCCTATATTTTGTTTTGATCAGCTTGTGGTGAGGAGGCCACACACCCACACACCTCCTTATACGTAGCTGCATACCACACACACACACACACACACACACACACACAAACACACACACACACATGCTGACATTGCACTGTAATTAGGAGCAACAGATTGTCTTGATATCAGATGGGAGACTAAAAACTGTATATGCATTATATCACAAGGTCTCATCAATTACATAAATGATATGGGACAAATTATTACACACACACACACACACGCACACACGCACACACAGGCAGCTGCATTCATGAGTGTTTCAAGTCTCTAATGCTCTACCGGCAGCATGCTGTGTTTCCCCTAAATACCAAACACGGCAAACAATAAAATTGTAACACTTTTGTAAGCACAGCATCCAGACAAACAGAGACGTTCTAGGTCGCTTTACTCCATAAAGCTAACTGCGTGTTGTGTAGTAGTGTATCTATGGTGCTGTGTGTCACCCGGCCTTCAGGTGAATGCTGATTGGTTGGCCGGGAAGTGTGTTTGGTTGCATACCCAGAAAACGTTGTGATGAGACTTTGCGACATTATAGTTCCATAGGCCTGTTTTCTGTATTGACGTGGTCTCTGAATTTGTACTTGGACGTGTCTCTTGGTCTCATTCAATATGATCTTGGTCTTACTGAGAGTTTGTAAAAATATATAAATGTTAGCGTTATCTTCTAGTGGTAACCCAACTATACGCCTAAAGCTATAACCAGAATGATTCTGGGTAAATCTCAAGAGAATATGGTCTGGCTTACATGAAACTGAAATAAAGACTTTAAAAAGGATTTGATGGTTTTCTGTCTCAGTGTTGACGTGGTTTCACTTTCACTAGGATTCAATCTTGACTTGGCCTCGACCCCTTCAAAACTCGGTCTTGACTCGATGTTTGGCTAATCCTGATCTTGGACTTGACTACAGTTTCAGTGAGAGAGTGTGTGTGTGTGTGTGCGTGTGTCACTTCAGATTCCTGTTCTTGGATGACAGGAGTGGAACCTGATCTAGACTTCTGCTGTTCTAACCCATCCTCCAGGTTCAACATGTTGAGTTGCTTTTCTGCTCACCACAGTTACAAAGAGTGGTGGTGTGAGTTACCGTAGCCGTTAGCCTTCCTGTCAGCTTAAACCAGTCTGGCCGTTCTCCTCTGACCTCTCTCATCAAGGTACAGACCTGCCGCTCACTGGAGGTATTTTTTTTTTTAGTTTTTCGCACACCATTCTCAGTCTCATTTAGAGACTGTCGTGTCTGAAAAATCCCAGAAGATCAGCAGTTTCTAAAATAGTCAAACCAGCTAACATCTATGTCACGGCCAAAGTCACTGAGATCGCATTTTTCCCTATGACTTTATGCATTGTGTTGCTGCCACATTATTTGCTTATTAGATAATGTGCTCCTAATAAAGTGGATGGTGCATGTATTCATATATTTTGCTTTACAGAAACCAACAGTGGTTATTCTATAGCATTTCTCCAAACAGCCTGTTCTGACATCTTTATTGTTAAGAGTGTGGCTGGGTCTGTCTGTTTCTCTGTTGTAAGGATGTACATTTAAACGTGATAAACATCCTAGCCTTGTTTCAGGCTATGATTTTTGATGATCGCTTATGATCGGATAACGCATTCATAATCAGAATATATACCACAGTACTGCAGCATTGTGAAAACTGAAACCAAATGGGTTATAAGATAAAGTACAGCTTTGGGGAATTTATGATATCTGCTCATTCAATTCACTTATCTTTTAGGAACTCACTTAGCTTACTTTCGTTTCCACAGTAAAATCTTTCACACAATCCTGCATACAGCCCCAAATTATATTCTTTGTATTTACAACCACTAGGCTGTAGCATTGCATCAGACACGTAGGCGCATGCATGTTGAGTGTTAATCCCATTGATTTTGTTATTGTCAGTATTTCTTGTGGCATGAACAATAACTTCTCTGGTAATGAAATTACTGAAGAATTTGTTTCTTTTTTGAGTGGGATTTATATATTTAAACTTAAAACTGAAATATTGTTCTAACAGTAAGGCTTTGCAGGGCTCTTCTCAGCTTCCCTAGTGAAAAAAAATATGCTAAGTATACTTGCAGTCGGACTAATTGTCAGTATGCTTTAAGTGTGTTAATGATTAGTTAACTTGAAGTGTGCTATTTTGGAACAACTAATTTTGTGCTAAGTATATTTTAGTTGTAATTAAACTGTAGTAAAGCATAACTTGAAGTGTATTTAGTGTACTTTTATGTGCTAAATTGGAACAACTTCAAGTATATTTAGTACACTTTAAGTATATGCCTGTGTAAGATAATTGCATGCTTGATTAGTGATATTAAAGTGTACTTTTTTGTATTACAAGTACATTACAAATTAATTAAGACTGTCTTCAAAACACTCAAGCAATATACCATAAATATATTATTTTTGAGTAAAAATATGGGAATTTCTTTCCCCAATGCTGAATGCACTTCTTGTCAGGGTCATTACAATAAGTAACATGTAACTTCAATAACAGACATCTGTATTACAACCCAGTGGCATGACAACACCGGGAATCCTCCCGCTGCTCCCGATTAGCCAACCCGGGCCTGCTACCACCCGTCACTTACCGTGCTCCTCATCACTGACCAACAATTGTTACTGTTGCCGTTGGCAGTAAACCTTTTTGTCGGGTTGTTCACCGAGTTTCTGCCTCTTCTTTTCCCTGAAATCTCTGTCGTACCCTTTTCCAACATTGCGGGCATCTCGAGGCACAGCACCTTACTTCAGCAACGTCTCTCTCTCTCCCCCTCTCTCTCTCACTCACTCACACGACTAGCTAGCTAGCTCACAGGCTAAGCTAACTGGAGACTGAGATGATGGCTAATTCGCGGCCTCGCTGTCAAAAACAAGAAGTGTGAATAGCAACTTTAAAAAATGCACAAATCCCCTCAGACAAGAGCACAAACAGTTAAACATCAACTACCAAGTGTGTAAACTGCAACGCTGCCTTTATAAATAGCTAGCTCTATGAAGTTAGCAATACCAAGCCAAGTAAGTTCCCCGAACAATATTAAGTCTATCGGATTAGCTAGTAGGCTAACTGTTAGCACTCTGTAAGCTTCAGCCACAGCACTGATAGCGAGCTAAGCAAAATAGCATCGGCTAATGCTAATTTAATTGCTCACTGTGCCCAAAATTCATCTGAAACATTTCAAAAACACATTCGATAAAAGGTTACTTTCCTGTAGAACACATTTTCTTGTGTTCGTATGGTGTGCTGTTGGTGTAAAATTAGTCATGGATTGATGTTTATACATTGGAGCTCTCTGTGACATTGTATAAATTTATTAAAATACTTAAATCACAATTACAAGAGTAGCCTTTTGTGCAGTGCATACACTTTATTTAAATGGGCTTTCAACACATTTATCATATGTTTTATTACTTTCTGAAAGCAGTAATGAAGTGAATTGCAAGCATGAAGAAGTCCACTTAAAAATTACTCCAATGTAACTTAAAGTATTTTACAACTTCAGGTTATTTAATAATGTACTTTGAAAGTATACTTTCAATGCATTGTTACAATAGTCATTTTCAGCACACAGTTAAAAATAAGACTAAAATATATTTACATAAAGTGCAAATAAATACATTTTTAAAAAAATAAACAAAACTTTCAATTCAATTTTAAAGTGTGTTAAAAGTTGTATGGTAAAAATAGGTAAAAGCATGGTGGTAATACACTTTTTATATATTTAAAGTTAGTACAATTTTTTGTTAGTATATTTGCAATGTACTATTGAAACAGGAAATATATTACAAATACAATAAAGTATACTTTTTTTTCACTAGGGTAAACCTGGTGGAATTTATTTCATGTATAAAAGATATAGATAGATAGATAGATAGATAAACACACACACACACACACGTATATGACATGATATATTAAATGATATATAACATGCTTAAATATGATATGAATTAAATAGTGTAATATTTTCATTATTTTATATAATGGAATAATTATTATAAAAATGTTATAATTATTCTATTATTTATCTATCTATTTATTCAGGGTGGGTGTGTGTGTGTGATTTTTTTTTTTTCTGAGAAAAAATAAAATTAACAGTCTATTGTGTTTTGCTTACATTCTCCATATCTGTGCCTGTTTCAGAAATTTTCTTCCCCCAACACACACACACACACTTTATATACATACATATACATATATATATATATTTGATTTGATGAACTTTTATTTGGCATTTATAAAAGGAATCTCCAGTGTCAGCGCTTTGCAACAGTCAGTAAGTTTTCTACCGCAGGTATTTAACATGACAAGCTGTGTTGTTTTTTTAAATTTTGTTAACTTCAAGAGAGATGTAAAAAGAGAGGCTAGTGAGGGAATGACTGTTTCTAGCTGCTTTAATGTAAGTGATAACAAGAACTTGTTTTGTGAATGTTCCATGACATTAAATGTAACTACAAATGGTTAAAAAGTATGATATGTCATTCTTTAACAATTGGCAGCATTGTTTAAAAGGATTAAAGCACTTTGGTATATGCTGTAATTGGAAAATTATCAACTTTGCAGTAGTAGCAGTAACTCCACATCATATGGAGCACAGCACCCAGCTGCTGATCACTTTCTGTTCTCTAGTGTTTTATTCCTTCCTCTCCTGCATTGTGCAGGAGCATGTCTTTAGAGAGACATTAGCAAGATCTTTGAGTTAAGAGTTTGCAGTTTGTAGCACATTTTGTTTTACTGATTAGTTTATATTTATTCTCCACATGTTTGAACAGAAGCTATTTTTGGAGATGTACAGTGACAAAGTAAATTTTGTTCATAGAGTTTGTTTAGGTTATTCCTACAGATAGATAGATAGATAGATAGATAGATAGATGTTTTTCTGCTCAGCACATTTGCAAAAAGTGGTTATTTGACTTACAGGACATTTCCATTTCAAAGGAATAGAACATGTCATGATGCTAGCAGATAAAATGCAATAAAGGAAAACTGGACAAAAATCATTGTTGTTGTTTTTAAAAAAAAAAAAAAAAAAAAAAAAAAAAAAAAACCGAAAGCTTAACCACTTTCCTGTCTCTCTTGAAAATAAAAGAGGGGAAGTCAAACAGAGTCAAAGAAGGAAACAGTGCAGCCATTTGTGTCAAACGGTTTAGAAGTTTCAACCACTGACGCATTATAAATTATGCAGTACTTTGCCACACATGCACTTAGGCACAGAAAGTGTGTTAAACCCTGTGAACATGTTTTTAATAAAAACCGCTTGCACAGAAAGTTGGAGCTGAATCAAGCAAAATGAACTCCCTTTAGACAAGCTTATCATAATAGGCTGTCTCCACTTTAAGTCTGGAACTCTCTGTCTTGTACACATACACACACACACACACACAATCTGCAGACATCAGTAGCTCAAGCAGAACTCTGCTATCCCAACCTATCCATTAACAAAGAAAGGAAAAGACATGGGCGTTTTCTTCAGCCACACACACACACACACACACACACACACACACACACACACACATACACACACACACACACACACACCCACACACACACTTCCCTGCCTACCTTATTTAAAGCTAATACTCCTTGCTCTCAGTTGTCAAATCCTGATCTTTCCCACACATGCACATACTTACGTCTGGACACATACATGTCAGCAGAATGCTATACAAGCTCTCAGGATTACTGTTGCTCCTGCTGGACCTAGCGTTAACTGCGGGTATGAGATCTATAAACTTATATCAGACACAAAAACCTAGGAGCACTCTCTCTCTCTCTCTTTATTTAATATATATATATATATATATATACACAAACACATACACACTGTAATGGCTTGTATCTTGTGTTGGATCTTTTAACCTTTTCATGCATGAATTGTTTATTCAGTTTAGTGTGGTTTTTCTAATTATTATTTGTATTATTTAAACCTGCATGTCATTTGAATTTTGAACATGAGCTTCATTATTCTTCATTATGAGCTTATATTAAATATGAAATATCACAAAAAATTTAATGGATTGTCCTTATGTAGGGGACACCATCTGTTTAAAAAAAAAATTCAACATTCATTGCAAAATTATAGAAAATATCTTTTTTAAAAATATATATAAATACAAAATATAGCAGCATTCTGTGACATATACAATTTTTGTAGCTGCATAAAGTAGCTGATTTTGTTTTGTTTTTTTTAAAAAACAATCTTTAATTTATAAAGCTAAAAAATATTGTGTAAGACATTTGTAAAGATAAACCAGAGACATTGAAAAAGTCTAAACAGAACAGAAATCGGGATGATGGTCGATGTTAAATTAGAGTAATGGTCTTTAAAGTGGTTTGGATCTTATATTTTCATAAAAACAGCTTTAAATCGATTGACTGTCCATAAGTGTGGAGGTTGTGTGTGAAAGGGTTTTACTTCCACCAATCCTTTTATAAGTCATTTTTAGGAAAAGAAAATATTATACTGTGTAATTTTCCTCTTTCACTTCACTTTTACTACATCCACAATGACTACTTAAGTACACTGCAGTTCAGTTTTTTAGTTTCAAATTTTTTCACATTTTTAAAATTTATTTTTGTTTCAAATTAAAAAAAAATGTAACACAAAGAATATGTTTCGTATATCTTGAATATTCAATATCGAATATTCAGCTTCATTTCTAGGTCATGATTGAGATTTGCGCAAATTTGTGATGTTAAGATTTTCCCATGAGACTTATCTCTTTTAGTGAAACACATGTTCAGACGACACTACAGTGAATTTGATCTAACACATCCAGCACATCGTCAGGTTTTACGCAAACTTTCGCTTGTGGATTCCATGCTAGCTCGAGTGTACGCTGTCATTAAAGGGACAGGAGGATCAACCAAATACTAATTCTGAAACTCTTGCAAATGTTTCTGCGAGTCTACTTTTCACTCACGTTGTCGCTGATGATATAATTTGTCATGAAAGATTTTGAATTAAATAAAAAAAAATGCAAAATTGAAGCATTTTCAATATTGGGCTCAATTTTCCAATTTTTGGACCCTACTGTATATATTACATATTATAGGTGTGTCTGTGTGTGTGTGTGTGTGCATTTTAAAAAATGTTTATGTCTTTTTATAGGTCAGTTAGCAGATGACACCCTGAATAAAGGTACGAAATTTTTAATTCTTTCCGAATCGCGTCATTTATAATTCTCTTTCTAAAGTTGGAGTATAACGTTAAATATTAAAACACAGGTTTTTATACTCTCTGCCTTTTGTCTTTTGTCAAATGACATACAAATTGAGATCATTTCCATCCCCTTTAATATTGATGTGTATATAGTACTGTGCAAAAGTCTTAGGCGCCCTATATTTTTTTAGTACAAACTTTGTTATAGATTTGCATTTTAGGACTTCTACATTTCTGATTCAGTACAAAAACAGTTTAGATTTCCAAACATTAGTTTTCCAGCACAAAATTAAATGTCAGTAAAGAAAGCAGCATATTACATAGGAGACACTTTTCAGACAAAAAACCATAATGAAGGCTGCTGGGTTTTGCTGCAAAAATAAGAAGCAAGTGTAGCAAGAAGAACTGTAGCTGCTTCTGCAAGATGCTCAGTAACACTTACTGCTCACTTCCTTATAAAACTGCACAAATTGTACTTGAGACTATATAGCATATAGAACATAACTCCAGGACTTTTAATACCTAAAAACAAAAATTTTTGGTCCGTGGTTGAGAAACAGGAAATTAGTGATATTCCATGGAAAAGAGATTAAAAATCATGAACTCAGCCACAATTCATTGCAAAGACCACCATAAAGGTTAGAATACAACAGCACAACACTCCGAGGGTTCACCACAAGACCCACTGACTACATCGTAACATCATATCACTTATTTTACTTCTCCTTATCTGTTGGATCTGTGGACTCTTGTATATAAATAAAGATCTGCTCTCCCATTGGGATGCCCTCTCACTCATGACCACTATAGCAGCTCTAAGCTGTGTGTTCCTGTTTCCTGTTTCCTGCTTTCTGTATTGTCTGAGTAATTTGGAAGCCAGTATGCAGTAGCCCCTTGAATATTTGCAATGTAGTGAAAGCCACAAAAGGCTTCCTTGCAAATTACACTACTGCCTTGGCGTGTCAATGGTGAAATTCAATCTGTGATGCTTTTTTGGTACTGTTTTAATCAGAGTGCTTTTTAATGCTATGCTTCTGTTGGTGGGGCTTTTTTGGGTTGAATTTATCGAATTACAGAGCAGTTAAAATGTGTCTGTTAAGGAATAAAACAGTCAGGGACATGCTCTTATAGGACAATAATCAACAACAGTGTGGTGTGATGCACTGCAGCATGAAGTGGAGTACTTTTACCATCCTAAAATTGATTATTTTTTCCTCATGCTACAGCAATTTGCCAATGATAAAATCGTTTTTATTAATTAAATAATGACACGTTATTTTTAAACATCTGTTTATAGTTACATTTAATGTTGCGAAACAAGTTAGCTCCTGTTATCACTTATGTCACAGGAGCTATAAACAGTCATTACATCACCAGCCGCTGTATTGTTTTCTTCTCTCGTATAAAAACACACCTTGTCTTTTTCAGAGAAACCGCAAATCCCTCCATGTTGAAGACTTTTCAGTGTTGAAGAGCTTAAAATGATAGCTTTATCTCTGACTGTTACAAAGCACTGACACTGTAGACTCCTTTCAAAAATTCTAAAAAAAACAAAAAATTAAATAAATTCTCCATTTCAATTATACATGTTTTGGGGTCGGAGCGTCCGCCATACAAGTCCCTATGTAAGCTGTAACTATAGAAATGATAACATATCAGAACAAGCGCTTTGATATAAACATGCGATTTGCCGGAACTACTTTCAGAGCTGCTGTTATACAAAAATGAATCAACACCTTCTGACCAATCAGAATGGAGAATTTGACAGCGCTGCGGCTAATAATGGCTACCCTTTCAAGGCAGCTATTCCAATAAGGACATGAAGGAAAATATAATAATGGACTTCTTGTTGTCTCATTAAGCACGTTTTGAGTTATATAAAAACGAAGCTTATTTTCAGAAGGAAATTTAACATTTTTTAAAGTTAAAATCCATTCTGATGGAGTTTTATAACAAATTACGTCTTATAATAAAGTATGTCTTATTTTTCAGGAGACGTGAATGACACAGATCAAGGTAGGACACAGCCCTGTGTGTATGTGTATATGTAGTAGGTGTATGAAGCATAGGAGTTGCTGTTACCACTCCAAAGTTGATAATTTTCCAATAACAACATTTCCTGATTTGTTTATCGCTCTTAGAATACATCTGTACTGAAGACTTTCCCATGGTGGAAAAGTTGCCTGTCTATTAAATACTGACACTGGAGACTCCTTCCATAAAATGTTAAATAAACATTTCGTCACACACTTTTTTTTTAAATCTGTGGAGCAACTGCCATACAACTTCCTGTGTACTTTGATTCAATAGAAACAATTATGTATTAGAGAGATTGCATTAACATAAACCTAGCAATCAGAATTAATGTTAAAGAGAAACATGCCCTTAAAATAGTATGCACATTTAAATGGAACATTTGCATGGCGATTTTTTAATTCACATGATACTCCATCTCTCTGTCTTTCCCAGAGGACTTACATCACTATGCTAAATGTAATGAAACACTGTTCATGGATTCATTACAAATATTTTGCATGGTGAATTTTGATGAGCAAATGAGCAACCTGGGGCAAGAGAACTGGTGTGATTGGGACATGGTGCTCAGGTACGCAAAAACCAAAGAAGAAGAAGATTAGTTGCAATGTATAATTCACCTACATGTGTTTGTTATATTTTGTCCATTATCCTAAGTGTAATATATCCATTATAGTATGGATTTTTACAGTAGGTGTCCTACGCCAGCAACCAAAACGCCGTGGTTTTCCCAAACATAAACAACTAAATTATAGTCAAATTAAATCCTCCTTAATTGAATTCTTAGACCAGCTGAGGCATGCAGACTGCTGATAGCTAATAATAGAAATTACAGTAATATGATAGATAGCTGGTGCTTGCTATCTACAGAGATAACAGCAATAAAATGAATAGCTAATAATATAAATTACAGCACAAAGACATATAACAGTTGCTAGCTAATTACAGTACTAGGATTGATAAAAAGGGATAGCTAATAATGTAAATTAGAGTAATAAATAAATAAGCTAATAGAAATTGCAGTAGTAGGATAGAAAACAGTTGCTAGCTACTAATAGAAATTTGCAGTAATAGGATGGAAAACAGTTGCTAGCTACTAACAGAAATTTGCAGTAATAGGATAGATAACAGTTGTTAGTTAATTACAGAAATTACAGTACGAGGATAGATATCAGTTCCTAGCTAACTACAGAAATTACAGTACTAGGATAGATAATAGTTGCTAGCTAATAATTGAAATTACAGTAATATGATCGATAAAGGTTGTTAGCTAATAAAATATATACCACAAATTAGTGGTTAAAATGAACATAGTGGCTTTGCCAAGCATAAATGTGTAAGCTTGGTTTAAGTAACTGTTAATAAGCCTATAATAAGCCACACCTTTGTAATTGCGCCCTCAGCTGGATAAGTAAAGTACTACTTTGTGCTGCCGTGACTTGAGTCTAGATTTTTTCTGTGTTTATAATGTGGCAAGTGGCCAGGTAAACTGTCTTGTGATAACCTTTGGTATCAACATTGCACATTGCATTGTAAGGACTTTGTCAAGAAGATAAGCTTTTCAGACAGATATTTTCCCAGCCTCAAAGAGAGATTAAGATTAGGATTGTAGCTAAGGCCTCAGAAGGAAAGCACAGTTTTAAAAGAAGTGTGTCTTATATATGCAAAATTAGTTTTTATGATTAGAAAATGATTCAAAGATTTCAAATAATTTCAGTCAGTCAATCAGACAGTCAGACAGACAGTCAATCAGACAGTCAGACAGACAGTCAATCAGACACTCAGTAATCAGTCAATCAGTCACATAATCGGTCAGTCAGTCATTCATTCAGCCAGTCAGTCAGTCTGTCAGTGTCAATCTGTCAGTCAGTAGTGAGACATTCAATCAGTCACATAACTGGTCAGTCAGTTAGTCATTCATTCATACAGTCAGTCAATCAGTTAGTCCATCAGTCAGTCAGTCAGTCAGTCAGTCAGTCAATAAGTAAGTAATTTAGACAGTCACAAAGTTAATAATTCATTCATTCATTCAGTCAGTCAGTCAGTTACTCAGTCAGTGATTTATTCAGTCAATCAGACAATCAGTTATTTAGTCATGAGAACTTCTTACATTCTATACCCATAGTTTACTGAAACAACATGCTTTTCGTGCCTGTGTTTAAGGGGGAAGTGTGCAAGTATGCAAAGGAAAGGCTGGGGTTTTCTTTAGAAATGAATATATTCACATAAACACAACTAAACCATTAGTAAAACTTTCCTGCCTTCTAATTACTGACAGACATTTCCTTCTGTTGCCTGATAAGACATCTGTGTCCTTGTGCCCTTTTAGTAATTACAATGACCTGACCCACTGCATGGAGTTTTGTGCTTTGCACCTACATTGTTACTACCCAAACACTGTTGTGCAGAAGCTGTTTGTGGAAGTCCATAATCAATACTTCAGCTTGTGTGGCACTAAAGAAGACACTCTCCCAGATGCCCCAGCGAGGGTTGTCCTCGTTCTCACTCTGCTGCCTGTCAGCGTCATTCCAATACTGGTCTATATGGTCATCTGGAAGAGCAGCGTTATTGACTGAGAAACACAAATACACACAATTCCATGCTATTTTATGCACTTCATTTGAAATACACCAAAATATGAAACTGTAAAGCAATACACTGTAATACAATGTAAAGCAATCAATGTACATAAGATGTCTGTTATTAGTTCAAGTATAAAAAAAGTCCACTACCAAGAACTTCTAATGTGGTGATAATAATAATAATAATAATAATAATAATAATAATAATGATAATAACAAAAAGCTAAATCATTCTTTACTGATGTTGAGTAGAAAACAAAAAACACTGATGAGTTAAAATATTGCTACTGAAGCGACTAAGAAGATTACCCAATTTTCCACTTACAAAAACCACTTATGTAACTACTTTACAAATGACATTTTTTACATGTCTACAATTGAATCCAAAGATGTTCTATACCTGAGGAATACATTTTTGAACAATTATGCTAACTAACCAGGTGAGCTACGCTCAACAGTAAACAATAGCTGGCTAGCTAGATTTGTTCGCTAGCTAGCTCATGTCATTTCTAGCTACATAATTAGCAAACATGCCTCTTACTCATAATCCTGAGTGATATCTATAGACTGGAGCAGCACTTAGATATATTTAGCACAACAAGCATTTATTACTGAACAGTGAAGCGAGGAGTTTAATACAGAGCATTCATACTGTACAACCTGAAAAGATCTGGCTAAGCTAGTCCAGCTCACATAGTCTGCCGTTTAATGTCTTACCTGTACATGTTTCTGCAGGTTTGAATGAAAATTACATCACTTTGAATTAAATATATATCACAACACATAAAGACTAAAATAAAGACTAAAATAAAGTAGCATTTGATTCCAATTTTGGTTTCACACAAGAATTTCTCAAACAGCTAGATACTTATATAACAATATTAAGTAATGAATAAAACAAACTAACTGAGGCAAAATCTGTATTAATTTAAGAATAACAGTGAAAAATAAGTTCATGGTAGTTGGTTAGTTCTTGGTTTGACTGATTGTCCTGTGCTGTGTTATTGACGTAAACTGTAATTGCAATTAAACTGCTGTTCTTTAGTTATGATTGTAGATTCAATTATCGAATGTGTTTTAATGCATTTTTTTTTTTGTATTTGAATTTATTGAAAGCATTAAATACTGTATATGGAAACCAACAGGATTATGGCCTTCTTCCATAATCAGTGCATGACTGGTTAAGCCGAGTAATGAAATATTCAACATTTTTATTCAAAAGCAAACAAAAAAATATAGCAGCTAATTGCTATACCACTTTTTAGGCAGAGAGCCAGTATGGGCTGGTTTGATTAGTCCGGAAACTGCTGATCTCCTGGGATTTTCACGCACAACAGTCTCTAGAGTTTATGCAGAATGGTGTGAAAAACAAAAAACATCCCGTGAGCGGCAGTTGTGGGGGTCAGAACGCCTTGTTGATGAGAGAGGTCAGCTGACAAGAAGGCTACGGTAACTCACATAACCACGCTTTACACCCGTGAAGAGCAGAAAAGCATTGCAGAATGCACGACATGATGAAAATGGATGGGTGGATGGGCTACAACACAACTAGTGACCTAGGATAAATAGGCAGAAGTAAATGGAGGTTAATGGGAAACTGGTGACTTCACGAGGCAGATGAGTGGCACGAGCTAATGTGCGGAATGGATTGGATTGTGGACTTGTAATGACTCCTGTTAGCTGTCAACACACTGAGAAAAAGATTATTATTTATTTATTTATTTATTTAGTGAAGTACCTAGCAAACTACCTGCTCAAACTAACTGGTCATGTGTAAAATACTCAGTTACACAAAACCCAAAGTGAACATGAGAACATTGAACAATAAGAACAAGAAAAGAATTGCTTCAGATTGCCGTGACCTTTGGTTAAGTTCTGCTGAAATCGACGCTTGACAGCCCAGAAGGTCATGTGATAAACTACACTTGCTTCATATGGGGATTTGGCAAGCGGAAGTTGATATGGGTGTGTTAAAAAGCAAATACAGTGGTGGAGCTGCCCCTGGTTTGAGTGCTGTGTGTTTCTGGAAAACAGACAAATCAGCTTTTTCCACTTTGGTTGTTGAGCAATCCATTTCATCAAAATGTCTCATTGATGTTGTAATAAGAACAATAGGCCAAACTATTACACACACACACATACACACACACACACACACACACACACACACACACGGACACACCTCATTCATGATTTCTAATTATTTTTAAGTGTTTCAAGTGCATAATGCTCTACTGGCTTTATGACATCTTTCCTCTGAATAGCAAACATGCTAAACAGAAAAGCTGTAATGTTCTGGTTCAAACAAAACACACTACACAGTTCTGCCGCTTGGCCTTTTGTATAATTTGCACTTTGATTGGGCAATGTTTTGGAAAAAGGATGATAGAGTAAATAATTAATGTTATCACATGTTACTATGCATCTTAACATTTCTGTGTTTCTCTTGCGACGGTTGGTGGTGCTGTTGTGCTTGGTTCAACAGAAATCCAAAATAATCTGACATTTAACCTATTAACTATTAAATTAAATAGGTTTCTGTAATGAGTTGCACGGTCTGTGGCTTCTAAATGTCATACACCAAACGTTTTGCTCTGCACACATCTGCATACATCTGTTTTTCTGTGTTTTGGATGTTTCCTATGTGCATTTGCAGTGGCGACAGTGTTTCCAATGTTTGCCAGGCTAAGTCTCAGAAAATGACGGGAAGTGCAGCAGTCAGAGGGATCAATTCATGTCCACACCCCATTTACTAATCTAGATAGCCAGTGTAATTTTTTTCTTAGGAAAGGCCTACTCCTACCACTACAATTGGTGGAAAACATACTCGCCCTTACTGACAGTAAAGAGGTAGCTCCCAGAGATAATTAAAGCCCGACGAAAGGAAACAATTCTGGTGATTTATGTTCATAACACACGGTCCACTGGGGTGTGTGTGTGTGTGTGTGTGTGTGTGTATGTGTGTGCGTGTGTGTGTGTATGTGTGTGGTCGGAGGCGGTTCAGAAACCCTTCTGAAACATTATTGCCATCTCCTGGTAGAACTGGTGAACTGTGGTTTCCACACTTTCTCAGAGGCAGGATATAAATCCTAAAAAAACATAAATTAATAAAATAAAATAATTTAAAAAACATGTTGTTCAAAAACATGTTTAGGAATATGCTCATATTTCCCCATTTCATTCTCAGTTTCTGGGAAAGGGTTAGTCAGCACGATTATGTTCTCTCCTATGTTCTAATGTTTTGTTTTTGTAGTAATAGTAATATACTGTATATGGATATATTGTGTATAGATATTGCACCATTTGGGGCATCATGGGGCAAAATGAAGACAAAATGAACTTAGTAACAAGACATTTAATGTTTAAGATTTCACAGAGAAACACAAGTAAAAAAAACGATCAAATGATGCTTCAAATAAATTGCATTACTTTTAATCTCCCTTTCTATATAATAGCTGCCCCATGTTCTTCCTGACAAATCTGACTTATCACTGCTATTGACTAATTTTGGCTTTTTTTATTATTATTTTTGTTGATGTTGCCTTATGTATTGGATTGCTGGAGGACACACCTTTCATTTTTAATCTCTTGGAGTTTTGTTTTTCACTGACATTGAAACATAGATGTACAATTTTCTTCCCCACCCAGAAACACACTGGGGACACAAACTTTCGCACCAGACTTGTTGTGAACGAATGAGTGACTGAACCACTGTTCTCATTTTGAGTGGTTTTGCAGTGTTTTGAGGCCCAAAGTCAGGGATCAAAAACACACTGACTGTCCACTTTATTAGGAACACCTCTACATCCACTCAAAATCAGAATGGGGAAAATGTGATCTCAGAGACTTTGAGTGTGATATGGTTGTTGATGTCAGATAGGCTGGTTTGAATATTTAGAAACTCTTGATCTCCTTGGACTTTTACACACAACAGCCTCTAGAGTTTATACTGAATGGGGCAAGCTGACAGCAAGGCTATGGTAAGTCAAGGCTATGGTAACTACTCTTTACAACTGCGGTGAGCAGAAAAGCATCTCAGAATGCACAACACATCGAAACCTGAGGTGGATAAGCTACAACAGTAGAAGATCACACTGAGTTCTACTCCTGTCAGCCAAGAACAGGAATCTGAAGCACAGAAAATTGGAAAAAGCAATTTCCCCCTAGGATTAATAAAGTTCTTTGAATCTCCAACTGATTTTATGTATTGTGCTACTGCCACATGACTGGATGTACTGCGCTACTGTCACATGACTGGATGTACTGCGCTACTGCCACAATACTGGATGTACTGCGCTTCTGCCACATAACTGGATGTACTGCACTACTGTCACATGACTGGATGTACTGCGCTACTGCCACATGACTGGATGTACTGAGCTACTGTCACATGACTGGATGTACTGTGCTACTGCCACAATACTAGATGTACTGAGCTACTGTCACATGACTGGATGTACTGCGCTACTGCCACATGACTGGATGTACTGTGCTACTGCCACAATACTAGATGTACTGAGCTACTGTCACATGACTGGATGTACTGCGCTACTGCCACATGACTGGATGTACTGAGCTACTGTCACATGACTGGATGTACTGTGCTACTGCCACAATACTAGATGTACTGAGCTACTGTCACATGACTGGATGTACTGCGCTACTGCCACATGACTGGATGATGGGATAATTTCATGAATCAGCAGGCATATATGTGTTTCTATTGAAGTGGACAGTGAATGTTTATGCAAAAGCATTATTTCTTTGTGACTTTTTATACCTGTTGTATTATAAAGAGAACTGTTAAACATTAGACATTAAAAAATTGGTACTTTAAGGGAGCTTATTGGTACGAATAAGCTCCCAATGAAGGATTTAAACTTCCTACATAAAAAAAATGCTACATAAGTTTTTACGTCCTTGGACGTTTAAATATTAAAGTACAAATGTGAATAAAACAAGGTTCTTTTTGCAAGTTTCTTTGTCTGGTTATCAGACCTGTGTGACCATGCATCTTATTCAGGAGTAGACAAAGTACTGAGAAATTATACTTACATGAAACTTTAGATATTGTATCAAACTCTTACTCGTTAAAAGTGGAAGCATCCAGCCAAAAATGTACTCAAGTGAAAGTAAAACAAATTGCTATTTTTAAATAAAAATTTTTTTAAAAATAATTAAAAATAAAAAGCAAATGATGAAATTAAGTTAGGCACGTTTATTACTTTTATTATATAAAATTGTTAAAAGATGATTATTGTTTTAAAGCAGCTTCACCATTTTGACTGAAAACATCAAACTCTGTAAGTTTGCAACATTTACCATTAACTAGAATTTGACTTGCTAGACTTTACTAGAATTGATGCTAGTCTAACCTGGCATTAGCAAAGAAAATAGGCTAACTTACTTAAATATAAAAAGTTAATGTTAGCAAATTAGCCATAATTAGCTCAAAATGTTCTTTTAAATTAGATAAAGTTCATGCCTTAATTGGGAGGCAGAGGAGTTTAAAGGAGTCTTGGGTTTAAACCTGAGCTCAGGTTACTGACATGTTATCCCTGTGTTCATGTGGGTTTCCTCCAGAGTCTCTGATTTCCTCCCACTTCTCAAAAACATCAAGATAGGCGGATTGGCTGTGATAAATTGCTCCTAGTCATGAATATTTTATACCAAGAGTAGCTTTTAGCTTGTCTTAAGTTACAACTTCAAACTAGCTTCTGTAACACTGCTTACAGTACTATAATGCACAGTGAGGTGTGATTAATTTGTGAAAAAGTAATAGTATGTTACCCTCTCAATAAATCCAAAGTAGCTGTTCAAAACACAGTATTACCCAGAAACATAAACACCATAATAGTAATACTACAGCAAAAACAAGTGCCAGAATTACATCCACCAGAAAAGCTAATACATCCAGAGAATGATAAGAATACTAGGGCATCTTAAAGGACTCATGAGAGCATATGAGCAGCCCATTTATGGCACATTACATACTCGATCCAGCAGAGGGCATTGTCGAGAGGATACATGGGCCTGTCATGATGAAGTCTAGATAGCTGTTGCATATTGTCCCTTTATGACAGTCGATACAATACTTCTTGCACAGCTTCAAGAAATTTCTGGCTGTTCAGTTTACTGACATCAAGAACTTATGCAACTCCCCGTATCTTAAGATGGTGCATATTTTCAAATTGGTCAAATATTAGCCAAAGACACACCACTGGAACGACATGGTAGATCATCTCATAAATGCCATTAGTTCCACCATGCACAATAAACATGCTGGTTTTTGGGTGACCCAAATGAGCAAGTCATTCTGGTGGCAACCATTTAACCAGTAGAGTGTTTTGCCTAGATTTTTGGGTTGCTTACTGAGATTCCTCCAGATTACCCTCTAAGACAGTTGAGCAGTTGAGGCAGCTGCAATCTTGTATGTGATATCAATGGGAAGACCATTCACATTGATATAACATTGATCCCGTGTTCTCCAAACCAATCCACAAACTCCTGCAAGTCCTCAGGGCATGGTTTTGCAGGTTTGCACTGGAAACCACCAGTGTAGAAGACGTTGGGCATCAAATTCAATGTCCAATCTCATCGACCAGAGATCTGCTGCCTGAAGAAGTTGGTAAAAGTTGACATCGGGTCCAGAGTAACGTGTCATCAGCATATTGTAGTGTGGACTTACGAAGAAACGGTGATTGCATATGTTCGTATTGCAGTAGAAAGCATTCTTGACCCTCTCACCATCTGGTCTGAGACCACACAGCCTGCTGCTGAGATGTAAGAACCTGAAGAAGGAGTGACCACAAAGTGCCCCTCACCACTGCTGATCTATTGTACACTATATATGGTGGGTAATCCAAACTTGTGAGTGACCATGAACCCTGCAGGAAGCCTAGGATCGATCAGAACTGCATCATATTACATTGCTCGAATCTGTTCCATTAGCATCTGGTTTTCCAACGTCTGCACCACCAGTTGACACGAATGCAGGTAAAGATCTGACAATATGCCTAATGTGTGCTAGTACAACTCCAAGAATGCCAGGAGATCCTCCACCACATTGTATTCAGGTAGGGCACAAAGAAGTCTTGATCCTCAAGTCTGATGCCCACGGGAAGGGTCATGGTGATGGACGTGTAGTGTGGTGACTCTTCTTCTATGCACAAGCTGGTGCCCGCCCTCATCAGAGTGACCTCATGACCTCATGGTATGGAGAGCTGAAGTGGTAGGTTCATGTTAACCCAGTGGCTTCTGTCCATAGGGAAGACGAGGATCTTACCAGCCAAAGCACAGATCTATGAGGCCACCCATGGATCCTGCCAATACAAAAACCATATTCAGTATTAGGTAAATCTTACTGGATTAAAAAATATACAGTACTGTGCAAAAGTCTAAGGCACATGCAAAGAAATGTTGTAGAGCAAAAATAATGAAACTAAATGTTTCTACATTTAAAAAAATACTATAAAGAGCAGTAAACAGTGATCAGTGAAACAAAGTCAATATTTGGTGTGACGATCCTTTGATTAAAAAAAAGTAGTAGTCTCAGGTACAATTTGTGCAGTTTTATAAGGAAATTAGCAGTAAGTTTTACTGAGCATCTTGCAGAAGCAGCTACAGTTCTTCTGGAGACTTTGACTGTCACACTTGCTTCTTATTTTTGCAGCAAAACCCAGCAGCCTTCATTACGTTTTTTTGTCTGAAAAGTGTCTCTTATGTAATATGCTGTTTTCTTTACTGACATACAAACATTTTTCTGTAACATTTAATTTTGTGCTGGAAAACTAATGTTTGGAAATCTAAAATGTTTTTGTACTGAATCAATAATGTAGAAGTCAATAATAAAAATCAAATATAAAAAGTCAAAAATAAAAATCTATAACAAAGTTTGTACTAAAAAAAATTGGGTGCCTAAGACTTTTGCACAGTATTGTATATTTGGAGTTGCTACTTAATGGAAAAAGAAACAAAAAGTTTTGGGAGCTTCCTTAGTGTCCCTTTTTAACCCTGTCCATACTATTTAGTTCTCTGAACGCAAAGTGCAAAGACCACTGTTTTGAAGACTTTTCCATGAATAATAGATTGCTTTTGTAGCAATCTGTAAGGTTATATTTTTTGGATTATTAAAGTCACTCTTAAGAGAGTGAGAGACAAAAAATACTAAGAAAGAGGACAGAAAGGAGAAAAAAAATTTTGACATCCAAACCTTGAGTAAAAGTGGAAGCAAATAGCTAGATAACAACACTTTCATCCCTTTTATAATCCCTTTGTACCACAGTTTGGGGATTCATTTCCTGTTCAGGGGTTGATGGAGTTCACAAAGAGCTGAAATGCACATAAAGTCAACGCTCCAGGTCTCAGATAATGCAGAGATTTTGTTCTTGGAACCTTGCACCTATAGAAAACAGCAATGTTAGTTAAAGTGCCACACAAATGTACTTTGAACTGGACAGAACGTTTTGTCATTTCTAAAGCAAGTTGAATCTGTGACTTTCTGTTTATATCATGTGAGGTATTCATAGATGATTTACTGATTCTATACATGAAATAATAAAGGTCTGAATAATAAACGATGAATGTCTACCCACTTTCTGTGTGAACATAGAGTACAAATCTATTTGTTGAAGATGGATAGTTTTGCTGTGGCAGTGGTTTTGCAAATGACTTAGTCAGTTTCACAATGAGTGATCACTAATAGGAAAGCGAAAATGCAAAAAAAAAAAAAAAAAAAAAAAAAAAAATTTTTGGTTTGTGGTTGCCAGATTGGATCTCATGGTAGTCTGTTTGTACTCCTTCCAAAACTTGAAACTGAAACGACTGTTAAAGCACATCAGATGTATATCAGAAGATCAACCAAGTAGAGCATAAGTATATAAAAAAGATAAAATCCTCACCTCCTTATTATGAGAAAAGTATCTCATTACTACAAGAAAGAATCTCATTATTATGAAACATGTATTATGTTTCATGTAACATATTATTACAGGAAAAGCATCATGTTATTATGAGATAATTGTTTCAAAAACAACATAACTGATCTTGTTTTTACAATGTAAAGCAGATATATTTGCTTCAGCAGTAGGATGAAACCTAGAAGATGCCAAAAAAATCGTACAGAAAAAGCTGAGCTTTATTTGGGGTTAATCAGAATCACTTCGTTGATGACAGGTGTATGATCATAACTTCTGAACATGAGTTTTAATTGAATGTGATTGGTTAATTCTGAGCACAGCCATACGCCCCATTATAAAAGGGTGCACACACTTATGCAACCAGGTTGTTGTAAGTTTCCCAAAGGGTATCTGTTTTTCAATTGAATTTTGTTGCTTGTTATATCACAGTAAAGATAGAAAAACGTCTGATATGATTTATCTTCGTTTTTTTCACAAAACCTATTTAATCACAAAAACCTGCAATTTTAACAGGGATGCAGAGTTTTTATAACCACTGTAGCTTATATTATACCACATGATGTTTTGAAGACATTTGTGTTTGAGATGAATATGAGACAATAAATCAGAATTTCAGCTTTCATTTCCTGATATTTACATCTAGATGTGTTAAACAACTTTAAAAAAACAACTTTGTTCAAGTGATCAAAAATATTGGAACATGTGACTGATCAGGTTTTCTTGTTGCCCAGCTCTGAACATCTACTCTTGGTTTGAGCCCTTGGTTTCACCTGTGAAGACTGCATTTGTTGTTAAAAAGGATAAACCAACATAAAGACCAGAGAGCTGACTATGGGAGAAAAGCAAGCCATTTTGAAGCTGAGAAAAGATCAAAAATCAATCAGAGGCATTGTACAAGCAGTGGGCATGACCAATAACAACAATTTGGAACGTCCTGAAAAAGAAAGGATCTGCTAATGATCCAAAACATGCGAGCTCACTGGTCAAGCACTGTGGAAGTAGTGTCATTGGGCTTGCATAGCTGCTTCTGGAATGGGCTCACTCATATTTCTAGATGATGTAACTCATGATGTTAGCAGCAGAATGAATTCAGAAGTCTACAGAAACATTCTGTCTGCCAATTTACAGAGAAATACATCTTGTTGGGAGGAACTTCATCATGCAGCAAGACAATGACCCAAAACACAGTGTGATCACAACAAAGGACTACATCAGGGGAAAAAAGTAGAAGGTTTTAGACTGACCAAGTCAATCACCAGATCTTAACCCAATTGAGCAGCATTTCACCTCCTGAAGAGGAGACTGAAGTAAGAAACCCCAAAAAACAAACAACAACTGAAAGAAGCTGTAGTAAAAGCCTGGAAAAGCATCCCAAAAGAAGAAGGCAACAGTTTGGTGACGTCAGTGAGTCGCAGGCTTGATGCAGCTATTGCAAGAAAGGGATATGCAACCAAATATTAAGTGTTATTTACTTTACTTTTGCTCAGCTTAAAATTGGGTGGTCCGCCCATAGATGTAAATATCAGGAAATGAAAGCTGAAATTCTGATCTATCGTCTCATTTTCATCTTTTAATCTCAAACCCAAATGTCTTCAGTGTATAGCAAAAACAAAAAGAATTGGCCTTGCTGTTCCTATACTTTTGGACGAGACTGTGAAGGTGAAGGTGAAGGTAAAGTAACTGTATGATGATGGCTGTGATATCTCAGAAAAACGTATTGTGTCATAATTTATCTCGATCTCGATTTTATGTCAGATGTCATATCGTCCAACCTTATGGCAACAATTTTGTGAGAAGGGTGAAAACGCCCTATCTGGCAACAGCTGCATATGCGCTTGCGGCTGGTTGGTTCCCATAAACACAAAGACGCCTTTATGAACCAGAGCTCGCAACTTCCCTTAAACAAGGATCACGAGTGAAGTGGGATCTGCTCAGTGCGCAGTGAGGAAGGTTTCAGGGCTGGTATCAGACATGCGTTCTGCTGTGCTGCTCCTGAGCGCGCTGCTCAGTCTGGGTCATGGAGACGTCGGCGATTTCTCGCCGTGTTTGAGCTTCTTCTACCGGGCTCGTCCTCCCACAGGCATGACGGGAACTCCGATCTGTCAGCGCTACAAGAACCAGTACCACTTCGCCACGCTGTACAGCCGGGAGCGCCGCACGCCCTGGTTCTCCGGGTACGTGTTCTCCCCGGCGCAGGGCAAGCGGCCCAGAGGCGAATGGAAGTACGAGCCACAGGTAAGCGCAGCGCACACGACCTCAACTTCCACCTTCCTCCCAAGTCGCGTCACTGACTAATTTGCATGGACTAGAAACCGAATCCTCATGATCATCTGCATTTTCTGTGCAAAAGGAAGATTTTCTGATGGAATAAAATTTTATTTGAACAGAAAATACACTGTGTTGTTCCAGAAAAATAATCCACAGCAGGGTTGTATGATATGTCCAGATGTGGCAAATAGGATTATTTTCCAATAACAGTTTTTATTATAATTATTATTATTTTTATGATAATAATTAATTATCGATTTTTTTGTTTTATTAAAGAATGACATCATTCTTTTTATCAGTTTATTGTTACAAGCTAGTATGTCATCATCTATAAATGTTAACATATCACCAGGCTCTCTTTTTAAGAAGACAAAAATCACAGCTTGTTATGTTACAGAGGAACCAGAAAGCACAAAGTCCCCTGTCCTGAAGACTTACTGACCATTTCAAAGTGCTGACACTTTCCACAAATGTTAAATAAACATCTTACCATATCAACAATTCTACATTTTTCTTTGTTAAATAGCACTTTTAATTAAAAAAAAAAATCTGTTAGAACATTTCTTACAGAAAGAAGTTGTCTTTGGTCATAGCAACTATTTATGTATTTACAATATACTATAATTTCTAAATGATGAATGGTGACCAGTGATTGGTCCTCAGGCTCAATGGTGACCATTGATTGGTCGTCGGGATGAATGGTGATCAGTCACTGGCCATTGGGAACAATGGTGATAAGTGATTGGCTGTTGGGAACATCGGCTCGCACAGGTGCAACTCAGTCAGGCATTGCACATTGGTGGTGGGACGAGTAAGCCTCCTCTCTCAACTCCTATAACCAGCAGCTGTGATATCAGATGGAGAGTCATATAGATCACAGGACAGTCGCTAAAGTCTGCTCAAAAAGTTTCTAGATGTGTTGCTAGGCTCTTATTTGAAATAAAATAACAAAAGGCATCTAAAAAGTGACAAAGTCCATTAGATAGTGAAATATGTATTGTAATGAATCACCTCCGAAAAACCAAACCCCCTCTTCTGCGTATTATTCTGTGTATTTTTCTTACATTTACATTTATGGCGTTTGGCATTTATACAACTGAGCAGTTGAGGGTTAAGGGCCTTGCTCAAGGGCCCAGCAGTGGCAACTTGGTGGTGCTGGGATTTAAAAACTCAACTCAGCCACTGAGCTACCACTTCCCAGTTACAACCACAGGTGGTGCTGCTGTGCTCAGTTCCTTGAAGTCCAAACTAATCAGGTTTAAGATATTAGTTAAAGGCAAATAATCTGGCGCAAACTCTTAGATTTTAGCACAGTGGTGCAGATTCTTTTTGTACTGCAGATTAAAGTAGTTTCGATGAGACCAATGTGTTCAAAATGAACGCTGAATACACAAGTCGAAGCGAAGGTAAGAGTGAAGAGGAACTCGACTGTGGTTTACCACACACAGAAAAATAACAGCCTTAACATGATCTGTCACCTACTTAATCCTTTTAGTGCTTACTGCACAGCCCTGTGTTTTCTTGGTGTGTACAATTGACTTATGACTCAGTTCATGCACGCAAGCTTATACTAAGTACAGTATCTGTGGTCGTCATACAGCTGACAAAATTACTGTTTCTGTGCTTTTTCTCTTTCGATTACTTTTTTTGGCTTTCGGACATGAATGTTGATCTGATAACATCTGCAGTTTACTACAGTTGCATGGCAATATCATACACGAGTCCACAGAAATAGCGTAACTACAAGAAGCTTTTGCAGAGGTGTCAAAAATAAAACCCACAAGTAGCAGTGGGCAAGTCATTTGCAAGTCGTAAGAACATTCCAACATGCTTAACATGAAAAAAACAAGCTTAACATAGTGAAACAACAACCAAGTGACACCAAATCTCTCACATCATTACACTGCCAAACAGTATCCACTACTGAAAGGACAAAACAGAAAACAGCAAGTGAAAAACAACACAATAAATTTCAAGTTATCCATTCTCAGCTCTATAGAAACCCATTGCATGCAAAGAACTTAACGTGGCATGCGTTAAATGGGTGACCAAGAAACACCAAATATGACCCCATATAACTAAATACAAAGCATAGGTCAGAGGAGAATGGCCAGAGTGGTTTGAGCTGACAGGAAGGCTATCACCTCAAATAACCACACCCTACAACTGTGGTAAGCAGAAAAACACCTCATAATGCACAACGTGTCAAATTTTGAGGTGGATGGACCACAACAGCAGAAGACCACATCGAGTTGCACTCTATTTCACCGAAACTGGAAAGTTGAAGATTGGAAAAACATCTTTTTCCAATAACTGTCCAGTTTTGTGATTTAATTTGTATTTGGAAACTCAATTGGATCAGTGTGTCCGCCATGTTTTTTAAATTTACACAGAGCTGTTGTCTTCATCAAATTATAGCAAAGATAACATATCCTAGCGTAAAGACAGCAGTCTATTTCATGCATACATGCCTACTTTTAACAGAACTTTAATATTCTGATTGTCCTGAAGGCCCAATCATGTGTGTTAAATTTAGCTTGCAAATCTTGTGTCTCCCTCTCTTCCAGCTAGCCAACTCCAAGGCTGACGGCAACATGGTCCTGTTCCCGATTCCACCTGCAAAGGTGGACCAGAATGTAGTAGAGAGCCAGGCCGTCCAGAACGACTACACCAACTCCACCTACACACGTGGCCACCTGAACCCAAGCCAGCACCACAATGACACAGTTGTGCGCCGTGCCACCTTCACCCTCACTAATGTGGTGCCGCAGCAGCCTGCATCCAATGACGGTCCCTGGGCCAACCTGGAGACTCACGTGAGTAAGATCCTCAAGGAATACTGCCTGGGCAAGGCGTACATAGTGACTGGTGTGATTCCATATGAAAAAGACCGCTGGCTGAAGGATGAGGGCAGAGTGGCCATCCCTGAGTATATGTGGTCGGCCTACTGCTGCCAGAACTACAGCCAGGACCTTCCAAAGAGCCTGAATGACATCTTCCCAACGTTTGGAGCCATTGGCAGGAACGATCCAAACAGTACACAGGAAATTGTACCAGTGGACCCGCACAAAAAGAAAGAAGAGAGGGGATATGATGTAAAGGCAATGCCATTATCAATTCTGGAGGGGCACTTGAAGAAGAGATACAGGATGTCTATCAGTGTTTTTGATCAGCAGTGCTCAAGGGCATAACCTTCAGTCGAAACCAAAAGTCTTTGTGTAGACCTTTAACCCTTTGTTATGTTCGGTTCGAAAAGAGCTCATTTGAATTAACTGTTTTGTACGTATACTCAAAAAAACTATGGAATGTCTTTCGATGCTAATATTAAATACTTTAGTATTTATTTACTTAGTTCATTCATTCATTCATTAATAGCATTTTCTATTAATTCCATGAAAATTTTCTTTTTCACAAGAAGGATTTCAGAGTAGACAGTATTTTAATCTAAGATATTGCTCATCTCAAACACTGGATTTTTTTAAGGATAAAATTATAAATTAACTTAAAGTGAATTGTAAGTGTAGCAGATGAGTGCTTCGTCAGCTTATCCTTCAAACTGTGGCCACATTTTCTCTACAATAGCACGCATCGAATGAACCAAAATATGACAATCACTATAAATAACGTTTGTGTTGCTAATTGCTAATTACTAAAGTAAAGAGATGGACTGGGTCGATGGCAACGTAAGGGTTAAAGATAACAACTGAGCATGTATACACGTACTGTTTTACTAAAAATGATTTCACAGATAATTTGTTCTTTTGAAAACTATCATTTTAAAGTTCTGTTATTTTTGGCATCAGTTCATGATATGGATTAAGAGTGATCATCAAAACAATGATTTTATTAAACCCCAAAAAATCAGTAATAATATCCTAATATTCTGCCTATATTTTTTATGTTGAAAAGTTCTAAATAATGTACATAATATATTTTACTTTTATGAGGTTACACAATTGTATTGAATCTATAAAAGTAGCACTGGATTAACTGGTCTATTCACTTGCAATTTGCAGCCTAAAAGTAGAATTTTTTTTTTACAGATAATAAAAAAAATATTATAAAAATTAACCAAGGTTTAGATTCTCCCAATAGATGTCAGCATTTGATAAAAAAATATATATAGCACAGTCTTCATGACTTTTTCTCAATCCCAAAGGAATTTTGTCAGCGTTTTGTTTTGGTGGATACTGTAGCACACAAAAAGAAAAAAAAATGTAATTTTATTTAAGTTCTAGGACTACAGTAAGATAGATAAGCTGTGATATCCACTTATGTTTTTTCTTTTTTTTTTAATTTTATTTTGTATTTTGGAAGTGAATGAACCATTATACCTCAACACTGTGCAGATGGGGAAAAAAATAGCGATGTGTTAATCAGTGCTTTCCACCACAATCAAATCATCAAAGCAATGGAGGACTGAGGGAATATCATTTGGAAAAATGGTGTTCATGTCTTCAGTACAGTTTTAGAGATTTGTACAATCAATGCCACTGAAGACTGAAGTTGTTTTGACGGCATGTGGTGGCACAAACACCTTAATAAGACACCATGTTTTTTTTTCCCTTTGTCACCGACTGTACCTTATACCTCAGGGTAAACTTTCATTTACCTCAGACTAATGTCTTATGTTTTCCTTTTTATGTCTTTATGCATGAATCTTTGTATTGTAATCAAACTCATTTAAATCACACACTTATTAAATCACCTGGATCTGAGAATCGAATTAATTTAGGCCTTCTTCTGAAAATAACTCAGCCCTGTAAATTTGAAGCCTGTTAAGCAATTGTAGTGAGACAGAGAGGCAAGGTTAGGATCCATGTGCAGGAGATTTACTGCAAATATTCACAATCCAAAAATGTAACTTGAAGAGCAGATCGAGATCAATAAACATGCAAACCAAGGTGAGCATTATCAATAGGGTGAGCCAAATAGTAGTAAGAGTCCAGGCTGGAGGTCAAAGGCTCAAGAACTTCGACTAATGGATACAATCAACAAGCCTTCAAGTCTAGTGTTTGTGGCCACGTGCGTTATATAGAGGGCAAACAGGAAATGAGTGTTACCCTAGAAAGAGAGTGCTAATATTCAGGGAGAGGAGCCCTCTGGTGGCATGTGAAATATGGTGAAATGTTCTGGGCTGATGAGACCGCAATATACCACATAAAGTTACTTGCTACAGTAACAACTGTATTTTTTTTAGCATTCTCTAATCATTAAAGCATTAAGAAACTTTAACTGCAATGCACTTTCATACACAATTATAAGCAAAACATGTAAATGGGATATTCTTGTTCAAATGCAGTTTGTTGCTGATCAGATGATGACTGATTTTCCAAATGTATCAGTTAGTTTTTAGATGTCTTAAGAAGTGTAATACCTCATCTATCATAGATACAGCTACCATATTAACCCATACAGCTCATTCTTCTGGACCATCTTATTCATAGATCTTCATTTGAACAGTGTAGGACTCACTTTGGTGAATCAAACTATACAAAGTTTGCTGGATTCACCACTCAGACAGCATGGTTGATATTTGGTGAAGCCTCCTCTGAAGAGAATAACAGCACTCACAGTCTCTTCTTGTAACGTCTTGGAGGATCTTGGTCTACTACTTGGTCTGTGGACACCTCCTTCAGTTCAGACTGCAGAATTTTAAATTATTCAAACCTGGATAATGAGATCACCAAAGAACAACACTGATTTTGTGGTCCTTTAACTATTTCTATGTTGATTTGGATGTTTGGGATCATTACCTTGTTGAAAGTAGTCTGAACCTCCTGGCAGAGACAACCAGGGATTTCGGCTAAAGTATATTTGCAGTATTCACAATGCCAGTAATCTTCACAAAAGACCCTAGACCATCAGCGTCAAACAATCACTGATCCACCACCACAGTGAGTTTGTTTTTTTTTAATAGTATACAGTTCCCCTTTTTTGGGCAAACAATCTGAGTGGTGTTTTTGGCCATAAAGTTCAATTTAGTTCATCTGAGCAGAAAACATAATTCCACTTTTAGCTCCAATGAGTGGTGAAGCTCAGGAGCTGTATTTTGTGGGTTGCTTTCAACCAGCTTGTTGTTATGTGGTCATTGTTATGTTAAATCAAAAGTAGCAACCAATATTTTTAACTCTTAGGGTTACATAATTGTGTGTAATGATTATACACTCATTTTTGCTTTTTTCATTTTTGGGAAAGGTGCCAATAATTCTTGGTGGCACTGCATACCATAAAAGTAATATAGATGATTCAGACTCCATCTATACATCCTGTATAACCACAATGTCAATGGCAACCAGCAAACAGGTGTAACAGATTTTTTTTAATGAAATAAAAGACAGCTTTGCACATTCTGGTAGGAGTTGTCATTGAAAGTCATGAAGTGTCACCTTGTTTAAGTGGAGGATGGGCTCATTGAAAAGCTTGTACTGAAGGTCAGGACCTCCATGAGACTGGCGGCCGTGTTGCCATCTTCAGTCATGACAATGTCACTCGCAATGGAGTGGCCTGCAGGCTGTGAGATTTCAACGCTCCAAACACTGAGAGACAGAGAGATGGAGCGAAAGATGAATAAAAGAGGACAGGGAATAATGTGGGAGGACATAAAAAAAGGGGAATGGGGTCGTGAAGGACTGAGTTTCCATGAAAGCATATCAGGAAGCGTATCTGCATGTCGACAGCTATATCTCTGATGGGGTTTCCATAGATAGCAATTATTAGAACCTACTGAATGCTAGTAATTGGTGCATTGTCAAAAAGCTTAAACAATTACAGTACATTTTTTTCTTTTGGTTCCATATGTCCTAAATGCTCCGGAAGTCCAGGTCGTAAACAAATAAAAGTTAGATAGTTCAATAGTTAATCAGATGTCATCAGGAACAAGGGTCATGCAACATGCAGGTGAATGAGACAGGACACAAGTGCATATGACCAAAAATCGTAATCATTATCCATAGCTGGGATCAATACACAAGCAGGCAACACTGAAGCAGAGAAATGATGCTCAGAACACCACAATACAATGGGCAAGACTTCGCAATGAGAAGCAGAAACTCTGTGATTGAAGTGTAGACTTTCAGCTTTAATTCAAGGGGTTTAACAAAAATACTGTGTTAATTGTTTAAGAATTACAGCCATTTTTTAATAGTGCCTCCGTTTTCACAGGCTCAAAAGTAATTGGACAATTGACTGATAAAAGGTCTGGAGTTGATTCCAAGTGTTGAATTTGCATGTGGTAGCTGCTCATGGGAACTCTCAATATGCGGTCCAAAGAGGTGTCAGTGCAAGTGAAGGAGGCCATCATTAAAAAAAAAAAACAGACCTATCACAGAGGTAGCAGAATCTTTAAGAATGGCCAAACCAACAATTTGGTACATTGTTAAAAAGAAGGAATGCACTGGCGAGCTCAGCAACACCAAAAGGCCTGGAAGAAAACAGAAGACAACTAAAGTGGATGATCACAGAATTCTTTCCTTAGTGAAGCAAAACCCCTTGACAACATCTAGCCAAGTCAAGAACACTCTGGAGGAGGAAGGCACATCATTGTCAAAGTCTAAAATCATGAGATGCCTTCATGAATGTAAATACAGACAGATTACCTCAAGACACAAACCACTGGTAACACTCAAGAATAGAAACGCCATATTAGACAAAAAAAAAAAAAACTCTAAAAAAAGTCTGAATAGTTCTGACACAAGATTTATTTGTATCAGAATAATGGAAAGAGAAGAATATGGAGAAAGAAAGGAATGGCTAATGATCCAAAGCATACCACATCATCTGTCAAACATGTGGAGGCAATGTTATGGTATGGACATGCATGGCTGCCAATGGAACTGGGTCACTGGTGTTTATTGATGATGTGACTGCTGATAGAAGTGGCAGGATGAATTCTCAAGTGTATAGAGCTATACTTTCTCTCAGATACAGTCAAATGCTGCAAAACTGATAGGACAGCACCTCACAGTACAGATGGATAATGACCCAAAATGTGTCACGAAAGCAACCCAAGAGCTTGGAAATGTTCTTAAATGTCTGAGTCAGTCACCTGACCTCAACCCAATTGAGCATGCTTTTCACTTACTGAAGACAAAGCTGAAGGCAGAAAAACCCACAAACAAGCAGCAACTGAAGGTGGCTGTAGTAAAGGCCATAATCCTAATATTTATGATTATGTTAGTTTGTCCAATTACTTTTGAGCCTGTGAAAATGGGGGGACTATGTACAAAAATGGCTGTAATTCCTAAACAGTTAATGCAATATTTTTGTTAATTTTTTGTGGTGGTGTATAGAGGCAAAATGATGAAAATTGTGTCACTGTCCAAATACTTATGGACCTGACTGTAAATGACCTAGAAGCCTTCCTATTCTTTACAGAAAAAAATAAACAAAAATAAGGCCCTACATTGTCTTATTTGTTGTTAACATATGGCTTAAAGTGGATGGCTTTGAGTGGAACCAAGAACAGCAGCAACACAGATACGCAGAATGGTATAGAAGCTGAGGCTGATCATGTGCAAATTACAAGAAGGCGCATATGACAGAACATTCTAAAACATGTTTTAAATTAAAAATAGTCTCCATCAAAAAGTAAATAAAGTATGAAATTATAAGCATGGTACTTGGAATTCTTATGTAACCAGCAGGATAGGTAAGATGCAAGTGGATAAACGAGGCATGTTCTTTATTAAGGGCAATCCATGATACAGTTGACAAGACACAGCAGAGTATACGTAGACAAACTAATCAAGGGCTAAACACAGAACAGGTGCACACAATAGGGTAACAGACCAATGACAGAACAAAAACAAAGGGACATGGCAAAACATAAACAAAAGCACATGGACAACAATGAACAAGTGCAAACAGTGCCTGCAGTGCTGAGAAGAGCATTGCACATTGAGAGGGAGAATTTTTGACATCTTAAATTACATTCTTAGACTCACAGATGTTGTCGGTGGGTCCAGAACTGAGGGGAATCATGTCATGTGTTTGTATGATGCTAAATTGGTGGGTATATGTTTCCCTGACTTGTTAGCTACATTAGCTCATAAAGCTACTTTGAACAACATGTCTTGACTAATCAACATTTATATTTAATGTAAAATATCTCTGTATAATAGATTAAATACTTTTCAATAGTGACTTTAAAAATGTGGACAAAAAGACATATTTTAACTGAACTAATCCTAACTGACTTTTCTGTGACTTTTGTTGCACCTTGACTGTTGTTCCACCTATTCCAAGGTGCAGTCGCAGGCAAGTGAGCACAGTATGGTGTGTGAATGTGTGTGTGTATGTGTGTGCGTGTGTTAGAGAGAGAGAGAGAGAGATCTGGAGCGTGTTTGTTATCTGTGTGATACTTTCTGGGTGTCAGCACTGTGCTGTGATGCTAAGACGAACAGACAGCTGCTTAATCTGAGGTTACCAGCTATGCTCTGCTGTTCTTACACACACACACACACACACACACACACACACACACACACCCCTATATAACATACAACCACAAGATATACAGTTTCCTCCGAAACTATTGGAACAGCAAGGCCAATTCATTTGTTTTTGCTGTAAACATTTGGGTTTGAGATCAAAATATGAATATGAGAAGAGAGTTTAGAATTTCAGCTTTTATTTCCTGGTATTTATATGTAGATGTGTTAAACAGCATAGAACATAGCACATTTTGTATAAGACCACCCAATTTGTAGGCAAGCAAAAATATTGGAACATATGACTGACAGGTGTGTCTTGTTACCCAGGTTGATTGTTTAAACAATAAATAGCTCTGAACAACTACTCTTGGTTTTAGCCTTTATTGTTAAAAAGGATAAGCCAACATGAAGATCAGAGAGCTGTCTATGGGAGAAAAGCAAGCCACTTTGAGAAAAGAGGGAAAATCAATCAGAGGCATTGCACAAACATTGGGCATAGCCAATACAACAATTTAGAATGTCCTAAGAAAGAAAGAAAGAAAGAAAGAAAGCACGCACTGGTGTACTGAGCAACGGACAATGAATGGGTCGGCCAAGGAAACAACAACAGCTGTTGACAGAAACATTGAGAGCTCTGAAGGAAAACCCAAAAACAACAGTCAGTGACATCACCAACAACCTCTACAGGGCAGGCGTGAATGCATCACAATCCACTGTTTGAAGAAGACTTCAAGAGCAGAAATATAGAGGCCATACCACAAGATGCAAACCACTCATCAGCAGTATGAATCGGAAAGCCAGGTTGGAATTTGCAAAGAAATACAGACATGAGCCACAAAAGTTCTGGAACCAAGATTAACCTCTACCTCTAATTGATGGAAAGGCCAAAGTGTGGAGAAAGAAAGGATCTGCTCATGATCCAAAACATACAAGCTCATTTGTGAAACATGGTGGAGGTAGTGTCATGGCTTGGGCTTGCATGGCTGCTTCTGGAACAGGCTCACTAATCTTTATTGATGATGTAACTCATGGTATTAGCAGCAGAATGAATTCAAAAATTTACAGGAATTCTGTCGGCCAATTTACAGAGAAATGTATCCAAATTAATCAGGAGAAGCTTTATCATGCAGCAAGACAATGATCCAAAACGCACTGCCAGCTCAACAAAGGACTTTGTCAGGAGGAAAAAGTTGTTAGACTGACCAAGTCAATCACCAGACCTTAACCCAATTGAGCATGCATTTCACCTCCTGAAGAGGAGACTGAAGGGACAAACCCCCCGAAACAGACAACAACTGAAAGAGGCTGTGCTAAAAGCCTGGAAAAGCATCACAAAAGAAGAAACCAACAATTTGGTGATGTCCATGAGTCGCAGGCTTGATGGAGTTATTGCGACCAAATATTAAGTGTTCTTTACTTTAATTTACTTCAAGACTTATCTGTTCCTATTCTTTTTCTTGCCTAAAAATTGGGTGGTCTGATACAAAAATTGCTATGTTTTATGTTGATGAACATATCTAGATGTAAATACCAGGAAACAAAAGCTGAAATCCTAAACTCCTATCTCATATCCATCCTTTGATCTCAAACCCAAATGTCTTTGGTGTATAGCACGAACAAATTAACTGGCCTTGCCGTTCCAATAGTTTCGGAGAGGACTGTATACTTATATAATATACAACCACTCAGCCATGAGCCACACAGTCACTCACACTAGTAGATTTCCCTATTACTTGCATATTTCCCGTTTAGGGGTCCAAGCATCTAACATGCATGACTGTATGTTGTATGTTGATTGTATGTTTTATTATTAGGAAGGTGCAGGCCCCATAATGTGACTCTTGTTTTTCCATAGGTAAAGGAAAAACTGTTTCATCACTATTTTTAGGCTGTTTGTGCAGCAAAGAATGCATCAATATTCACTTTAATTACCAGCCACACACAGGCTACAAATTATTCTGCCTTATTAGTGTTCGAAAACAAGTCTGGATCGGCCTCTTTGAGCTGCCACACAATACTATGCTACTCTAGAGTGTGATTTGATAGTGATGTGCAACCTGTGGCTCCAACAGTGTTTTTTTTTTTGTTTTGTTTTGGGTTTTTTTTGTTTGTTTGTTTGTTTGTTTGTTTTAACAAAGCGATGGATTTCACTATGCCACAGTTCAAGGACTTTATTTAAATTTCATTTAGTTTTGAAGGACTACAAACAAAACTGTATGAGAAATTCCTTTTGGAGTGGGATTAAAAGTAAGATTTTTCTCAACATAGTTTTGTGCAGTTGACTGTAAAATTGGCTTCTAGTCTAAAATATTTTCAGATTAACCAAGTGCATTTCATCTGCTTTCTTTACCATCTGCCTGCAACTCATTACCATCTGGGTCAATGTTGTTGTTTTTTTCAGCTCTAATATATGAGTGCTTTCCTCAGTGTATACTTTCTTTATAGGGGTCCAGGCACCAAAGTTGCAGGTATCCTATATTGACTGTATGTTTTCTCACAGGTAGCACGAACACCAACAATTCAAGAGGCCTATTCTTATGGTATGTTTTCTTTACTTTTAGGGGTGCAAGCAATGAAAACTCAGGAATCATATAGCAATAGTACAGTATGTTTTCTTTTATGGCTCTTTATGCCATAACTGCTGAAACTATATAGTAATTGTGTGTAATTGAGGTCCATGCACTGAAGTGTAAAAATCCAAAAGAAAGTGGGACAAAAGACACCTAGGTTGTAGTTCAGCCTTCACACACTCACCCACTCAAACTCCCATACTGTCCTCTCCCTGCCCCAAGTCTAATTCGTACTTTATATCTGATTTCAAGCAAAATCAAATAATGAGTTAGGAATTCACCCTAACAGATTTTCTTCCCAAGCGTACAAAGATGATAAAGATGATCTCTGGGCTCTCTGACTGGTTTGAAGGAAGCTGTTCTCCTTTCATGGACAGAGGGAGCAGACAAACAGGCCCTAGGGAGCCAACAGAGGATGGCAAGAATCCTCTGGACCAAGGGCAAGGAGGTTTGAGTCAGAAGGAGTGACGAATTTCATTTACTTGCATCTTGTAGCTACAACAAATAAAATAATGATTTAATTAAGCAGGAAGTAGAAGAATTTGAGTCATACTGTGTAGCAGTGGAGTCAGCAGGATTCGCCTCAGTCTACAATGTTTTAGATCTGAACTGAAAAGGTCATATCTTTTAGGCCAAAGGATATGGGCTCTTCTGTATTTCCACTCATGGCATGGTCAATATTCTATAGTTTTATTATTTTGGATATCAACTGGTTTTACCTTCTGTAGCTTCATAAAAACTTGCTTGCAAAGATTTTGAAGAAAGTTTGTTCAGATGTTTCTGTTTCTCTGGAAAGTTTGTACATTATGCTAATATAGCATTGCTCCATTTCAATTATAGATGACTGACTGTCTTGGATATATGCTTACATATGAGCTTAAATTCCAAGGTGACAGTGTTTCACGCCCTGCCACACTTGGTGCATTTTCCTCTGCTAATGACCATGCCTGGTGATTCTTAGCTGTGTGTGTGGGGATCACAATTTATTTTCACAGCGAAGTCCCATCGACTCCAGTCATCTTTGCCAGCTGGAATTAAGACAAGTTAATGCATACAGACAGAATTATGTAATGGTCCATAAAGGAGAGAGAGAGAGAGAGAGTTAGATACCAATCTTTTTCACCTATTTTCTTCAATTTGTCACTTGATTCACTGGTACTGACTGTGATGATGGGAATTTCGGTCTCTTCTCTCCTCCTCCTTTTTTGTTATCCGCTTTTTATTTATTTTTCTCATTCTCTCTCGGCTTGATTTCTTTTTGCCTGAAACTCAAAAACCATTAATTGTCTCACACATAAACCCTCCTTAAAAATCCCACAGCAAAATGTTAAAAAATAAAAGTACACTTAAATGAATCGAATGTTTTTTGCATAGCTGCTTCTGCATCTCCATTTATTCCTCCATTCCTCCCTCGCTTGCTCACTGTCCTAGCCCCCTCCTTCGTTTCTCCTCCCCTTCTTTCTCCTGCCCTCACCGAGTCAGGAGAAAGAGTATAAAAACATCGTTATCTTTTCTGCCCATCCCTTCAATCTCCTTCTCTTGACTTCTCGATACACACTGGGACTCTTCTCTGCTCACCTGCCAGACTAGTGTATCGCTTCTCCCTCTCTCTCTCTCTCTCTCTCTCTCTCTCTCTCTCTCTCTCTCACTCATACACACAAACACACACTTTCAGGAGACTTTGGTATCCCTCTGGCACCATAGACCTCCTACCCATTTCTTTGCCCTTCACTGCTCATCATTCCAGCATACGGGGAGAATTTGGCGCAGGCGGCCCGGAAGATTCTGCTGGGCGCCACCGCCATCATGCTTCTCATCATTTTGGTAATACTCATTCCAGTCTTGGTGAACTCAGTGGGCGGCAATGAGAATAGTAGCCGCTATGAGATGTTGGGCACCTGCCGCATGGTCTGCGATCCGTACATGGACAAGGCAGGCACTGTCGGAACAGGAATCAGCTCGGCAACAGACGTCGACACGCACATTCAAGCTGAGGCGGAGCCACTAAGTGACCACAGTGTAAGCCCGCCGTTGCCAACGTACATCCACGGTAGGCCGGGAAAACCTGGAAAACCTGGACCGCCTGGACCACCAGGACCACCAGGGGAGCCCGGTCCTCCAGGTCCGATGGGGCCACCGGGGGAAAAAAGCACGACAGCAGTTGCTGGCATAGGCAGCTTTAATATAGGTCCACGTGTGGCATTCTATGCTGGCCTACGGAACCCGCAGGAGGGCTACGAGATCCTCAGGTTTGATGATGTTGTCACCAACATTGGCAACAATTATGATGGTGCATCAGGGAAGTTTGTGTGCAAGGTGCCTGGTACATACTTCTTTACCTACAATGTACTGATGAGGGGTGGCGATGGGACCAGCATGTGGGCAGATCTTGTGAAAAACGGACAGGTAAGAAAGTGGTTGTTACTTTTACTACTGAACTGAAATACATAAAAAAACAAAGACTGCATTGTTATTTACAAAACACACTGTAATGCAATTCTAGTAGTGTATGATGACTGATACTCCAAGTAGAAAAATATGAATGCTGAAAAATATGGATTCTCACTGAGAATTCTCACTAGGATATTTTGTTAAAAAAATAGATTATTGAGTAAGGGAAGAAAAGCATACTGTATAATCTGATGGTCCTGAGCTACTCTCAGTCTCCCTTATAATCCTGTAATAGTAAATCATAGTCAGTATAAGGGTATAGGTTCAAATTGATGGGAAATTTGTAGTCATATGTCACACACTGGCTCAGACATTCAGGTGGTGAATATCACCTGCACTAGCATGCTTCAGAAAAGTCACAAAGTGACCAAATGTCATAGTATTTTATATAAATGACTTTGCTGGATCCCTCTTACTTTTTTTTTTTTTTTTTTACTGGATCAGTGCTGGTTATGAATGCCAGGGAACCCTGACAGTTATCCAGTATTCAGAGAGCCATGGTTACAAACACAACTAGTGCTCTCTATCCTTTTAAGAGTGTACAAATGTTTATAAAATGTATGCTTTCAGCATCAAAAAATTAACCAAAAGGTGATTTTCAGCTTAATACAGTATTTTACAAAATCTTAGTTTTAAATAGTGTATTTTTGTATAAAAAGTATAACAATTTTGTCTTCATTATTCATAACTGAATAAACAGAATAAACAATGTTCTGCATTCAGCATTTTGAACAGATCTACAGGCAAATGGCTATTATGACTATTAATGAAAAAGCATTGTCGGTGCACATTTTGCGAGGTACAGATCTAAGCATGATCTGAAGTGAAAGATATGTTTCTTTACTTGTGTTTTGTGTGTGTGTGTGCCCTTCTCTGGCCTCCTTTACTGTGTCATCCTGAATCAGTAGCTTTCTCAATCACATGTGGCCAGTCATAACACACACATAGATGCAACCAGTGAAGCTGCAATGCTCTGACAGCATGTCCTAACACACAAAAACATCCACAAATACGCAAATAGTACAGGCACACAACAAAGACACACAGACGCACAGAAGTCTGAGTCTACTACCAAGAACTACCAAGTAGAAAAAAATTCAAAAAGTTAAAAATGTGTTTGTCTTTACTGAAAGCAACTGAAAGCAACATACAAATCCAAGTGAATAAAATGTGTTGGGAGCAGCCATTTAAAAATTATTTTCACTGCAAATCTTAGATATTTGAATATATTGGGTCAGAATCCACTTCTGGTTGTGGAGATGTAGGAATAAATAATCCAAGATACATCTAATCAAAGTGTAACTTAGCCAATCACCAAGGTTAAACAAACCTCAACACTGTCTTACCTCAGTCAATCACATAGCAGTTCTGTGCATTGCTCGTTAATATTCATGATCTTGCTCTACTGAGCCTACAATAACTGTCATAAAAAAAAAACCTTGTAACTCAATTTTTTCTTCTGAAGTTGACCGTGGTGAGTTCTTGTTTTATTGTCAGAATCGGTTTTGTCAGCTGGTAATCCAACCCCCTCCCCAGAATCCAAATTCTAGCACAACTCACTTACACAAATGCAATTATGTTTGTAATTCTTTTTTGTCAAAATCTATGTCTTCTATATCATTATCATTGGAGGAACTGAGACTGGAGACATGAACTGGGACTGCCTGAATCTAGGACAGGATTTTGGCTTGAAACAGGGACTGCATCTAGTCAGAAGACAGGGACTTCAACTGGATCAGGGCCTGAGACAGTGATTAGTTTCTGGTCCAATACACTAAGACTGAATATAGATACTAGACAAGGACTGGATATGAGGCCTGAGACAAGGACTGGTACTGGATCTGTGCCTGAAGCAGGGACTAGGTCTGAGTCTGAGACAGAAACTGAGACTGGACATGGGTACTGTCCAGGGTACTGGATACTGGATACTGGATACTGGACATGGGGAAGTGGTAGCTCTGTGGTTAAGACGCTGGACTTCTGATCGGAAAGTTGAGAGTTCAAATCCCAGCACTGCCAAGCTGCCACTGCTGGACCCATGAGCAAGGCCTTAACCCTCAACTGCTCAGCTGTATAAATGTGATAATTGTAAGTCGCTCTGGATAAGGGCATCTGCCAAATGCTGTAAATGTACTGGGACTGGATTTAAGGGCCTGACATGGGCACTCTGACTGGATATAGTTACAAGATAGATCTGTGTAGATAGATCCTTGATTCCAATCCCTGTCTGGGATTGGACCTGGCCATGAGACAAGGACTGAGACTGGGTCTGGGGTCAGGGTCGCAAAGATTGGCATGACTGGAAAGACCATGGGCAGCACGCTGGCTGAAAGTCTAGCTTCAGCTTTAGCTTGTTAGCCACTGCCCAAAACCACCACAGCACAAGGCGTGGAGTCTAAGGTGGGCCCCTTACTGTACCCCCTTTAGCAGACTGTTGAGAAAAACCAGGTTTGGATAGGGCTCTAAAATCTTCCACATACCCATCTCCAGGATATCCCTTTAAACATCTAGGAACTGTTATAGCTGGTCATAGATGGGGCAGCTTGAATTGAGCCAGAGACAAGAGAGGACGTTTGCTGGACATACACAGTTCCAGCCTCATCGTATTATCCTTGGACTCAAAATGGCTCTAAATAGCTGCTGCTCAAACTCTAGTCCTGGAGCCAGCACCTGTCCCGAAAGCCTCAGGTATCTATAATAAATGAACCTAGAGGTAGTTGATAATACTGTTTCTTAGGCTATATATGAATCTTGGTCATAGTCCATTGTTCACACCATCAAATGCAGAAATTGACAAATTCACATTCATTAATCCAAAAATGTTATCAGTTATCCCTCTGGAAGAACTGTCAAATCAGTCATTACCCTTTTCATCCCCAAATCCGTGCCTCATAATGCCGGATTGCACCAAACCATGGCCCTCCGTGCTAGAATTCTCTGTAGTTCCATCTAAGTAGAACTCTTTTAGGAAGCCAACAACCCTTAACTATATAGATTTGCTAAACTTGACCTTACTGTAAGGTGGTCACAGCCTTAAAAAGAACTGAAAAAAAGCACTGAATACAAATTTTTTACTTGTATTTTCATTTGACCTTGAGTCCATCCTCATCCATCTCAGTACATACACACACACACACACACACACACACATACAGTGCTTCTGGGTGACTCAACAATGTTACTCATGCTTAGCTTGACAGTTTCCATTTCTTTACGTCCATCATCCAGAGAAATGATGCATCCAGTATACTTACTTTCAGTATACTTACTTTCTGGTTTCACATCCTGTTTTCTGTCTGTCTCTCATGCTTCCTCTCTCCAGGTGAGGGCAAGTGCTATAGCCCAGGACCAGGACCAGAGCTACGATTACGCCTCAAACACAGTGATCCTGCACCTGGACCCTGGTGACGAGATCTTTATCAAGCTGGATGGTGGCAAAGCTCATGGAGGAAACAGCAACAAATACAGCACCTTTGCAGGCTTCATCCTTTACTCTGATTAGCGGAGTTGAGGTTAAGGTTCATGATTTCTTAAAAGGGAGTTCAGTGTCTTGAAGGAAACAGGGCAACTTCACTAATTTTCAGACTATTGAGTAAAGAAAGGCGTTAAATTAGGTCTAAATTTAGGGGTGTTGAAATGATTATTAATTAGATAGATAGCTGATTTTTTTCTTCTAAAAATATTCAATGTATCATTCAATGCATACAGAGTTTTGCATAAGTATTCAACCCCCCACCCCCCACCCCCTTTACTTTTTCATGATTTGTACTGTTGCATAAGTAAACAGCTGAAGATTGGAATAACATTGCCTGGCCTGGCACACCTGTCCAGTTTTGGTGAACCTGTGTCCACTGTAGCTCAGATTCCTGTTCTTGGCTGTCCAGAGTGGTCCTGTTGTGGTCTTCTGCTGTTGCAGCGCATCTGCCTCAAGTTTCGATGTGTCGTGCATTCTGAGATGCTTTTCTGCTCACCACAGTTGTAAAGAGTGGTTATTTGATTTTACCATAGCCTTCCTGCCAAATTGAACCAGTCTGACTAATATAGGGGTTTCACAACAATAGGGGGATACTTAAGCAGTCACAACTTTTACTTTTTTATTTGTAAATAATTTAAAACTATACTGATTTTGACCCCCACTTCAGCATTATGGGCTGTTTTGTCTAGATTCATGACATTAAATGGACAAATTAAGTCCATTTCAGTTCCAGGTTCTACAAAATATGGAAAAGTTCAAGGGGTTCAAGGGTAAATACTTATGCACAGCACTGTAAATCTAATCATAATATTTAGAAAAAGAAGGGGTATGTTGTAACTACTGGTCTCTGTTTGGTTCCCCTGAACTCATCTGAGACTGGACCAAGATGCATTTAGCCATTTTATCAAGATGCTGTCATTGTATGAGTCTCTTGTCTTGTTCTTGAATTTGCCGTGATGTGTCATGTGTAATTACTACTTGTGTTATCCAAAATTTTATGCTTCTAAATTCAATGTGGAATAAATTAACCTGATCCTGGTGTTTAATCCAAAACCATAGTGTGAATTATTATCAGTACTGTGTCTGTGAAAAGTGGACATGGATATATTGGTTTTCCTAAAAAACTGAAGCAGCATGATTTTACCAAAACTATGGATTTAATCAGGACTGATGGCGATTTCTACAACAAACAGCTCCTGAGATGGAAAAGATTAATTAAAATTCCAATCAGGACTTCGCTCCAAGATAGAAAGAAACATGGTAACCTCGCATATCTCATAGTATCATCAGCATTAATTACTGCTGGATAATTAGGTGCAGAAGGTGTAAGCGGTTCTCTTATTGAGAGAAAGCTTTTCATCAGATAAGAGGAATGAAAAATGTCTCAATGCAGCCATCCCTGATTGGGGTTTTAAGGGACTCAGATGTCCATTGTATGTATCTGATTATGTCTAATGTGACTTTACTTTTGCTAATAAATGGAGATTTTGTAGCAATATGTGACTGAAAAAGAGACTATTCTTACCGTCATTGTGTGCTGGAGCTTTCCGAAAGAAGATGCATTAGACTAGAACACTATATAACAGTAAACAAAGAGACAGAGAGAGCGCACGTGAGAGAGACCCAAGAGAGGCTTAGAGGCTTGATTAAACAGATAGAAAATAAGGATGAGATGCCTCTAAATTGCATGAAATCAAAAGAGATCAAACAGAGTTATGGGTTGGCAGAATAAATAAAATATATATATACATAAAGAGAAGAGGATTTCAGAAATGTGGACTTATGTTGAAAAAGGTCCTATCAGCTGTCAAACAAATGCACAAACATGACTCCCAAGCTTAGAGCTGGCCTTCTCATATTTGCTTACTTCTAGAATTACTTAATAATATAGAGCCACGGTTCTTAAAATGGGGTCAGACTCTAAAGCCTAGTCTTATGGTTTAAGAAGGGAATTCAATTTGCTTTGATGAGCCTACAGTGGATATAAAAAGTTTACACACCCCTGTTAAAATGGCAGGTTTTTGTGACGTTAAAAAAAAAAAAAAAAAAAAAAGAAACCAAGATAAATCACGTCAGAACTTTTAACACCCTCAATGTGAAATTACAATGTATAAAAATTAAGTGAAAAACAATCAGAAATGTTTTAAGGAAAAAAAAGGAAAAATAAAAAAATACAATTACAATAACTCCGTTGCGTAAGTGTTCATACCCCTAAATTAATACTTTGTTGAAGTGCCGTTTAATTTTATTACACCACTCATTCTTTTTGGCTAAGAGTCTATCAGCGTGGCACTTCTTGACTTGGCAATATTTTACCACTCTTTCTTGCAAAAGCATTCTAGATCCCTCAGATTGTAAGGGCATCTCCTGTGCACAGCCTGCTTCACATCACCCCACAGATTTTCAGCTGGGTTCAGGTCTGGGCTCTGGCTAGGTCATTCAAAAACTTTGATCTTTTGGTTAAGCCATTAATTTGTTGATTTGGCTGTATGCTTTGGGTCACTGTCATGCTGAAATGTGAAATTCCTTATCATCTTCAGCTTACTAGCAGACACCTGATGCTTCACCGTGGATATTGTGTTCTTTTGGTGATGTGCTTTTTTTGCACCAAATATACCTTTTGGAATTATGGAATTATTAATACCTTTCGGAACTGGTCTCATCAGACCATAACACATTTTACCACATGGTTTGGGGTGATTTAGTTTAGCTTGGATGTTTTTTTGAGAAAGGGCTTCCGTCTAGCCACACTACCTCATAGCCCAGACATGTGAAGAATATGAGAGACTGTTGTCACATGCAGAGTGTAATCAATATTTGTCAGATATTCCTGCAGCTCCTTTAATGTTGCCATTGGTGTCTTGGCAGCCTCCCTGGTAAGTTTTTGTCTCTTTTATAAATGTTGTAGGGACGTCCTGTTCTTGGTGATGTCACTGTGGTACTCCATTTTCTCTATTTTTTGATGATGGCCTTTATGGTGGTCCGCAGTACATCTAATGTGTTGGAAATTCTTTTATACCCCTCTCCTGATCAATACTTTTCAAAAAGTGAACTACCGTACAGGCTTTGTAAGCTCTATGGGGACCATGGCTACAGCAGTCGGACAAAACCAAGAAGATGCGAAGAAAGTCCTAATCAGAATAATTTCACTGATGAGAGCTGAATGGTAATTACATTTAAACATGAGATTGAATGTGATTGGTTCATTCTGAACACAGCCACAACCTCAATTATAAAAGGTATGCACACTTATGCAACCAGTTTATTGTAACTTTTTTTATTTTTCCCTAACATGTTTCTGATTGTTTTTCACTTAATTTTTATATGTTGTAATTTCACATTGAGGGTGGAAAAAGTTCTGACAAGATTTATCTTGGTTTCATTTTTTTATATCACAAAAACCTGCCATTTTAACAGGGGTGTGTAGACTTTTTATATCCATTGTAGATGAGAAAAGCAGGTGTCAAAACGCAAAGAGGGGGGGAAAAAACACTTTCATTTAGCTCAATTTACAAGATGTGAGATATTCTGAAATAGAAAACTCACACACAAACACACACATACAGTATCCTTAGCAACAAGATGTCGATTTGTCTCCTCTCAGAAGCCGGGAGTGTTTCTTCAAATTATCACATACACAGAACCAGTCTATCTATCTATCTGATAACTAACAAAGAGGCAATGACCCCACTGAAACCCCAACCATCTTCTCAAATATTCTGAACGATTGACATACAATGAGCCCCAAAGGAATTTTATGTGTGAATTTTGATGCCCATCAGCATGGATTTAAAATGACACCATGCCCATAACGATCATATTGACAGCTTTCATGTATTATTAACAGTTTTCACCTAGTCACTGATTAAAATCAGTGACACTCTGGAAATTTACTGACACCCTTTCACTATATATTCAGAAATAAATCAGAAAACAGAACAAGTAGCTCATAAAAAAGAAATAGCATAACTGATTAAAAAAAAAGTCATCATGCAGCCATTGTACTAGTAAAAGTACTAATATTAGTCATCCAAGCTTCTCTTTTCAAACACGAATGTATTTTTTTCTTAATGTTTTAAAGTAGCACTCAAACTGATAAATGGGATTTTATTTTATCTGATAAGATTAAATAATTAAAAATGTGGTATTGTACTAATAAACTGGTCCACAATGTCAACATATAAATAAGGAATAAAACACTTGGGGACTCCTCTAAGAAGAATATAATCAATGACAGAATGGTGATGCACCCCAATGAGAAGTGGTGCGACTGTTACCACCCTTAATGATAATTCTTCAATAACAGCACATTCCATAGTGTTTCAATCCTCTTCTTCCACTCCAACTTACCAACTATTACAATTTATGGTCATAACCGATGGTGTTTATTCTCTGGGGTCCCCAGACCCCACTTTGTGAACCTTATATTAGACATTTAGAGTGTGGAATGTGTGTAAAACAAATTCGGTGCATTGCACCACCCTGTCGTTGATTATATTCCAATAGCAGCATGCCCCAAGCGTCCCTTACTTAATTTCTTTTCCTCGTTTTTACCGCAATGTGATCGTTTATCAATTCCCACCCACCAGCCAGCTCTCCTCTGACATACAACAGCTACCAACCAGCCTCTGCCTCTGCCAAGATACGTGAAGCTAGCCAATTGCATCTTTTCAAACTACTGCTCATGCTCCATCACAGAGCAGCGTAACACACTTGGAGGAAAGTGCTATCTGCCCTCTTCCACATACATGAGCTCACAGATGCCCATGATTGGCTGGCGTCGCTGTGATTGACAGGGGAGAGAGAGTATGCCATCACTTCCTCCCAAAGAGCAATTTTGCTCTCCAGGCTACCAATGGCTAGGACATCATCGTGATTCAAACTTTATGATACAGTAAAAGCTTTTCTGTTGCTGTGTAAAAAATTGCTGGAATTTCACTAATTTCAGCTACATACAGTGGCATGCAAAAGTTTGGGCACCCCTGGTCAAAATTTCTGTTACTGTGAATAGTTAAGTGAGTAAAGGATGAACTGATCTCCAAAAGACATAAAGATGAAACATTCTTTTCAAACTTTTAAGCAAGATTAGTGTATTATTTTTGTTTTATATAATTTTAGAGTTAAAAAAAAAAAGGAAAGGAGCACCATGCAAAAGTTTGGGCACCCCAAGAGATTTGAACTCTCAGATAACTTTTACCAAGGTCTCAGATCTTAATTAGCTCATTAGAGCTATAGCTTGTTCAAAGTCATTGTTAGGAAAGGCCATGTGATGCACATTTCTCTCCTCCAACCTTGTCCCAACTCCTCCAACCTTGTCCCAACAATCAGCAGGTATGGGCTCCTCTAGGCAGCTGCCTAGCTCCCTGAAAATTAAAATAATTGATACCCACAAAGCAGGAGAAGGCTACAAGCAGATAGCAAGGCATTTTCAGGTAGCCGTTTCCTCAGTTCATAATGTAATTAAGAAATGGCAGTTAACAGGAACGATGGAGATCAAGCTGAAGTCTGGAAGACCAAGAAAACTTTAAGAGAACTGCTTGTAGGATTGTTATAAAGGCAAATCAAAACCCCTGTTTGACTGCAAAAGACTTTCAGGAAGATGTAGCAGACTCTGGAGTGGTGGGGTACTGTTCTACTGTGCAGGGACACCTGCACAGATATGACCTCCTTGGAAGAGTCATCAGATTAAAACCTTTCCTGATTCCTCACCACAAAATTCAGCATCTAAACAAGCCTCATGCATTCTGGAAACAAGTCCTGTGGATTGATGAAGTTAAGAGAACTTTTTGGCCACAACAAGCAAAGGTATGGTTGGAGAAAATAGGGTGTAAAATTGCCTGAAAAGAACACCTCGTCAACTGTTAAGCACAGGGGTGGATGGATCATGCTTTCTGCTTCTATCGCAGCCACTGGCATGGGGAACATTTCACTGGTATAGGATTCAATTAAATACCTGCAAATTCTGGAAGCAAACATCACACCATCTGTTAAAAAAAAAAGCTGAAGGTGAAAAGAGGATGGCTTCTACAACAGGATAATGATCCAGAACCCCTAAAAATCTACAATGGACTACCTCGAGAGGAGCAAGCTGAAGGTTTTGGCATGGCCTTCACAGTCCCCTGACCTAAACATCATCGAAAATCTGTGGATAGACCTCAAAAGAGCAGTGCATGCAAGATGGACCAAGAATCTCACAGAACTAGAAGCCTTTTGAAAGATAGAATGGTTGAAAATACTCCAAACAAGAACTGACTCCTAGCTGGCTACAAAAAGCATTTACAAGCTGTGAAACTTGCCAAAGGGGGTGTTATTAAGTATTAACCATGCAGGGTGGCCAAACCTTTGCTTCAGGCCCTTTTCCTATTTTGTTATTTTGAAACTGTAAAAGATGGAAATAAAAAAGTAATCTTGTTTCAAATATTAAAGAAATGTGTCATCTTTAACTTTATGTCTTTTGGAAATTATCTATTACTCGCTTAGCCATTCACAGTAACAGAAATTTTGACCAGGAGTGGCCACACTTTTGCAAGCCACTGTATATAATAAACCTTATTTAAACAGCAACAGATCATGCAATTTATTGTCACACATTCACTATTGTGACTCATTGTGAAGTTGATTATTTGCCAATAGCAGTGTTCCAACGTGCTTTATTCCTCTTATACTTCTCTGTTGTAGTTCGTGAGACAAAAAAAAACAAAACAGAATTTTTCACGCTAATAAGAAACCGGAAAGACAGAAAACTTACTGACTGTTACGAAGCGCTGACAGTGGAGACTCCTTCCATAAATGTTAAAAGTCTTCTAATGATTATACTTTTTTTTTTCTTTGTTAAATAATTGTCAGAGCTGCTGTCATAGAAAATGAATCAACACCTACAATCAGAAGTGAGAATTCAACAATGGTATAATTGGGAAAAGGTGGTTGTGATTAGAAATCCGGGAAAGTACAATGAGGTAGAGGATCATGTGACAAGGTTTGAAGTTTGTTGGTTGGCTGAGGATTCTAGGAAATGGAGTTTGTGTTACCTGGTCACTTATTATATTCATAAAAGAAAAAGTCAATGTCTGTTCTGCAAAAGATGAATAAGAAGATTAATGATATTCACTAGTGCTGCCAGTGCAAGACATTTTAGTATATACTCTAGCACACCATACCAATAAATAAACCCTCTCTGTCTAAGTCCCACATTCCTCCGTAAAGAAACTTATACCCCCCTCCTACCGCTTAAATTCCATCTGTATTGCCAGAACAGATCCGTAACTATATGTGAGGACAATGTGAGACAGTGGTCACTTCAGTGCGGAACGAGATCAGTGTTGGCATTTGCGTTCTATTTTAATAAGGCCAGTCTTATCTCGCAAAGACAGATCCAGGACTAGAGCTGGACACCTGCAGGGGCAAAAAGACCAATTATTATTGCTTTATCAGGGTCTTGCTTAGCAGCGTTACTCGCGTTATCTGTCTCTGTCTACTGCTGTCAGCTCCATCAGATAAAAGCCAAATGTCTTAGATTGTATGCAAATGAGTTTTCATTCCATCTCACAGTGTTTCAGCAGCCAAGAAAACAGCTCAGGAGAGGAAATAATTTGCTGCCTCTATCATATTCGCAGCCCAACAGCATTCTATTCATTCTAAAACATTATCATTTCTATAGGAACAGCTTGTATAGCAGACACTCAACATATACAGGTTAAAAACTTGTGTAATTGTTGATAAGGTGAAGTTTTCTGTGAGAAGATGTTTATTTAGCATTTATGGAAGGAGTCTCCAGTGTTAGCTCTTTGTAACAGTCAGAGGTGAAGCTGTAACTTTAAATTTTCTGACTCGGGAAAAGAGAAGTTTTTGTTTTGTGGTTTCTCGGTAACATGACAAGTCTTATTAACTTCAACGACCGTTTATAGCTGCTGTAACGTAAGTGATAACAGAAACTTGTTTAGTAGACTTTCCACAACATTAAATGTAGCTATAAATGGATAAAAAAAGTTCATGTCGTTCTTTCATAAATAAAAATTAGTAATCGTTGAGAAATGACTGTGGTATAAGAGGAATAAAACTCTTTGACGTTATAGTAACCTGAGATTATAGAAAATAATCAAAAATACCACAACAATTACAATTTTGCTTTTATTAAAAAATGACATGTTGATCCTTTTTTATATTTAATATAAAAAAAGAACATCCATGAAACTAGTTATATACTAGTTACACTAGAAGCATATTTTACGTTATAACAGCTATAAACAGTCATTAGCATGTTTTATTCCTTATTTGGCATCCAGATGTTGCTGCAGTAATTAAGTAAATCTTTAGTGGTGCACTGTTTTGTGTGAGTCACCCACACACACATATACACACACATTTCCACATTTTACACTTAATATCCCTCTCACAGCGGTAGCAGTTATGACTGAAGGGGTGAAATGTGGCATATCGGATTAGCAAAATGCCACATCACTTTACACATCCACACAAACATACAACTACACACTAGCTTCAAAACGGAAAACAAATGTGTTCGATGGTTTAAATAAGCAGAACGTCTTTCCCACGGACACAAAAAGCTTTTCCTTAATAGGGTCTTTGGTCTGCACTGCTTGTTTATGTTTTAGCAAATGATTCTACTATAATTTTATAATACGCACATACAGGTCAAGAGCTTCAGTTAATTCTCACATCAAGCATCAGCATGTTGGTGCGTCCAATTCTGCAGGGGGAAACACCTTGTTGAAGAGAGAGTTCAGAGGAGAACTGCCAGACTGGTTCAAGCTGACAGGAAGGCTGTGGTAACTCAAATAACTACTCTTTTCAGCCGTGGTGAGCAGAAAAGCATGTCAACATGCTGAAACTTGAGGCAGATGGGCTACAAGAGCAGAAGACCCTTCTTATCAGCCAAGAACAGTGATCTCAGGCTATCTACATATACAGATATACAGAATGTTTTTCAGTAGTATTTTGTAGTGTGTGTGTGTGTGTGTGTGTGTGTGTGTGTGTGTGGGTGGATGAGCACACACCAAGCAGCAGTCAGCTCCCATTTGGAGGGTGTTTTCCAGCAGAGTTGGCACGACTGCGTTGGATGACTGGACTGGTGCCAGTATGGCAGTCACACAGCATCAGCAAAACCTGCAGGACACACACACACCCACACACACACACACACACACACACACACTCACTCTGACCTATTCTCTTATTGATTTAAAAACACATGACTGGCATCAGATCTAACCTTTTTACAGGCTTTCTCTCTCTCTCAGAGGGTCTGTCTCTCTCACACACACACACACACACAAGACATATTACACCTTTGGTAATCAGATGTAATATACACACTGTGTGATTTCTTTGTTTGCAAAATTAAAGGTAATTAATTTGTAAAATGAAGAATCTAACAAAGACATAATAATAAAAAAGAGAGGAAACCAAGGAAACACTCGTCTTTCAGAGCAGTGTTTGCGGCTGGACGGTTTCTCTGCTGTGGGGCGGATCTGAAACGAGAGACAGATGGAACACAGCGGTGGATTTATGGAGGTTCGCGCACTCTCTCACACTCTCACTCACCGGCTCTCATTTGTACACATTCATCTTGCAGATGTTCTGCATTAAAACTGAAAAAAGACTAATTGTCTTTCAGTTCTCTCTCTCTCCCTCGCTTTCAAACATGCAAATGAACTAACAAGTACCAGCATGAAGTCTTCCTCGGCCTTTTGCTCTCTCTCTCTCTCTCACACTCACACCCATGCACACACACACACACACAATCAGAGGTCTGGGCTGTGAAGCCGCTGGCCCTCGTCACTCTGCATTAACATAACACGCACATGCACACATGCACACACACACTTAACTAAGTCATTAGTTAAGAAATTCTGTAAAGTGAAGATGCTTTCATAAAAATTAAAAGTGTTTAATATTTGGTTTGCCTTTCATTTGAAAAGAGCTGTATTACGTAATGTTATTTCATTATAGACAGACAAAAATGCATTTTAAAGTTTAATTTAATAGAAAAAAAAACATGTTCAAATGATCAAATGTACTAATACAGAAAACAAACATTTTAGACAAAGTTTATGCAACATACAGTTAGAAGAGGGATGCAAGTGCATATACTCAGCATGTGTTTTATTAAGGCTGATCCACGAATCATAATTAAAGTTTATCCTTTTAAATTAAAAGGAAAGCGACATCAAAGACCCATAATCAAAAACCGTTAACTGGGATGTGTCGGCAAACTGGAAGAAACCAGGAACAGAAATTAAGCCTCAGTAATGCACGAAAACAAGAAGAAGCAGAAGCATTAGAAGCAACATGGAAGAAACAGACAAGCTAATTAAGGGCTGAACACAGAACAGGTGAACACAACAGGGTAATAAACCAATGACAGGACAGGGACATGTTCAGAGATCAACATCAAAACACATGTCAAAACATAAATGCAAGCACAACTGTGAGCAATAGCAAGCAGCGTTCCCATGCTGGAAATTGTGATTCACAACAGGCCTCATTTAACAAGCTGGATATGAATAGATTTATTCATAAATGAGCATTTACACAAGAAATTTGGTATTCCGTAATTTCAGAAAAAATGTTTGTATCCTTCTCATGCTCATAAGTGTGTGTAAATTTATGTGTAAGAAGAATAATGTAAACCTCTATTGATTGGGGTCAAATTATATAAATTTTGCTACTTACTTATCATTTCGGCTCTGCGAAATTTGCCTTTTATGGAGTTTAGTGGGCGTCACCAAATGCAAATCACGCGCCTGGTGACTGGCATTCATCAACATCAATGCATAAATCAATGTTTCTGAAAATTTAGATAAAGATTGATAAACGGGCCTATTGAAAGGTGAATTTCATGACAAAAAAAGCAGAGCATCTACTGTATGTATTGTATTACATCACCAGCAACACATTAAGCATTACAACAATGTCTCTTACCTAGAAAGGTGCTTGTAGTGTATCTTTAAAGCTATAATTAAAGCTGTAAAGCTGTAAAAAAGTAATTACTGTCCAGTTGTGTCCCTTAAATTGTTTTTAACGGTACACTACATCCACATGTAGTTGAAAGATAAATATTAAAGGTATACAAGATAAAAGATAGCACCTCAGCAACAAGGAAAATACAGAAAGTGTAGAGAATTTCATAAATAAAACAAATTTTACACCAGGTTGTGTTGAAACCTGTTTAATGTGTCAGTTCAACTGTTACATTCCCTTCATTTCCAAAGAGCAGCACTGATTTTAGAGTGTGTGTGTGTGCGTGTGTGTGTGAGACAGAGATAAAAGAAAAATGAAACTGAGCTATATGAACAGATGATAGTGTTCATGCGCTTTCATCACAGTGTATTTATATCAGGTACTTCAGGAATGAGTCATATGATGAGCATTTCAGCCTCAGCTTTATGACTACAGAATTATATACACTGTGAAGAAGTGTGTTAAGTCAGCTGGACGTCCGTTAGTGCACTTTCAGTAAACTAAATATAGAAGAATAAATAATTTCATAGAAAATGAGAAAACTCACTTTCAACAGGAAGAGGCTAAATGCAAATGAAAAAACACCCACATGGTGTGGTTCAGTATGAAGACAGTGTTTCAATACTCTTTTGACACACTGTCTTCGATTCCACCTCTTCCCCTTCTTCCCTTATAGACTCCCTTAAAGGTATACTTTAAAAAAAAATCCAGTTTAGGCTCAAGCCCCACTTCCCAAAGCTTTGTACCAGAGTTGTACCAGAAATATGTAAATTGTGCTGCTGAGAATTACATACGTCCATTTCAAACTGAAAACATTTACTGATAACGTTTATATTAAATTGAATTCATGTAGCTTCACAATGTGATTTGAAGAATGCAGGCATGTATTTGTAGCCATTTTGGGTGAGACTTCCATTACTTGTTAGCTACTTTAGCCTCAAGGCTTCAAAAATCAAACATCAGACACTAAACATGCCTCAAGGGTGAGTGTCTATGTGTTAAAAATCCATTCTGCATTACACACTATTAAAAATACTAAAAAAAATAAAACAGTATTGAAGCGGGTAAGGCTTTCCATAAAATCGTGTTAGCTAAACATGTTAGTGTTATGTTTTTTAACATAGCAATCTTAAAATAAAATCTTATTAAATATTTTATTTACAGCATGTTATTTCATTTCACAAATTTTATAAATTGTTTGTCTAAATCCTATGACTGAGTGACTCAATGGGCCTCATTTATCAATCTTTTAGCAAAACTGTGTGTAAATGATTTCATAGGCCAAATCAAACTAAAAATTCACGTCAGATTTGCAAAGGTTTCGCTGATTTTCTTTGTACTCATGTGCGTATGTTGATTAATGTGAATAAGCTGTAAATTAGCAAGTGCATTCGCAGCACGTTTACATTTTGCCATACCCACAAAACCCCACAAAAGACACAAAATGACAAAATCACAACTGAACAGTGAAAGAGCGCAGTGTGTGCACTAAACCTCCCAGTAATGCAGCTCAGCCACTGCAGCGGGTCAGCTACCATAGCTACCAAGGACACTATGTGTCCTTCTCCTTGTAAATTCTTAATTGACAGATTTGTTTTGGCTTACCATCTTTCAAGCCATTAATATGAAACGACTGAGTTTCCCAAAATTTGTCTGTGCTTGAAATAAATAAGCGATTTTAACGTGACAGCGTAATCTGCATAGAAAATCACAGTAACTCATCACCCATTATTCGGTTTGAATCCGATCAATTGAGTTTCACGTGTGTAATGTAAATTTACAAAAACTTTTTTTGTATCTAGCTTGACAAACGAGGCCTGATGCAAAAGTAAAGGGGTCGGGTTTTGGAAAGAAAGCAGGAAAGTGTGTCAATTTTATATTTGGCCAAATTTCAACAAGGCATTGTGGAGTGAGGTGCTTGTTATTCTGATCCTTCCAGGTGAAATGATGATGATGATTGATGCATGAGCCTTGTCTGCATGGTAGTGTGTCAACTGGACAACAGATGGTAAGTGATAAAGGTCATGTTGTGTGTGAGAACTACAGTTTTGCTCAGATTTTTATGTGTTCACTAGGACAACGCTCTGACATTTTGAGTTTAGTCTGTCAAACTCTTTGTAATAGACATTAAATTTAAAAAATAAAAATATATACATAATGACATTTTCACCCCATATTGCAATACTCGTGTAAGTATGGAAGCCCTGGACTCAACCTCTAGGTTATTTCTGCACATAAAGTACATTAGCTATATAAAAAGTTTTTGCACCTGATGGCTAGGAGGCTAGGAGTTTAATCATGTACAGAAAGAGGCCTCCCAGCCCAGCGACGGCTGCCACGGCGACTGCTCTGATGGGCAGGAACTCCATGGAGTCGTCCAGCGCAGTGTGTAAGCGCAAAACCTGGCGGTGTGTGTCCTCCCGCGAGCCAGAGTTTTCGATTACATGCCTGGCCAGCCCACGCTTCTCGCTCAGCGGCATCTGAGCAGCAATGCGCTGCTCTGCCTCCTCCCGGCTCAGAGTGTCACGCTGCATGAGTCGAGCCAGCTGAGTGCCGGGGTCACTGAGGACGAGAGAAAGACAGACAGAGAGAGAGACAGATAGAGAGATAGAGAGAGCAAGAGAGAGAGCCAGAGAGACAGAGAGAGACAGAGCAAGGGGAGGACTTGTAGTCATATGTTTTAGCATATACAGTCCAGTTTAAAACTTCAGTTAACTGTTACAAAGCACTGACACTGGAGACTCCTTCCAAAAATGCTAAATAAACGTCTCTTCACAGAAAACTTCACCATACAAGACACTGTGAATTAGCTAGTACTGCAGAAACGATAACGTACCAGAGTGAGCGCATTATATATAATATATAATTCAAACCTGTGATTTGAATTAGAGCCAGAAATACTGTCAGAGCTGCTGTTAACGAAAATTAAATCAACACCTTCTGACTAATCAGAATCGAGAATTCAAAAGCGCTGTGGTGTAATACAGCAGTAATGCACACACAACAACAACATATGTGACCAGGAACCACTTTGCTGTATTATAGGATTATGAATAGAGCTCTTACCAGTAGACGACCACTGTGTGCTTCATTAAGTGAGTGAGACGACGCGTCTCGAACAGCAGAGGCACGTCCAAAATGACATACCGGTAACCTTATAAAGACAAACCAAAAAGTTTTATGTTTTACATCATTAAAAAAAATTATTGTAAATATCTCTCATAACCATACACAAAAACACAAAACAGTATGAAGAAAACGGGAAAGGAAGGAAGTGCAGAAAAACAGAAGTGGGGAGGAAAGGAAGGAAGGAAAGAAGTGCAGAAGGAAAAACGCATGGAAGGAAGTACGGAAAGAAGGACACAAGGAACGAACGAATAAACAAATGAACAAAGGAAGGAAGGAAGTGTAGAAGGAAGGAAGTGCAGATGCTAGTGTGGAAGGAAGGAAAGAAAGAAGCTGGAAAGGAAGGAAGTGTGGAAGGAAATACAGAAGGAAAGAAACAAGTGCAGAAGGAAGGAAGTATGAAAAGAAGGAAGTGAGGAAGTAAGGAAATGTGAAAGGAAATGAGGAAGGAAGGAAGGAAGGAAGGAGGTGAGGAAGGAAATATGGAAGGAAGTGCAGAAAGAAGTGTGGGAGGAAGGAAGGAAAGAAGAAGGGTGTGTGTGTGTGTGTGTTGGCTCCAACCTCGGATGAAATAGTACAGGATCTGTTTGAGCATGGCTCTGTGGATCTCGGGGTGTGTGATGGAGTTAAGCATTCTGCGTTTCTCGGGGTTGGAGAAGATGATCTGGCCGAGCTTCTGCCTGTCTATCTCACCGTTCTCCAGCAGAATCTCCTGCCCGAAGTGCTGCACGAGGAGCCGGTACGCTCGGGTCTGAGGCTCCACCACTGTCACACACACACACACACACGCTTTAGAAGCACATATAAGTAAGGAACAAAGGAAGGAAGGGAGTGCCAAAATGCTGAAGGAAGTAAGGAAGGAAGCGTGGAAGGAAGGAAAGGTGGAAGGAAGGAAGTGCAAAAGGAAGGAAGGGTGAAAGCAGGGAAGGAAGAACGGGCGGAAGTGCATAAAAAATGAAGGACGTTTGGAAGGAAGTGAGTAAGGAACAAAGGAAGGAAGGGAGTGCCAAAATGCTGAAGGAAGTAAGGAAGGAAGCATGGAAGGAAGGAAGAAATGAAGAGTGGAAGAAAGTGCATAAGGAAGTGCAAAAGGAAGGAAAGAAATGCAAAAGGGAGGATGGAAGGAAAGAAAGAAAGAAAGAAAGAAAGAAAGACGAAAGGAAGAAGATAGTGTGGAAGAAAGAAGGTGCAGAACAAAGAAAGAAAGAAAGAAAGAAAGAAAGAGGAACTGTGGAAAGAAGAAAGTGCAGAAAGGAGGAACTGGTTACTACATGCATCAACAGGAATTTTCCCCCTTATTTCTTCACCTTTCCTGGCCACGACATCTGCGTCGATGACAGCACAGCCGAGCTCCCTGAGCTGAGAGGACACGGTGCTCTTTCCTGAGGCGATTCCTCCCGTTAGCCCCACCAGAAACATGCTGCAACACAACAACACAACATTTCATTTCATTTCATTTATTACCCAAAAACAAACACCATTCTGTCAGATTATATTTCAACAAGCAAAAGTGCACGATTCCTCCCTGACAGAAAGCAGAATGGACAATAGCACTGCCTCACTGCTACATATAGCTCTACAGAGCTATGTAACTCAAATAAATCCCAGAAAACTCTCTGTGTGTTTAAACGAAACAGATATTTGGCGCCGCCTGGCGGCCATCATATAAACTGCAGTTTCGTTTCTCTATGCAAAGTAGCTGCATACTTCTAAACACACTTACATATTAAATAGCATTTATTCACCTCACTAAACACCATGTATTCTTTAATATACTAATCCATATTACAAAGCTGTAACACATTTATTATTAGCTAGTTATTATTTAACGTTATATGCAGACGGAAAAGAGCTAGCTAGCTACTATAACAATGTAATTATTGTTATTACTAGCTTATTGTTAACTAACAGCTGAAAACATCCTGAAAGCTTTACTTGTTAATGTTAACGCTTTAATGTTAATGTTTAGCCAACTTACTAAACGTTGTTGTTGTTGTTGACCTATAAAGGGATTAAAATATATATACAGAGAGAGAGAGAAGCGTCCTTCTCCTTCCCTTAACACGAAGAAATCCTTCAATATGGACTCCAAGTCAACATAAAATCCTACTCGACACCATGAAATAAATGAATTATACACTTTTAGGAGTTTGACTGTTCTGTCACATAGTGAGACTAAAATATTTTCCCAAATTCCACGTTAGAGTTTGACCGAAGGATGAAGTAAAGTACAGTGCCCCATTTGGCCAAAAGTGACGCAGGTTAAGTCCTAAATAGTTCCCTTGTTCCCTATACATGAGCACTACAAAATGGCGGACCAAAATGGCGTCTGAAAGCCGTCTGTAGTGCACTGTGTGTCTGAGAGGAAGCCATTTGGGATGAAACCGAAATACTGCTCTGTGGGGAAAATATGTCGTTACTGCCATCTGCTGGACTGGAGGACGACAACAACAACAACAATAACACTACTACTACTAATAATAATAATAATAATAATAATAATAATAATAATAATGTTATTGTTGTTAAAGTAAAAGTGTTAAGTGCTGACACTGGAGACTCCTTCCAAATGCTTAATATTAGAATATATTAGAATAATAACAATATGATTTCCTCCACTGGAAAGTCTACAGCACAGAGGAGTTTACATTTTCCAAAGAGAAAACAGACAGAAGAGGATGGTGAGGGAACGACTGCGTCACGAAATAGTGAAGACGTATGCAAGTGCTGGCTTTTTTTTATTTTAAATGTAAGACAAACAAAACAAACGAAGCTACAACACGAACAAATGACATGAGACATTCAAAGGACAACTGAGGCTTAGCAATGAAACACAGGTACATCAGGGCTTAAATAAGAAAACTAATCAAGGTGAAAATGAAAACAGGTGAGCATAATAAGGAGTGATGAGGTAAAGGCAGTGGCTGCTGGGAACTGGAGTCTCGTACTGCTATAATATAAGTGATAACAGGAACTAACTTGGTTCTCAAACCTTAAATGTAAATATAAATGGATGATGTCATTCTTTAGTAAATAGAAAATGTTTAGTGTTGGAACATTACTGTGGTATAAGAGAAATAAAACACGTCAGGACCAGATGTTCTTAGAAAATCATTAACTTTGGGCTGGTAAGGCTAATTCATTATTGCTTCCTACACCAACCAACCCACACCCCCCCCCGTCCCCCGTCCCCCCACACACCCCCACCCCCACCCCTCGTAATATCGGCTAGCTAGCATATACATCTGAATTATTTAATTATTTAATTAATCAATCAATCAGTGTACGATTAAACCTCCAATGTAGCATGCTTCAGGAACATAAAGCAGATTCCTTAATTTATCACTTTTAGAATAGACCAAAATTTTTCGTGAATTTAAAAATGAAAAAAAAAAATCACCACAGAGATATGTGAAACCAATATGTAAACAAGTTTATTATTTTTTTCTTCGAAGAATGTACAATCAAATTAATGTTTTTTTGTGTGCAAACAATTCAGTAAGAGTGTAGAATTGAAATGCTCAACACAGAAAGCTATGACTGAAAACATCAACCATCTCAAATGAAAAGTCTGAGCCGATTCACGAAGTGTCAGGACGGGAGTGTTCCTCCATCAAACTGCTCCTCGCTTGAAGTGAGAAATATTTACACATCTTCTCAGAGCACTTGCAATCACATCACATTACTAATATATACCAACAAATGCGTATTGACATTTAGGGACAGTTTGCAGTAATGACGGAGAATGGCTTCGATTTCAAAGGGAGCACCTTTACACAGAGGATAATTCACACACGCCATATTCATAGAGAGTACACAATACTCTCTATACAATTCTCTCTATACAATACTCTATAATTACACAGTAAAGAAGAAATCTTTTTTGGGTACAAAAAACATTTGTGTCAAACATCATTCATTTCACTGTAAACAGGAGGTGAAAATAATATAATGGAAACAGTTGTGTAGCTAAAAACCAAATCATGTAGAAAAAAAGGGGGCCAGTCATCGTTTACACGAAAAAAAGAAAAAAAAACAATGATTCTGCAACACCTTGGTTTCTGCAAAACATCTTTTAAAATCTTCCTAAAGCCTGTCAGAAAAGTTGTAGGGTTCTAAACAGAACCTTGAAGGAACAAACCGTAGAAATCCATAGGTTTCTGTGAAAAAAAAAAGAAAAATAAAGACAGATTCTGCAACACTTTGGTTTCTACACTATTAGGAAAAAGCATTCTGTTGTCAGGTTCTACATAAAACCCTGTTTTGGGGTTCTAAATAGAAACTTTAAGCAACAAAACAAAGAAATAAAAAAAAAAAACTGATTCTGCAATATCTTAGTTTATATAATCTTAGAAAAAAGGGGTTCCTCAAAGGAAACACTGTTAGACGGTTTATATCTTTATATTTATATCTATATAGAACCTTTAAGGGACAAACCAAAGAAACAATTAGGGATCTATTTTAAAAAAACATGGAAAAATAAACAGATTCTGCAACACATTATTTTCTGCAGCCTTAAATAAAAGGATTGTTGGGTTGTAAATAGGTTCTTCAAGGGTTCTTCAAGGGTTTGTTAGATTGATAAGAGTTCCTCGCTTGCTAAAACAATTCTACACAGAAAGGGAATCATTTTGTTGTATTGTTCTAAACAGAACCTTGAAGGAGTAAACCCAAGAATTCCTTAAGGGCTCTGAGAAAAAAAAACACTCTTGAAATGGGTTCCTCAACTTTTAAGGGACAAGCTAAAGAAATCCTTCTGGAAAATAAACAAATGAACAACGATTTCAGAGAAACCAAAAAAGAAAAATCCAGAAAAAGGAGTCCTCACAGTCCTCAAACCTTGAAGATACAAATCAAAGATATCCTTAGGGTTCTGGAGAAAAAAAAACACTGATTCTGCAACACCTTAGTTGGAAAAAAGGGTTCCTCGAAGGTTCTTTGATAGTTAATGGTTTTTAGCTTCCTAAAAGCGTTCTACTTGGAAGCCTCTCAGAAAGAGAAACACTGTTATCGGGTTGAAGGGACAAAATAAGGAAAATAAATTAGGAAAATAAAAACACAAAGTGTTCTTTAGTTTGTTAATGTTTCTCAACTTCATATGGGAAATGCGCTGTTTCAGCGAAAAACCAAAAAAAAAAAACCTTAGTCTTCTGGATTTTTTTTTTTAACATTTCTAGCAATAAGAAAAAGAAAGCTGTATCACTGAATACACGCCTTAAAGTGGGGTCCGGTATAATCCCAGGGTCCTGTAGCGCAAAGCTCACACATCCATGATTTTTTTAAGTTTAGAGTTAGTTATATATTTACTACTAAGTAATTATAGTTATAGCTGGTTTAACTGGTCACTTGAATTGAGTTGGTTTATGCCAAACCTCGCTAACTCAAAAACAGGCAAGAGTTTATTCAATAAACTAAAACAGAAAGGTCTTCTGTCAGCTACAGTTTCAGAAATTATATATTTAAAAAAGTTCTATGGCTTCATTAAATAGCCAAAATATTATTCTACATGTTTAAATAATGAGATAATTTTAATAAAGATTATTTTATGTTAAATAAATCTGCATTTACATGGTGTGCAGAAATTGTTTTTTGAGAACCTGCAATAGACCAAATTCAATGTACAGAGAATTGTTTGAGTGAGCAGCGTGTCATTTAGTCTGCTTTGTATAAAATATCTTTCGACTAAGAATGGGCTACTATTTTTTTCTTTACCGAAGATGTAGAAAAACAAACAGACACTACACAGACATCTTGTGCGCACTGATGCTACCGGTATTTCCATTAAAGCACCAATAGCGACAGGTCAATGTTGTCATTGACAGCAATTAGAAGTGCTTCAATCAGGGTGAACTGACACTTCTGGGATCTACTGTATAATCGTCTGGGTCGTCTGGTGTAATTTTGGTTCGGCAAAAAAAAAAAAAAAAGAAGAAGCAGAAGTCGTGTTTGGTGTCTAACGTTTGTTTCTTTAGTTTTTTACTAGAGCTACATTGCAAAATAAAGACATCCAAGCACTTAAATATAATAAAATTTATCTATTATTATTATTATTATTATTAAATCTATTTCTAAACATCCTAATTTCAAGCTTAAAATAGTTTTGACTAATTATAAGATATTTTTGCTAATTATAAGCATTTATTGCTAGAAAGAAACCAACTAATCTGCCAACAGAATAAGAAAATTTAAAGCTCAAAATTAATAAACTTTTGTTTTTGTTTTTTTTTATAATCTTATCATATGAAATATTAGATACATTTAATTATATTCAAGATATTTTTAATTGCTAAGATTTTTTTTGCATTGTACATTCCAAAACACTACAAGTAACTATAAATGGATAAAAAGTACAATGTGCCATTCACTAATACATAAAAAAATTTAATTGTTGGCAAAGTGCTGTGGTATAAGAGGAATGATGTTACCAATGCTGTGGTAACAGTTCGAAGTGAAATATCACACCAGCTCATCATTGACTATTTTTCCACAACAGCACAGTCTCATCATGTTTTAGTTCTTACTTAAGTCTTCACAGTATCATAAAAATGAGATTATGTAGATTAAGAAGCTTCATAGCTTGAAAGATGTCTCATTTTTAGTGCAAAACCAAACAAACAGATTTTTCAGGTAATCAATCAATTTATTTATTTATTTATAATTGTTTTTTTTTTTTTGGCCGAACCAAACCAGTAGTGCTAAGAAAGACCTGTGCTTCTGCTGTGCTTTGATTTAAAATAGGCCACAAGTTTTTTTTTATTTTCTGAAAAAATTAACCCAAAATAATGTCTCTCAAAATATGTCTCCACAATGGCAGAAAATACATTAGCCACATGAGCCACACAATGTTGATTATTATTAGATTATTAAGAAATAAACTAAGCAATTAAGTGAAAGGCTAAAAGAGATTCGGTTAAAAACAAGGACGTTACTTGTCACTACTAAGGAGCGTAGTGAGCGTAATTATATTGTTATATGAATGTTACATGAGAGCAAATGGAGAGCAAGTTGAGAATTCTCAGCAAAAAAGCAACATTTCAAATACAGTTAGAGTGATTACAGACGAAAGACAGAGAGTAAAAAATGCCATACAGTTAAAGTAAAATGCACTGGCAGATAGCAAATAGCACCAAATATTTCAACTTGGAACACAAGGCTGTTTTGGCCTTCAACAAGGCGTCTGAGCGCCATTTTGGCATCATTATTCGACGCTACCGAACATGCTAAATAATCACCTCACTCACATTCCCCAAAGGCAACACAGCACATTTCATACTCCCATATTTTCATACTTTTTCATAGGAACCATTTTGATCCTCAGTCATAAAAAAAACTGTCTTCTAGTCTACACCCCATGCATACAAATGCTTCCATATATACACAGGACCCCTCTAACATCTGGACTTGTGTTAATGGAGTCTGGCTAAAAGTAAAATCTGCAGAGCTGTTGAATTCTCGATTCTGATTGGTCAGAAAGTTTTCTGATACATTACTATTTCTATAGTAACAGCTCATTCAAACGTACTTGCATGGTAGACGCTCCAAATAATCTAATCCTAATTACGAAAACGTGTTGTTATTTAAGAAAGAAAAACATGTAATTGTTGATATGGTGAAGTTTTCGGTGAGGAGACGTTTATTTAACATTCATGGAAGGAGTCTCCAGTGTCAGTGCTTTGTAACGGTGTGCAACTTTTCTGCCATAGGAAAGTCTTCAAGACCTCGCCTTTTGCGGTTACTCAGTAACTTGATGAGCTGCGTTACTTTTGTCTTGTTAACTTTAAGAGAGAGAAAAAAGAGAGGATTTTGAGGGAATGAATGTTTGTAGCTGCTATAACATAAGTGAGAATAGGAACTAACTTGTTTCAAGGATGTATATTTTATCTATAAACAGATAAAAAGTATAACGCTTGTTATAAGAGGAATAAAACACTTTGGAACATGCTGCCAACGGAAAATAATTCAAAACAACTTCAGAGTGGTTATAGCCCAACCCTATCCTTGATTATTCCTTGATTACTTTCCTATAACAGTATGTCCCGTTGTGTTTTATTACTTACTTTTCGCTTAATGCACTTTATATTATTACTGACTCTTTGAAATATCTTCACTACCCCTTTGCTCTTTTCAGGAAGCAGCTGTCTGAGTAAGACAATATTTTTATATAACATTGATAAATATGTCTTAAATAAACTCTGATAGCTGTCTTCTATCGTTCCACGACCAAATTTGAGCGACGTAACATTCCCCATAAAAAATATATGTACATTTCTGAGACGGGAATTGCAAGTAAATTTGAAAAACAGGTACAGAACTGTTGGTCGGACTGACTAAAATGTTTACGTAGTGTGTGTTTTACTGCTTGTGTTTGGATTAACAGTCAAATTTGTTTTGTCTGGCCCCCTTGTTTGTGATTGGTCTAAATATATCGTTTGGTTACATAGCAGAGAAGCAGTTCCTTTGATTGTGAACCTGGCAACAGTGCGATATCATGAAACAGATGCAGCACACAGCCCCCTCCAATCCATTCTAGGATACACAACGTACTCTTTTTGTGTATACTGACCACTGCATTCTTTTTCATTTAAAGTATACTGCCAGCTTAACTACATTTAAAAAGCCCAGTTGTACTTTTCTGTCAGCTGAGAAACTTTCAAGCGATTTGTGAGTACAAATTTTTTTGACGCTGAAATTAGTCCCAAATGTGATGTCTGGTAAAGTCTGGTAAACTTAGTAAATATTGTAAACCATGATAAAAAGTTACAATTAGTATGATTTGAAAAGTTCAAATTGGCACATACATGTATACAGAAAAAAAAAATCAGTATTTCCTGTCCAAATCTTTGTTTCAGACATTATGAAAAGAAAAAAATCACCACTAGGTAAATACATAAAAAACAGGAATAAACAAATGAAAAAGATTTACTTTAACTACATAATAATTAACTACATAATAAACTATAAATTGATACAAATCCTGTGAAATACACAAGCATTGGTCATTAACTGGGAATGTCTGATGTGGAATGTTTGGATTTATAAACCAGTACTTCATTTTATCATCACTGTTCATGTTGTAATTCATCTTGACGATATTGATGTATATAAAAAAGAAACATTAATAATACATGAATAAAGTAACACATAATGCTTCCTGTTGGATCTGGGAATTTGGTGTGTACATAAAAATGTACATTGGGAATATGAAACAGGATGTACACAGGAATGCTGTGTTACAACATCAAATATGAACATATGAAAACATCCAGTAGCATAAAAGTAATTTTTCACTCTTCTGCACAATCTTTTTTTTTTTTTTTTCAAAACAAGTCATTTCATGAACATGCCATCTCGATTATGGCACTATTCCAAAAATTCACAACAACCACCAAGCCATTCTGACTGAGAAGCAATTAAAACAGTCTTTTATGTAGTTTTGTGACTTCCTTTGTGCCATATTTGATTGTAAACATATATAACGTACATTAAGGAATATTTTATTTAGACCTATGGTAAAAATGCTATTTCATATTATGATCAGGGACTTCAGTCAGGCATCATCGAGGTGCTGAATATGTCTTATGTCGAAATGTCACCTCATCTGCTCTTCTGTTCCCAGAATCTCATCTTTTTTCTAGTCTCATGTCCACATCAGAGCTATAGATATAGTTTTTGGTGATATGAGGATGGTATTTAATTTATTACAAAATGATTCTGACATTGCTTCATTCAGCTTGGATGAACTAGATTAAATTGTCCCAATATATGCAAAATTTGCTTACAATCACCAATTTGTACAAATTCTGTATATCCTTGCTTATATTCACATAATTAAACAAAGGCATCACCTTTTTCCACAAATGACCTCCTTTTTAAAGATGGTGCTTATAGTGCTCAAGTGTCAAACATGTTCCAGGACACAGGTGGACACGTCCTTCATATGTAAAAGGTGTGACTTGGTCTCTTTCTGTTACTGTTTTACTTCTTGGGATGGAACACCATGAGTGGCCTTTCCTCAATGCGTTGCCATGGACTCTTCTTGTTCTCATCCTTGTCATCTGGGTCATTATCGTCCTCTGGGCTGGTGACAGAATCCCGTTGGGTCTCACTGTTGCTGCTACGTGAGCTGTTTCCCCGGCTTCGACCTCTTCGTGGCATTGGTGACCCTCGTGGTTCCTCTGGACCATCATCCAGGAGGGGAGTCAGTGGATTTTCCAGAGGTGATCCCGCCCCCATACGGCCAACTCCACCAGCAAGATCTAGAGGGTCATGATAAGGCAGTTTGGAGTACTGCTTCCCCCCACTGCTGCTTCCTCCATGCCCCTTCCGCCCATTTCCATGGCGTTCCTCTTTACTTTTCCGTCCGGATGCCTGCTTCCGCTCCTGTTGGGTATCTTGGAGACTTGTGTCTGGGCTGCAATCCTTACTGGTACCAGCAGGGGCACTCAGGGTGCTTTGAGCACTGTGGTTACTGCTGTTAGCACCACTGTGAGCAAATTCTGAGGCAACATCGATGTAGGAGTGGCGCACATGAGCATTGGCACGTCCATCAAGTGATATGAACCAGGCACGAGGGTGCTGCTTGACTCCTAGTTCTCGAAGTTTCTTTTCTGTAAGTGCTTGGAGCTCTCCGTTCATCTGAGCCATGGTGGAATCGTTAAAGAGCACAGGGATGTGGACTGGTGCTGACGGACCTCCAGACGCCCATACATTCTCCTCTGAACCGGCTGGGGACCCTACTCCTTGCTGGGCTTGCAACTGGCCTGATCCCTGGCTCTGAACCTGGTGACCTTGGCTCTGAACTCCACTGCTACCACCATTACCTCCCCCTCCTTGGCCTTCCCTTTCCCTCTCAGCCTGACTCTGGCCATCCTTTCCAGCTTCAGAGCCACCAAACTCAGATGACAGGCGCATGTAATGTGCTGGAATTACCAGGGTTGGAACCATGCTGCGATACATGTTCTCTGTCATTTGATCTAAAGAGCTGCAGAATATAATCTGACCAGGTTGCGTGTTCAGTGTTGTTGGACGAGCAAGATGGTCCTGACCTTGGGAAACCTGTGAGTATTCTGGAGGCTTGTCTGAGAGGGGTGGAGAAGGTGGGTCAGCCGTGTATCCACGATTATCATTAACGACATGTCTGCGACGGTATTCGTGATCCTTGACATCTGGGCTGTAGTTGCGACTGTAGTCCTCATGGGGAAGGGTACTGTCAAGGCTGCTTGTGTCTGTGGAACGATGCACCTTCATAGGGAAGCTTTCAGCACCTCTCTGGGCCCCTTTGGACTGTTTATTCTTGGATGAATGACGGAGTTTGTGTGCCGGTACGTGCTTGGCAAACTCATCACGTGCACTCTTGTATTCGTGGGACGTTGAGGCATCAGATTTGCTGGCCTCCGTATCGCCATTGGAGGTGGTGGTTTCAACATGACCACCGCAGATAAGGTTGAGGCGAGAGGTGGAGGTGCCCTGGTCTCTTCTGGAGTTGCACAGAACAGTTGAGACTTGCCCCTGCTTTTGTTGTCTCCGAGGCTTCAGGCACCTCCGTCTAACAGCAAGAGGCAAAAACAAGAAAGTGAGTTCATGTGCTATGTGAGTTGATACATGATGGAGTCTCTGTAAAGGCCTTGCTTCAAGAAAGACTTTGGATAAACCTTCATTCAAAAAATAAAAAACAACAAAAACTGACATGCCACACCCACCAACCTGCAGTAGTAGAGGAGAACACAGAGTAGTACCAGTACAAGCAGAGCCAGAGATCCCAGGATGGAGAGCAAGATAAGGGTATGATATGCGGTGATGTCCCTCAGACTTGGATGAGACAAACCAGGTCCTAAAATGCAATCACAGATTTACTAATGTATCATTGTCATTGCACAATTATTATAGATCTAGAAACTCTATTAAACATTACACAGCACCTTTTAAATTGTTACACTGTAATGTAAGTCTATTTATTTTTGCTGTAAACAAGTGCACAATACTTTATAAAATTCTTCACAAAATAAAACAAAACAGTGGGTCCTATTCAGTAGACCTACGCACTATTCATACAGTAAGTTTAGCCAGAGTTTTCTGAAAACAGAGGCATCTCAGTTACACATGATACAGATTTTTTTTTTCAAGTTTAAAAGGAAGTGGTTGTCTTTACAGGTGGTGGTTTAAACACTTGTGAAAACCGCCTTCTCTGATGTTTCTACTTAAGAAGAACCTGGCAACTTCAAAGACATAAACTATGCAAGTAAGTTTAATAATCTGAACGGGGAGCCTATAAACTCAACTTGAGCACCTGCAGAGAACACTTCCCATGTAAATTGAACTTAATTTCAACTTAAGCCACCACCTCTTAATACAGCCCAAATGTGTCTATTTTCTGAGCTAGTGAGTAATGACTGGGCTTGTGTGTTTTATTCAAGGATAAATGTGCATGTGTATTTTACCTGATGAAGTGGGGAAGGCCGCTATCCAGTATCCCAACCGTGAGGCCATAAAGTCCCATGTAAAATGAGAGCCGTCTCTTCTAATGTAGCCAGTCCCATTTCTCACCCAAAGGCCTGCAAAAAAAAACAAGTTAGACTAGCCAAGTTAGAATAAAAGGGCAGACAAGTTACCAAATAAGACATTAAAACACAGAACAAGGATGGCTCCTAAATGGCACAACAGAAAAACATTTGCCCTCATGCCGGGAGATTGCAAGTTTGAATTCCAACAATGCTAGAGCCATCCATGGCCAGGAGCCAAGGGAGCAAAATTGGCAATGCTCTCTGGGTGGGCTCCCCCCTGTCAATCACAGCAACAATTGTGAGCATCTGTGAGCTCATGTATGTGGAACACAGTTAATAGCGCTTTCCCCAGAGATTGTTATGTTGCTCTGTGAGTCAGCATGAGCAGAGCAGCATTTCAAAAAGATGCAGTTGACTGGCTTCAGATGTCTCAGAGGAAGTGTGTTAGCCTTCACCCTCCCCAATTGGTATCTGTCATATGATAGGGGAGAGCTGGCTGGCAGGTGGGAATTAGCAGGCAACCAAATTGGGGAGAAAATGGGGAAATGCCAAAAATAGAACAAAATAAACTTACAGCGTAACTGCAGGACAAATAATGACAGTAAGATAATATGATCTGTCTTGCAAGTCTGAAATTGCCTCAGCTAAGAATATTTCAGTACAAAAAACAGTAGTGTCATCAGCATACAGCAAACAGCAGAGGCCCCAAAATGGAACCTTGTGGCACACCAGTTTTAACATTTCACATTTCTGACAAGAACCCATCAGAAAGTACAACATTACATAAATCTATTACTTAGATAAGTCTCCAAGGTTTCTGACTATATGCATACCTGTGTTCATGTTATACACCCACACAGGTATGCTGGTGGGCGACCGAACACGGGAGTCGGAGGGCAGAGGAACAGAGAAATGAACTGGCTCTGTGACTTGAACCTCACTCCCTTCCCGGTCAAACAGCTGGGCACTGACTGCAGCTACTACTGTCAAATCCGTCCAGCTGTTCTCTCCTCCTGCAGAGGAGAACATAAACACATTATTTACATGCAGTAGTTTATCAGGAAATATGTATATCATTCTCAAAATCTACAGTGATAATATCAATTTCTCCATCTGGTATATGACCTGTGGTGTTGTGCTCCAGGGCCAGGAGGTAGGGGAAGTCATTGATTTCACTCATATCTCTGGCAGTGGTCAAAACAGCAGTCATTTCAGAGAAGGAGGAGTTCAGCTGCAAGCTCCGCCTTGGAATGTGCAGCCATGGCTGGCTCCGCCCTCCTGTGTGATCAAATCAGGGTTGTTGTTGTTGTTGTTTTTTTTTTAATTTGTGACCCACTGATATTGGAGTGAAAGTGAAAGACATTTTAAACACAGGTAAAGTGCTCTTCACAACAACAATGTAATAAATAACTTGATAAATAACTTCATCAATTTCCTGAAGATCATGGGAAGAAGAAGTAAGTAAGTTATCTCATTCTTTTTTTCTTTATTTACAAAGATATTGACTGACAAAATCATTTTGGAAGCACAACCCTGTTACACAAATGATAAACTATTCATTATCATTTTTTAATCATGGATGCTAGTTAACCACACTTTACAACCCTGTTACACATTTAAGAGCAAAGTGCAGCCTGTCTACAAAGAAACCTTGCAAAAAAATTTAAACTTAAAGATTATTTTAAAAAATAAAGTTTGCAAATTTTTTAAGTGTTACAAGAACTAATTGTCCATATCATAATATAGATTTCACATTGATACAACAATTATTATTATTATTATTATTATTATTATTATTATTATTGAGAGAAAATACAAAAATACAGTATTTAATAATTAAGATCCATGCTAGAATATTGTGTTAAGCATTAGATTTTCAAGGATGTTGTCGCTATGGAAACAGTAGCAGGAAATAGTAACTGTAAGGAAAAGTAGCTGAAGACAACAAGGTTATGTGTGTGTGTTCACATGTGTGAGTGTGAGAGAGAGAGAGAGAGAGAGAGAGATAGACTCAGTCGGCATAGACTCAAACAAAATTAAGTCGAGAAGCTATCACACTTGACTTTTCCTGGAAGCTATTATCTAGTGAATTTTTAGAATAACCCCATAGCAGGAAGTTGAGAGTAAAATTTCCAGCCCAACTACATCCCAAAAGCCCTGAAACTAGCCCCAAAATTTCAGGCATTGAAAAAGGGAGACACATTTTCTTCTTCTTTTTCTCACTTTTTTGTCTGCACTTACACTTTGCCTTTGTTTACAAAAATTTATTATATTTAATTCTGGCTGAGGAGCATTTTCAATCTATCCCAATGTGGCACCTGGCAAACCTGCTAACTGTACTATTTGTTGCTCCTCCTCCACTGAAAATGGAGGAGCATAGAGCGATTTATAGAGCATAGAGTGAGCATGGGGCAGCATGATTGCTGCCCCAGTGGGCCTCTATTAACACCACTAGATGCAATAATAATAACTCTATGGAGCTAAATAGGGCAGAAAGGCAAGTAAATCAATAGAACACTAACTTATACCTGTCAAATAGCAACATATATTAAATCATTGGTTACTCAAAAGATCATTATTATATCAAAGGGAATTTAAAATCTGTGGAGCTGTAAATGAGGACTTTGTGAAAATTAATATTTGCTGAATTGGTAATATATAGTTGGGCTATGCCCCACATGCCCCTGTGGATGAGCCACCACTGATCATCATCACAGCAGTGGTATTCAATATCTTCTGCGTGTTCTACCTGGAGAGCCGTGAAACACATGGATGACATCATCATACAGGATGAGGGTTCCTGGCCTTTGAGCCAAAAGGTACAGGCTGACTGAGGAGAATACTGGAATACAGAAGAAGAGAGAGAATTATGAAAAAACGCTGGTGCATCATGTGGTTTATACACATTACTTTCTGTATTAATATTTAAAGATATACCACAGCAATTTTCCAATTTGTTTGCTAAAAAATTACATCATACTTTTTATCCATTTATAGTTACAATGAATGTTATGGAACATCTGTGAAACAAGTTCGTTCCTGTTGTCACTTACGTTATAGCACGCGTAAACAGTCGTTCTTTCATTTCTATAGTAAGAACTTACACATGGACTTCTCTGGCAGATGCTGTGCCTAAACCTCATTGTGTTTTATTCCTTATTTAATAATCAAGATGAGGTGTGTTCCTAATCTCAGCAGCTGTTCATTTTTTCCAGCTTAAGTCTAAAAAAATTCTGAATAATTGCATTTCCATCACCTACATTTGTTCCCAAAGCGGAAGATGACGTCATGAAAATAACATCATTCAAATCCAGACAGACATGATGAGACTAGAACAATCCACATCACACTACATCATCATCATCCTGCCTCCATCATCCTTTCCCACATCTCTTCTGAACACTACAAACATAAAACTGGTCAACACTGAGGAAGAAAACAACCAACTATCCAACTGAAAGATTTTATTTAGCACCTTAATAAAGTAGAAACCTGAGGCATGTCTCAGTTCCGCACGATTCTCACCTTGAACTTAGATGTTTGATTAAATGTTTGCCATCTTCACATTTATATTTCACTGTTAGTCTTTTCTTCTTTTGTCTCTTGCATTTATGTTACATCATATTACAAAATGACACCAATTTATATACATCATATTGCAGCAAAAGGTCCGCATTTTCTATCCCCTGATTTTTAAAAGTCAAGTGTTTGTGTTTAAAGGCAGTGGTCTACACACTACTGAACATTTTTTAAAATTTTGATATAATATTGACGTGAACTTACGGAATTAATCTCCCATCATGAGGGGGTCCCAGGAAAAGTAAGAAAACAAATAAAGTTTGATATTTTGGGTTTTTTCTAACAAATATATTTACAAGATGCCAATAATTTATTTGATTAATGAAAGTAAAGTAGAGAGCGAGCACTATTACATTTTGTACACACTTATACATGAATAAACACATATTAAGATATTAATATAGGATTTTGCTTGCTAACTCCGAATTCACACCAGATGTGTCACGTCAGCATCACGCCAAAGGGACACGTCAAGCATCGCCCTCAGTATGAGCTTACATAATCTGTTTTGGCAACTCCAGCATTCAAGTATCACTTTTATTGTTTTGACAGCGAGATTAACTGATTAATGCTTATAATTGATGAAAGAAGTCAAGAGCTACCGGAAATCTCCCCCAGTAACCACAAAACCACATGATGTTGTTCGATGTGTTACAAAACACAGACACTGGAGACTCCTCCTGTAAATAAACATCTCCTTACAGAAAAGTTTTTAAATGAGGAGCATATGCCATGCAAGTCCCTGTGAATCAGCTGTTATGAATGAAATGAATCAGCACCTTCTCACCAATCAGAATCGAGAATTCGACAGTGATGTTGCATTATTGTATTTTTTTACAGTGTTTACTCACAGGGCACTTTGCTGGCGTGCCACGGCACTGAGCTGGTGACATAATCCTTTCGAGATGCCGTGATGATTACCCATGTGCCCATGCGGTACTGGAAATTCACTACCGCTGTATCATCACTGGCCCCCTGGCTGGACGCCAACACACTCCGGTTGCCATGGACGACGACGGCGGCATCGGACAGGGGCGAAAGGTTGCCGCTGTCAAAGACCTTGACCCTCACCTGCACCTCTGAAAGAGGAACATCGTACACAGAAAGTGATTAATGTCTACTGAATTTCGCAGCATGTTTGCCTCGCACCTCCGGAGTTGGGGGGTGGAATCCCGCCTCTCCCCTTGTGTGCAGAGCTTGCATGCTCTCCCTGTGTTTTGGGGGTTTCCTCCAGGTACTCCGGGTTCATCCCCCAGTCCGAAGACATGTGTTGTAGGTCGACTGGCATTTCTAAATTGTCCGGAGTGTGTGTGTGCGATTGTGCGATGGGTTGGCACCCTGTCCAGGGTGTCCCCTGGTTTGTGCCCCGAGTCCCCTGGGATAGGCTTCCTGCAACCCAGTGTAGGATAAGCAGTACAGAAAATGGATGGATGCAAGTCATTAAGGCTGGATCTTTCCTTTAAGTAGCTACTAAAGCAAATTTGGGTTGTAATTCTGGTGCACATATCTACGCATCCCTGGCCCTGCACATGCACCATGAGCTTTACTGTGCATGTCTTACAAACAAAAGCAATGCAAGGCGGCGTGTGTCGCGTGTGTGTTACTAATTCACATAAATGACAGGCCTGAAGATCTCAAATGATGTCATCTGATTGACTCGTGCTCAAGAAGCTGTCATATTCTTCAAAAAAAAAACAATCCCATCTTATGGAAATGGGTGTCAAATGAATACCTACTGAATAAAATGGACCTCGATGAGGACAAAATGAAGAGAGGCTTCAGTAAAGCATTTTAAGAGCTATAGCAATGCTGGGGATGGTCGTTTTGTACACAAGATGCTCTTTTATACCAGAATCACAGTTTTATTATAATAAACTGAATTCACTACAATGCAATTTGAACACAAAACAATAGGCATTAATCGAATAATCGATTATTAGCTTGTGAATCATGCAGATATTGCGGTTTTTTTTGGTTTGTTTGTTTGTTTAGTTTTTTTTTTTTTTTGGCTGATGTAATTGATTAGAGATGAGATCCCCTTTGGGCGCCGCTCCCCACCCTTCCCGCATCTTTTCCTCCCGCACTCACCGGGATCCGCCACCGATTTCCCGTGCGTCCTCTCGGCGCAGCACAAAAGCACGAGGAAGACGACAAAACGGCTCACGCGCTCGGGCGGCATGGTTCAAACCTACATCACCATTCCCACCACGTTAGCCATTTCTATTCCTCCGTCTGTGTGTGTGTGCTTTTTTTTCCCCTGTTTTTTTTTTTTTTTTTTTAAGGATGGTTGTTGCTAGGGGCGTTTCGCGCATCCTCACCGCGACGCATTCCTCTCATCCTTCCTCTCCTCCTCCTCCTCCTGTTCCTGCTCCTCTTCAGGACGCAGCCGCCGCGCACTGAAGCCTCATTGTTCCAGGAGGGATAAAAGATCAGCGGCAGCGACATCTAGTGGTGGGAAAATAGCATTGCGGCATGAATGTTTGCCAAGTGTTCATGCGCTTTAACGCAGTGCTGTGTGCGTTTCCGGCCACAGAGCGCCAGAGGGCGCCATTTACCACATTATAACAGAAATCCCTTCAGGCCTTTTTTATATATATATATATATATATATATATATATATGTATTCAGTAGGTATTCATATATATATATATATATATATATATATATATATATGAGAGAGAGACAGAAAGAAAGAAAGAAAGAGATGATGATATATGTGTGTGTGTGTGTGTGTGTGTGTGTGTGTGTGTGTGTGTGTGCTTTTTTTGTGTGTGCTTTTTCTTTCAGCTTTTTCTTTTCAGTTATATATGTGTGTGTGTGTGTGTGTGTGTGTGTGTGTGAATGTATATATATATATATATATATATATATATATATATATATATATCAATGAGCTATCTAGGAAAGAGTGAGTTATGAAAGAGCTCGTCTTCCTTTTTCTTTCTTTCTTTCTTTCTTTCTTTCACCAGCATAATGAACAAGTGCTTTTTTCTTCTTCTCTCTCATTTATGTTTTTTAAATTGATTCTTTCAATTTTATTTATATGCTTTTATTATTTTATTTTCCTCTGCCTGTCTTTCCTGTTCAAACGTTGGTTCTTTCTTTCTTTCTTTCTTTCTTTCACTAGCATAAGTGCTTTTTCTTTTTTTCACTCTCTCTCTCATTTTTGTTTTTCTTAACTGATTCTTTCAGTTTGGTCTCATTTTATATATTTTTTATTTTCATCTGCATGTCTATCTTTTTGAATTGTCCTGTCCTTTCTTCTTTTTTTTTTTCTTTCTGTCTTTCTTTGATTTGTGATAACTAAATCATTAAGTAAATGGTGATCCAGATTGCCATCTCTTTAATCTCTCTTTTCTTTCTTGTATTTCTTTTTCCCTTTACCTTTCATTTTATTTCTTTATTTCAGTCTCATTTTCTCTCCATTTTCTCTCTATCATTTTTTCTGCTTTTCATTTTACTTATGTATTTCTGGGATTTCATTTGCTCTTGGTGTTTTTTTTTCTCTCAACTTTCTTTCTTTTACTTGTTGATTTTTCTGCAGGTCTTTCTTTTTCTTTCTCAAATGTCCTAATTTCCTATCTATCTATCTATCTATCTATCTATCTATCTATCTTTTTCAGATTTGTGGATTATCATCTTTCTTCTTCCAGTGTCATGAGCAAGAGTTTTTCTTTTTTGTTCTTCCATTTCAATTTCTGTTTCTTTCTTTCTTTCTTTCTTTCTTTCTTTCGTTTTAAGGTGGAAGGTGATGAAGGCTTTTGGGACAAAAACCTAAGCAGTAATGTTTCCGTCTCCATCAAAAAAATGAATACAAAATGATATCACAGACACACACTGGCAAAGATAAACTCTCTCTCTCTCTCTCTCTCTCTCTCTCTGTCTCTCTCTCTCTCTCTCTCTCTCTCTCTGTCCTTCCATTCCTGGTGAATAAGTAGGACAGACAGTTATTGCCCTTTAGGGAAGCTTTGCTTAAGCCTCTTTCTTAAATTAAAGGTCGTTTGTTAATTAAGCATGTGTAAAGTATTTACACATTAAAACGACTGCTTTAGCAAGAGCCTGCAAGCTAACACACATCCACAGTGCGTTACTGATTACATTCCTGACACCTGACATTGTGTACAAACTATATAATGTAAGGAATAAAACACTTGGGAGTGGGGTGTTAGAGGAAAATAATCAAGGATGGGGTGATGCAGCCAAAATGAATACTGTTATCATCATGTTTTCCCAGAACACTTAGCACTGACACTGCAAACTCCATCCAAAAATGTGAACTAAACACCTGTGATTATTACCCGTGCTGGAACTACTGTCAGAGCTGCTGTTATAGAAAATTAATCAACACCTTCTGACCAATCACAATCCAGAATTCGACACAGTCGCACAGGCTTACAACTATAGAACCTCTAAAAGGCTAAAATGTTATAATCTAAGGTGTTGCTATGTGGTTACCATGGTGTTCCAGGTGGTTGCTAGGGTCTTCCTGCGTGGTTGCTGTGATATTCTATATGGTTGCTAGGGTGTTGCTAGGTGGTTGCTATAGTATTTCAGTTGTTTGCTCGGGTGTTCCCAGGTGGTTGCTATGCCAAAACAGTTGGTTGCTATAATATTGCAGGTGGTTGCTAGGGTCTTCCTAAGTGGTTGCTATGCTATTCCAGCTTTTTGCTAGGTGGTTGCTATGCTATCCCAGTTGGTTGCTAGGATCTTCCTAGGTGGTTACTAGGGTGTTGCTAGGTGGACGATTTGCTAACACAGTTGGTTGCTAGGGTCTGTCTAGGTTGCTATGATATTCCAGGTGGTTGCAAAAGTCTTCCTATGTGGTGTTGCTAGGTGGTTGCTATGCTATACCAGTTGGCTTTTAGGATGTTGCAACATGGTTGTTATGATATTGCAGCTGTTTGCTAGGCTGTTGCTAGGGTGTTGTTACGCTATCCCAGTTGGTTGCTAGGGTCTTCCTATGTCATTGAAATGGTATACCAGTTGGTTGTTAGGATGTTGCTATCTGGATGCTATAATGTTCCACCTGGTTGCTGGGGTGTTGCTGTGTGGTTGCTATGGTATACCAGTTGGTTGTTAGGGTGTTGCTATGTCGTTGCTAGCATATTCCAGTTGGTTGCAATAATAAATATAATAAATTTGTGGGTTGTGATTTTGATCCCTGTAACAAAAATGAAAAATTATTGACCCTGGCTATGTTTCACAGGCACAGCCTACAGCATGTAAATGCACTTGTACCAACATTCATATGGCATTTTATCAAGTAAACCTACTGTAATAATGTCACTCCTCAAGTGTAAAGTGTGACCTTTTAATAACTTTTACAAATCGCACTTTAATATTTTTACATTTTTGTTTTTCATGCAATTGCTTTCACTTGTTTTAGATTATTAAATGTTTTAATCTCGGTTAATCTGTCTCTTCCTGGATTACGTGGCACTGTGAGAACATCTGGAAGAAAACTCATCACTCACACACACACACACACACACACACACACTCGTTTGTCCAACAAGTCTGTGCTGTAGAGCCAGAAAAATTAGGTCAGTCTGTTCTAACAATAAAAAGAATGGATTTCACACAGAAATAAATCCCAATCCCAGCTAACACTAACTATTGAACGAGAGTCTATAGTGGAGGTGGAACAATATAATAAATACACGGTGTGATGACATATTTATTCCAATGATTATAGGGGAAATTCAATTTCGTCATTATTAATTGTGTCTCACTGCACACAGAATGCTCTTTATAGCTTCATCTTCAAAGGCTATTCAATACTATGGCCTTTTCCAGTGATTTACATTTTCAATAAACTTTTAATTAGACTACACGTAAGCCTATAATCTCATTAAAGGGGCCACTACCAAGAACCAAGGGTTTAGCTAACAAGATGACGTTAACACAGAATCTCAAATAGTCAGAGGCCTTTATTATTTTTTTTTTTTTATTTATTATGCATTCAGTTATTCAGTTTTATATCAGCGCTGTTCTCAAATTTGATTGGTCTTAAGGTGTGGATTAATTTTCTATAACAGCAGCTCTGACAGTGGTTACAGCTGTAACTCAAATCACAGGTTTTTATTAGTGTGCTGCACAGGCGCATACAGGTTGTCTGAGGGGCTGGGGCAAAAAATAAAAAGTGGAACCCCATGTAGGAGCACCTACAGGACACTTCATCTCATTTTCTCACCTGCAGGGGATCTATGGGGCACCCCATCATGTACTCTCCACTGGAAGGGCACTCTATAGGGCACTTCTTACACGTAGTGGTAACCTAAAGGGCATTTCATCGTAAGGTCAGCCATTAAGGCACCTCATGACATTTTCTTCACTGTAAGGGCACGCTAGAGGTCACTTTATAACCTAATAATAACCTAATAATAAATTGATTTTTTAAAATAAAAATTTACATGTTATCTGACAAAGTAAAATGTATAATTGTGATGTTTTCTGTGAAGAATTGTATATTTATCATTTATGGAAGAAGTCTCCAGTGTCAGCATTTTTGTAAGTCAGTAAGTTTTCTGTCAGAAGCGTTTTGGTTTCTCTGTATCATGACAAGCTGCATTTTTTGTCTTATTAACTTCAAGAGAGAGAAAAAAGAAATGGGGATGCATTTTAGGATCAAATATCTGCGTGCACACACTTGGCTGCTGACTTGGCTACCACTTCCAGATACTGATACATCAGATAACCATGACAAGGCAGGGGCAAGCGGAAAGACAGCGGGCCCTTCTGAGAGGGAGAACCTGCCTCCTCTCCTCGAGCCTCTAGCTGGAACAGTCATGCAAATATACTACAAAGAACACTGGGGCAAGCTGGGGCAGCACTAACCTGTCCCCATTTTACTCTTATTAAGGATCCTTTATACCGAGTAACCTGGGACACTCAGCAGGACAGAATATCAGCTCATGAATCCCCCAGCTACCCCAAACACCATGTTGCGCCTTCTCCCTCTTATCGAGATCCAACTCAGAAGAACTGGCATGGATTTCGTCAGGCCGTTAGATTGGACAGCACAAGCATATTGTTTCATATTAGTCCTTGTGGACTGCGTGACAAGATAATCCAAAGCAGTGCATCTGCAAAAGAGCTCCACTGTTTCAAGTAATCTCCCAAGTTGGGAACCTAGAAGAGAAGCGGAAGAGATCAAGGCACGTCATTTATATGACATGAATTACTGTACGAATTACTGGGAATTAAAGAGATCCACTCCAGCGTTTATCATCCACTAATGGAAGGGTTAGAGGAGCACTTAAATGCTTATAAATTGCTTAACAACAAGATTTGTAAGTTTGTAGTCGAAATTGGCATAAATGGTTGCAAAATTATTAGTTGCAGTCTGTGTGGTAGCCTAGGCCTCCACAGGGGTTTCCCCATTTAAATTATTATATGGGCAGAAGACTCATGATGTGTTGGACATGATAAAAGAAAACTGACCGTGAGATTTTGCTCACAGACAGGAGAAACGCACAGCAGATATACCACCATAACCTTCTCAAACATTGGAGGGACACGGTCTCTGTCAGTGGTGGCACAGAGACAGATGACTTGGGACTGGAGTGTCCAAAAACAGTTGATTCCTTTACTTATTTATTTATTTTATTTGAAAGTTTCTGTGCATATAAAAATTACTACTGGAACTTGTGATTATTGTAAGGTTATTCGATGACTGAATAAAAAACTTATTTGACAAAAACAGTTGATTCCACTCCAATCCCAGTTGGTGGCCATGTCTCACCATCTCACATGGCAGAGCTTGACTGGTTGCTGAGTTTCTCCAGTTTGCTACACTGTTGCTCATTATCATTAATCAGTAAAAAATAAATAAATAAATAAATAAAAAGATAAAGTTGGCAAATTGCTATGGTATAACAGGAATAAAACACTGTATCATGAACAAATGACATATTTGTCAACAACAAAGATAAGATAATAACCAGTGCCAAATCTTGGAGGTTAAGATGTTTAAATATAAGCTTTAATATAAGTTAATTTAATATAATAAAAGTTAAATATAAGCGTTAGTTATATTTATATTATATTTGTACTGTTGGCTTGGTGTATTTATAATTGTGAGCTTTGGGTCATAGTCTTGGCAGGAAGTGTGAAGAGGATAATATCACATTTGATCAGTGCACTTAATCGCTGAACTGGAATTATTTATTTCCTTTTTCCATTTGAGAAGAAATGAGGTATGCAGCAGTCAGAAATAGAAAGGAAGCAAACCAGCTCTGTCACTTTTTATCTTTCATGCAAACATAAACACACACACATGCATACATATATACACATCACAGGGAGGCATCCACTATCTACACAAAGAGGTCAAAGTCACCAGAGTCATCTTTTCTATTTGTGTGTGTGTTTGGCCACAGGTGAATGGTTAACGCATTTCCTCCACCATTATTCAAACAAATGGTTGCATTATCTGATTTTGAAATATATAATGAAATATTTCATGGGATTTTGTTTAACATAAAATAGGCTACTGCATTTATACAAGATCATGATGTTACAGTGTTTACAGGAAGATTCCTCGTGAACTGCACACCCATTGGTACTCATGACAAAAATGTCCATTTTCATAATTTGTGATGCAGTGTTTGTATTCCTGAGTACATCAGTGTTGATAATATTTCAAGACAGGAAATATTATTATTATAGCAAACAACATAACAAGACAAAAAAAAATCTAGATTTAAAAACATCTATTAAGCTGGCATTCCTGATGTTATCTGAAACAAAGGATGGGTTATACTGCTTTAGGAGATCAGGAAGATACACTAAATGGAAACCCATTCAAAGCCTTAAATATCATAAGCAGGACTTTGCAGTGTTCTTGATTGTAGTAATTGTATGAATTGTATTTTTTAGTCATGCAATAAAAGAAGTATTAAATGTACATTGTCTTTTTTTTATTGCTCTGCTTTATAAATCATAGTAAAAAATAGTAAAATACATTTCCTATAGATATCTAATTTTTTTGCTTTAGATTTGTTATATCACTGGTATCTTCATCTCAGGCTTCTGTTTAATTTGGAATTTAGCCCAGCCTGAACGGAGCTCCTCAACTCTGGCCCATTTCCCTAAACAGCAACTCAAAAGAGGGGAATGGCCAGAGTCCTGTTCTATTAGCTGTGCCTGAATTTGTGTCTGAAATCATGTACTATTTGATTATATTATTACCTGTAGTGCACCATTAATGTATGCTACTTCTGCTTAAAAGAACCACAGTGCGAATTCTTTTGGCTTGAAATTTTACTTTAGGACACCAAACTGACCAACATTGTGTGTATGTATATTACATACACAAACAGATGAATTTAAAATATTGTTTAATGACTACTAAACCCCAACAGGCAGGTGAGAATTGTATACACATACACAAAATCAAACCAGAAAACATAACTATTTTGTATATTCTCATGGTTTTAGTTGGGTAAATTTTAAAAACATGACCAAACTGTCACAAAAGTTCTGATTGTTTCTGTGATAATAGATCCCTTGATGCATGTCTGGCATTCTTACTGGTAGGTGTTGTCTCAATAAGTATACCTAACAAGAAGAAAGACCCATGAACTGAGAATAGGTCTACTTAAATTACTACAATCAAAATTTTAAAAAAAGAAAGAAAAAAAAAGAAAACATCCATTGATCTGGCATTCCTGATGTTCTCTGAAACATTATTCCAGAGTTTAGGGGTGATATAAGAAAAAGAGTAGACCTGCCTCAACTGAGCAACATGCTCTAGATGGGTTAAACTGATTCAGGAGATCAGCAATATACACTAGAGCTAAACCATGGATATAGGAATTGTTGAATTTTAACCCTTATAGTCTCAATTTAATATATGTAAAAGGACTTGGAGAAATCATGGCTATTTAGGAATTTAAGAATCATACATCATCCAATAACAATTGTTTATTTAAATACTGAGAGAAATAAGAATCTAATGATAATAATAATAACCTAATAAGTTTGAAAAACACAAGCGCCTGATGGTAATTATTCAGCAATTCCATTCGTGCTATTCCGAGAGATTTATTTGAGTTTGCACAATAAAGCGAGTGAGAACAGAGACAGTGCTTAATTGTCGAAATAAACACATTACAGGACAATGTGCTGTGGCTTGTTTGTGCTGGATATTTTGAAGCTGAGACCTAGAGTCTTAAATAATCTTAGTGCAAATAAACAGAAGGAAAGGGAACTATATCTAGCCTATAAATCATTGCTAAGCAGGCCACATGCCACTTTGGTAATTAGCTGGTGAGATGAATTAGGTATGTTAATGCAGTAGGCTATTAAACTCAGCCGGGAATGCGACACCCTGCTATAAAGCACAGGGAAATTAAACACTCAGATTAAACTGAGATTAACTAACACTTGTCTTGGTGTTTCATCTAAATTAACTTTTGGAGACAGATTTTGTTTTTGTTTTTTTGTTTTTTTTAACATAATACATGAGACTCCCAGATGCAATAGGTAATAGTAGCAGTAGTAGTATTGTTGTTGTAGTTATTCTTCTTCTTCTCCTTTTTCTCTTTATTCTTCCTCCTCCTCTTCTTCCTCTTCTTATTATTATTGTTATTAGTAGTATTGTTGTTGTTCTTCTTCTTCTCTTTCTTGTTCTTCCTATTATTATTATTATTATCATTATTATTATTATTATTATTATTATTATTACTAGTAGTATTATTCTTGTTGTTGTTGCTGTAGCTGTTGTTGTTGTTCTAACTCTTCTTCCTCCTCCTCTTCTTCTATTTATTCTTCTTATTATTAGTAGTAGTCGTAGTATTGTTGCTGTTGTTGTTATTATTATTATTATTATTATTATTATTATTGCTATTATTAGGCTAGTAGTAGTAGTACTATTGTTATTATTAGGCTATTATTATTATTATTATTATTAGGCTGCTAGTAGTAGTAGTAGTAGTAGTATTGTTGTTGTTGTTGTTATTATTATTATTGTTATTATTAGCCTAGTAGTAGTAGCAGTAGTAGTGTTGTTGTTGTTGTTATTGTTATTATTATTATTATTATTATTGTTATTATTAGGCTAGTAGTAGTAGTAGTAGTAGTAGTATTGTTGTTGTTGTTATTGTTATTATTATTATTATTGTTGTTATTATTAGGCTGCTAGTAGTAGTAGTAGTACTGTTGTTGTTGTTGTTGTTGTTATTATTATTATTATTATTATTGTTGTTGTTATTATTAGGCTAGTAGTAGTAGTAGTAGTAGTATTGTTGTTATTATTATTATTATTATTATTATTATTATTATCATTATTATTATTGTTGTTGTTGTTATTATTAGGCTGTTAGTAGTAGTAGTAGTACTGTTGTTGTTGTTATTATTATTATTATTATTGTTGTTGTTGTTGTTGTTATTATTAGGCTAGTAGTAGTAGTAGTAGTATTGTTGTTGTTATTATTATTATTATTATTATTGTTGTTGTTGTTATTATTAGGCTGCTAGTAGTAGTAGTATTACTGTTGTTGTTGTTGTTGTTGTTATTATTATTATTATTATTATTGTTGTTGTTGTTATTATTAGGCTGCTAGTAGTAGTAGCAGTACTGTTGTTGTTGTTGTTGTTATTGTTATTATTATTATTATTATTATTATTATTAGGCTAGTAGTAGTAGTAGTAGTAGTAGTATTGTTGTTGTTATTGTTGTTGTTGTTGTTATTATTAGGCTGCTAGTAGTAGTAGTAGTAGTATTGTTGTTGTTATTGTTGTTGTTATTATTATTATTATTATTATTATTATTGTTGTTGTTGTTATTATTACGCTGCTAGTAGTAGAAGTAGTAGTATTGTTGTTGTTGTTGTTATTGTTATTATTATTATTATTATTATTATTGTTGTTGTTGTTGTTATTATTACGCTGCTAGTAGTAGAAGTAGTAGTATTGTTGTTGTTGTTGTTATTGTTAATATTATTATTATTATTATTATTGTTGTTGTTGTTGTTGTTGTTGTTATTAGGCTGCTAGTAGTAGTAGTAGTAGGACTATTAGCCATTAGGTCATGAAAAGCTTCCGGAAGCTCCGCCCGAGGCCCGGTCCTCTGTAATGGACCCCGGGAGCGCGCGAGCGCGCAGGCCGTGACCGGGACACCTGCAAGTCCGAGGCGAAGCGCGTGCGTGCCTCAGTTACTGTACAGTGTATAGGCTGCACATATTGTTGCCATTTTTCCAGGAAAACAAATACCCGCTTCTCTGAGAAGCGTTTAACGAGCGCAGACCACGCGGGCAGATGGAGGACAGTGAGACACTTTCCGCCGGTTAATGCGCCGCTGCTGCGGGGGTTATTAACGGTCAGCCACGCCCACCCGCGTGCCAATCAAAGCTTCCCTCTGAGCGTCAGGTTGCGGGACTGAGTGCGCGCGTGGACGGTGCGTGATTCCCCTTCAAACCGTGATGAAGTTGAAGAGAAAGCGGAGACGATCAATGGATTAACAGGATTAACAGGAGCTCGATTAAATGGGCAAAACAAATAAATTAAGGAGAAAACTACACAAAAAAGAAGAAGACCACAAAAAAAAGAAAGTTCTCGACATTTATCTGCTGAAAAAATTGGACTTGCCTTGATATGCATTGGATATTTCACTTCATAATTCATGCACTACGATATCACCTGGATATTTTTTTGCTTCTTTGGACATGTGCAATTTGTAAATCCTAATATTTTTTTGTGAGTAACTTGCATCCTCGACAGGATAATGCAGCAGTGTTTACCTCATGCAACATCTCCACACGCATACATAGGTTAAAAATCTCTTCTTTTCCATGAGCATGGGAAAGTGACAGCTCTCTAAATAAATATGACAACTCAGAAGCATGGAGATGGAGACTGCTTCACACTAAAGGCACAAAAAAACCCACCAACAAAACCTCAGTCAAGTCAAACAGGATGTTGTTTGGGAAGCTGAACTGATTAATAAGCCTGCCATCTGATCAACTGGAAGGGAAAATGTGGATCTGCCTAATGTTAAAGGTGAGACTAATGCACTGTTTCCTCCAGACCTCCTTAAGTGTCTGCACATTTTCACTTTTCCTGATCCATTACACCTGAATCAACTCATTGTAAAGCCCTTCAGGCTGTGAACATGGGTGTGTGAGGAGGGAAATACGCTGAAATGTGCAGTTTAGGAGGATTCAAGGAGCAGGACTGAAAAAAAAAACATTTGATGAGAGAATTGTGCTATGTTGTAGGCTGCATTAAATTCTGATTTAACATGCATTATTGTATTGAACTTATCCTGATCCTCCACACTGGAGTGTGTGTCATCACTTTAAAAAACCCTAAAATGACAAAAAGCTAACAAGTCAAAACTAAAACAATGCAAAATAACAATTATACAATATACAGTAAGTGAAAAATGAACTGCTATTGGAATTAAACAATCAATAAAATACATTTATATATAAATAAATTTCACATATTTTATTCCAGCGTGTTTAGTCATTGGTCTATTTCCCATTTCTTCCTGCAACGTTTTGTTTTCTTCTGTACAGCTTATACTGTGAAGGAAAAAAAACATGACAAAGCATGCTGTTAGAGGAAATTAATCAATGAAGAGGCAGTATGATGCGACTTGACACGAAGGGCAGTTACTGTTTTCACCTTGAAGTAGACTACTATCCAATTACAGCACATTCCGAAGTGTTTTATTTACTAAAGAATGTTGTTGTACATTGTACATCTTATATCAGTTTATAGTTAATGTCGTGTAACATTTTTGAAACAAGTTAGTACCCTGTTGATAGAGTAGCTATAAACAGTTGTTACTACAGGAAAAAGCTTGTCATATTCCCAAGAAAACGCAAAAAAAAAACAAAAAAAACCTTAACATTACAGCTTTACCTCTTACTGTTACAAAGCGGCGACACTGGAGATGTTAAATAAACAGAAAATTTATAACGATAACACGCTCACGTAGATCATCTGCCCAGCAAACAAACATCAGTGTATACAGTTACCATAGAAACGATAACGTATTGCAACCGAACTACTGTCAGAGCTGCTCTTATAAACATAAGTAGCTGTAATCGTTGCTGTGGTATAAAAGGAATAAAACCCGTCATGCGATTATAGGAAAATAATCAGCTTCTGGATGGTTACAGTAACTTCGATACTGATTTGATTATTTTTCTATAACAGTACACCTCTAAGTGTTTTATTCCTTACATACGTGATAATTGTCATCGATATGCTTGAAGTAATTCGCAAAAGTTCAAGATATGAAAGTGTATTGAATCCTCATGCATACCGATGTGATGAACGCAGTGTTTATATTAGGCTTGTCATTACACGCAGACACAGAAGCTGAATTGTCAGCTGATATCGACTGATATGAAGTGTTGACTTTGGCTCACGTGCAACTTGTGCTTTTCTTAAAATAGCCAACTCATAAAAAAAAGAAAAAAAAAAGGATGTGGGATCAACTGAGTGCAAAAAGAATGACATTTTGTCCTCTCTCTCTCTTTCTTTTTTTCTGTCTCGCTCTCGTTTCTCAGGTTTTGTCTGTCTTGTCTTTTGTGATTGTGAAGGTGTCAGCTGATCTCACCTGCAATGCTGTGCTAATGTTGGCTTCTGGAAACCAAACATGTGCGTTTCAGTGTGTGTGTGTGTGTGTGTGTGTGTGTGTGAGCATCTTTAATCTCATATTCAGTCAGTTAGGTAGATATCCATGCCATCCAGTCCTGTCAATGATATACTTTGTAGAGGTTATGGAATAGTCATGAACATTGAGCTAAATCGCTAACTTGATATTATATTAGCATATTACCATGATACCAAAGTCCACAATTACTTGTTTAGCTTCTAGTGGCTCTACATGTGACATTTGTTTACTCACAATTTCCCACTAGGTGTTTTCATAAGCTCTTATATCAAAAAGCTGACTAACATAGCAAACTAGCTAAACAACTAATACTAGCTAGCAAGTTACCTAAGCTGGCTGTCAGATCATGTCATAATAGCTAGCAAAATGTAACATTAGGAATTACTAATAGCAAATTACATACAAGGAAACTTCAAAAAGGTGTACCTTGTGTATCAGAAAGCAAACTAGCATAACTAACTAGCTAAACAACCCACTCTAGGTAGCAGCGTACATAAGTTATAGGTCATGCCATGATAATTAACCAAATTTAACAGTGTTGATTACTTCTAACAACGATTATGAATTGCATATAGCAACTTACAAATATAGAAACTTCGAAAAGGCTTACTTTTGTATTAAAAAAAACTGACTGATTGCTAAATACCTAATCAACTCTACATATCAAGTTACGTAAGATGTCTCTCAAGCCAAATATAACATTAGGAGAGCATAGAAACTTTAAAAAAATGCTGAGTTTTTGTATCACAAAGCAAGCTGACTACCATACCTAAGAACTAAACAGTTAACGCTAGCTAGCAGGTTATGTAGGCTTTCTGTCAGGTCATGTGATGATAGCTAACCAGTTTTATTGTTACGATTGTGTTCTAGCAACTTGTAAGCAGAGAAACGTCAAATAGGCTTGGCTTCTGCAGCAAAAAACAAGATAACAACTAACTACTAAACAGCTAATGCTAGCTAGAAACTCATGATAGCTAGCCAAATTTAACGTTAGTAATTACTTCTAGCAATTTACAAACATAGTAACTTCAAGGCGTATCTTTTGTATCAGAGCAAGCTGACTAACATATTGAACTAGCTAAACCACTAAAGCAACTAGCATGTTAAATAAAATGTCTGTCAGGTCATGTTAGCCGAATGTATTGTTTACAAAGAGACTTATCAAGAAATACCGAATTACAAAGAGCAACATAGAAACACAGACATTTCTTTAAAAAAAAGAGGCTTAGCTTTTGTTTCAAAGTAGCTGGTTAACTAATGCTAGACAATGCTAATGCTGCCTTTTAAGTCATAATATGCAGACTTAGCAATCAGAAGAAAATGTTAGCTACAAGACAGATAGCTAAATTACCTTTGTAAAAACTCTTCATACAATAGTTGGAGGGGTCAGGATGCCATGTTTTCTCGAAACCCTAACCTGCTAACCAGAATTTAAAGCGAATACTGAAAGGAAGATCTTTTTTGTCTTGTTTTATTTTTAAAACAACTTCGAAACTGTAGAGAGCGTGTTAGCAAGTACACTACTGATTTATATGTGTACATTTTGGATCTGTATTGTTTAGATAAAATTGGTTAGTGGTTTTGTGTTGAAATGTGGATTTATCACTTTCTTTTTGTTTTGTCTCTCTTTAATCAGTGTACCATCTGGATGCTGCTAATCACTCTGACACTAATAACTCGGGTATGTGTCATGGTTATAGCTGTTCTCTGTTGTGCCATCCATTTCCTCCCCTGATGACAGATTGGTAATCCCCCTATCTTTGTGTAGGTGTATTTTGCAGAACAGCTATCGATGGCATCGGCACCTGCTGGCCGCGCAGCGTGGCTGGGGAAATGGTGTCACGTTCGTGTCCAGAGTTCCTCTATGGAGTCCGATACAACACCACTAGTAAGGAGAGATTTTAAAACATCACAACATGTAATGAGGAGACAATATCTGGCATTAGTCAGATAAATGAATAAAAAACAGGACATGTTGTCACAATATTTTTATAAAGAATACAGGAAATGAATTGGCAGCACTCGGCAGACACAAATGTGTGTTTGTTGCATTAGTTTTTCATTTGTAGTCTGTGGTATGACCTTACTGACCTGGAACTGTTATTTTAGTCTCTCTTGCTCTCTCTCTCACTCTCTCTATACATACACATATATGTATATATATATATATATATATACACACACACAGTCTCTCTCGTTCTAGATACCTCTGTTGCATGTATCAGTATCAGTGCCCCTTGATGATAACTCCATCGCTCTCCTCCACTCATCACATCACTGGACACTATACACTAACTGTGGGCTAATATCTCTCTCACACCCACAAGACACACACACACACACACACACACATACACACACACAGTGTCCCTATTCACATTCCATACTGTGTGCCCTCTCTGACCCATTTTGTCCAATTTATCCATCATTTTCCTTATATGGACAAAGTTTTCAGTACTTATTGTCATGGGAGTTAATTCACAATCCCTAACCAAAAGTGATATTATGATGAAAAAAAAAAAAAAAAAAAAAAAACACAGGCCATTGTCTAATATTCATCACAATGTATTTCAAATGTGTTTATTTCTAATAGGAGCATAAGCTCACATACATTACTGCGTAAAAGACTCTTGTCTTCTGTGTGTTTAGATTTGAAAATTCAGGGTTGTTTTTTTTAACGATTGGATGTCGTAAACAGGATCTGTTCACAATTTTAGTTTATGATGTGTTCTGAGAGCATCCAAAAGCTGCTCAGTGGATGGGAAAGAGCTTGGAGGCAGTTAGAAAGGCCAAAAGTGGCTGTATAAACTATTTGACAATATTTATATCTTATGGAGCAAGGGAAAATTAAAGTAGTAATTAATGAACAGCTGTAAATTCTAGCATATTAAATGTCTTGTTATTCTAAATTAATATTCTTCCTCTTCTTGTTGTTTTGTCCTAACAGGAGGCAAACAGTTTCAGTCTGTTTATCTTCACGTCTGCCTGTCTCGTTACTCTTATGACCTTTGACCCGTGCATCTCAGTATTGCTTGTGGTGTCTTAATTAAAACCATTCAGAGTTGAGATATTCGTGCCTAGTGAGGATCGGTATGCTGACGGAACAACAGACTAATCGGAAGTTGTGTGAGAGTTACGCACAAGGGGTGGAGTTTTACGAAAGCAGAGGCGTGTCCGAGTCACCTAAAGATTTCTGTGGGTTTCTATATATGCTTTATGTATGTGTACAAGTGGAAAAGAAATAGACAATGCATGTAAAAAAACATGGACGGGGTTACAGTTTTACATGTACGAGTTGCACAATGTGCAGAGGGCGAGATCATGACAGGTAGAAATAACAGGCTGGCTGACAACTTACAACAAGTGTTTTCTGTTTTCTTATGCACTTTTGAGAATGTTATGAACATTGTATTTACTGTGTGGATATAAAATCTTATATGGTACAAACTGAGATTCTAATCCTTTCACAAGTAGTTATATTTACTTTTATAGAATTATATAATAATTGCACCAACTGAATAATAGTACATGTCTCCTTTTTCGTCTCCTGTAGGTCTGCATCCAATACAGAAAATGAGTGAGTTAATCACATTTTATATATTTATATAAATTTATATAAAATGTATTATATTTCATATTACAATTTTTGGAAGGCCCAGGCAATGGCACATCATTGTGAGCTAATTCAGCATCATCTGACCAAATAAGTCAATATTTGTTAGTGGAATTATATCTATCATGGTGCCCTTCAAGCTGTGCCTCAAAGGTGTTATAAAGCTTCTAAAGGGAAAAAAAACACATTAAATATTTGATAAAAACCCATTGACCACCATGATATTTGAGATTCCTTTTAAAGATATAATTATAAATTCTATACTCATATTTTACTTTATGACCTTAAACTGTAACCTTCTAAATCCTATCTATTCCAAGTTAGACAATAATTGCTAGTGTAATTTAACTTTAATCTATTCCACTTCAGGCTAAATACTGTCAATGAAAGCAACAATATTTACAGAATACGTATAACTAATATGAATATATTTGAATTGCTACATGCTACCTTTAATGGTACGAAGACATGTCAAGACAAGGACATCCATAATCACCCTCATCATCTCACACACTAGTACAAAAAAAAAAAGTGGTTATTTAACATAAAAGCTATTATTCAAAACTGGTGGTGTATATTTAGGCTAAACAAAGCAAATTAAGTAACTAAGGTTGTCTTTTCCCTCTAAATACACCTACTTGTCAGTATAACACGTGAAACTTCTTTTTACGTGGCTGAATATGAATTGGACATAGTGAATCTTTGTCTTCATTATTCAGTAGTGTCATTGTTCATTCATTATCAGCATTATTATTATAATGATCAAATGTTAATATTATTAATTAACATTAATATAAATAGTTAATTACAAAAGTGGCAACCTCTTGACACTGAGAGACAAATTTCTACATATGCAGCTCAGTGCACAATATGTGTTCTTTTCTGCTTGTTTCACTGCAGTGGGCTTTTAGACTCATGGTGTCTTTCTTTTCATCATTGTTCCTAACCCCTAACAGATGGTCCTGTTACCCTGAACATCCACACTACGATGGCATAACACTACGATTGTCATATATGATGTCATATATACTGTGTGCTACAGAGTATTTATTAGGCCTGTAGTGTGCAATAAGTACTATTCATTATGTTCTATTGTATTGTTCACTGAATAAACCTCATACTTCAACTCCTTACACACAAAATATGGTATTTATTGGTTAAAATAATACTTGACATAATATATATTTTTTTCCAAAACCACCATCCTTCATATAAAGGAAAACTAAAACAAGCACACATGTTATTTACATGATGTAAAATGTAAATTTAACTAGAAAAAATGCCTTCTTATCTTTGCTGATGATTAATAATAGGATTTACATAATTGTAAGTACTAAAAGGTAATCATTAACTTTATTTTTCAAGATGTACGAAATAAATTCAAATATAGAAAATGTAGACATTTACTCAGTGATCAATTAAATAAAACAATCCTGTTAAAACTAAATTATATCTATAAGATGTCACTTTCTCGTAGATTTGATGAGGTTAGACAACTATAATAGACAAGAACAGTGAAATGACATATGATAATTAAAGTATCGTGCAGAAAAACAGTCATGCCACTTTGATCGCAAGACAAATCTAGCTGAGAACATCAGGGGAATTGCATTTTAACTTTAGATAGCTGCAGATTACATTACCAGCATTACCGGCATTAATTCTGATAGTTTCCATTGAATTGCAGTAGTACTGTCATATGATTACTGTGACAAATTAAGCCACTTTCAGCTAAAATACCTGCCAAGTTGCCAATTTAGCCAACATTGAAAATGGATACCAAACTGTCATTACTGTAATTACTGTTCACATAACTGTGAATAAGAATATAGTTGGACAAGAGCATGAAGTGCTGGTTTAATTTGATGGTAGTAGGGTGCCAGATGAGGTTAAATGTAATTGTTGTGCTTCTCTGTAAAGAAGGAATGAATTTGTGGTTGGATCAGAGAACTATGGATTGGATTGTTTAATATTAACACAGTACAGTTATTTTTATTCACAAATTGAAAATGTACCTCATTTTTTGCTTGTCGGTTTTTCATGTTTGCTCGCGTTTATCATTGTTAGACAAGGATTCTTTCTGCACAGTTCTTTAATAGTAATTTTAAGCATAGTTCTATTTCTTATTCCACTCAGATATTATCATACAGCCATTTTTTTCCCTCAATTTTAAAAAGTATAATTGTATTGGACATTATGCCCAATGTCCCCAATGTCCATCAGATGGTAGGATTTTGATGGTACTTTGTTTTTTCCAGGACACAGTTGTGGCCATTGTAGCCACAGATGTTAAGGAGATTTCTGTGCCTGCTCTGTGCTAAACGATGCAGAATGGTTAGTCAGTGTACAGCTGGAGGGATAAATAAGCAGGATATTGAGCAGATCATTCTATGAATACAAATGAAATCCAAAGAAAGCTGAACGTATAAGATATTTTATGAACATTGAGATCGAGATCATGATTGCTTTTCAACAGACATTGAGAAATATTAATATTGAACCATGACCCATGACCATAAACATTGCAATAGCTTATTTAAAATGCATAAACTTGGACATTATGTCCATATATCCAAATTTATATAAGGTTTATTATTGCAAAATTATTTTCCCACCTCCCATGTGTGATCTATACAAAGTTGCATCAGTAATATACATTGGTAGTTAGAGTACCACCAGCCATGTGATAAGGCCAGTTAATTTGAGTTTTTGCTAAAACATTTTAATACATATTTATTCCTATTAATAATAAATTATGTCAATGAGGTATAAATAATTAAAAGTAGTCTATATGGCAGTATTCCTATTCATTTAGGTATTTCATACATAATGCTTAGCAGTGGATAAAACATTTAGATCATGGATAAATATTGTCATTTTTTATCTGTGGCTATGTATATGGATTTATTTCTATGTTCTATATGTGTCTACATGATTGCTCATTTCTGATGGCTTATAAACAATATTTGCAATTCATTGTTTTTAAAGTAGTTAAAAGATTGTTACAAAAATAAAGAAAGATTTGTGTAATTTTGTATACCATATTCATACATAATATCTGTAGTACACCGCTTTTTATTATTTATCTGTCTACGGGATTTTTTTAAACATAATTATCTTGGTTTTACTCACTTTGCTCGATACTCATCACTACAGTCATTATTAGCATAATACACTCTGAATTGACAAAAAAAACATTATTTCTCGTTACCCATGTTTTCCTTCCTTTTCTCGAGGCTTCCATTTGCCTGCAATTCCTCTGAATGGATATGATAGATGTTGATCTTGTTTTTGATTAAGATGCTGCTCGGTTAATACAGTGTCTAACACTGACTAAAATAAAAACTAAGTGAGAGTACAGTGACATGCTAAAAAAAAAAAAAAAAAGGTACAATTAGCATTATGCACTATGTCACCTTTGCAAGTAAAATTGTCATGACGTTGGTTATAATTGGGCAGCGGAGTGGCTCTGTATGAGTGCCCCATCACACCATGCACACATATATTGCATAATTTAGGAAGGAAAGGTACAACACAGCCAGGTAGCAATCCCCTTTAACACCCCATTAGCTATCACTGATCCAGCGCACGCATAGAGCAGCCTGATCCATGGCACACTAATTATTTTTACATCAGTCACAGTTTTTTTTGCGTTTCCTTTTACAAATGTGACAAGTAATGCATAAGTTGCAGCAGTTACTTTGAAAGCATTACAACACTTACTGTGGGCCATCAGTCGGTCTGTGCGTTACCATGGCAACACACAACGCTCTATCCAGCTGTGGCTTCTTCGGGAACTATTTCTGTTCAAGAAGCAAAAATAAACAAAATATTTGGATATACTGTGTCTGAAATGTCAGTTACTCTATGTTAATTTCTTGTTTATAGAATGGCTGTATAAGCAGCATCGCAGTTGTGTTATTGTAGTGAATATCAGCGGTTACCAGAATATTACCTGTGGGTGAGTCACAGCCGTGCTGATATTCGGTATAACAGGATGATTGCGAGTGCAATATTGCTTAAATGTATCTCAGTATATCTCTGTACTATTCTATTCTATTACAATGTATGCTAATTGCAGAGAAATGCAGAGAACAGTGACAGTTATTCGTACAAAAATGTTTCATTTGCATAACACAGAATGTTCTTCTAAATTACGAGACAGCAGCCAGTGTTAGCTTTGCTACCCTATTGGACTTGAACATATTGAACATATTCTATATTCAGAAACACTGTGCTACCCACCAGAGGGACCAATTTGAAGCCTCCTTCGCACCTTGCCACTGCATACCACACATACAAACATGCACACACAAACTCTGCAGCTCGTCTCTGACAGGTGGGACTCTGAGTGCTGGCTCTTTCAGGGGGTCTCTCCAGGGACCATCTCTGGTGTCTCCCACACACTTCACACACTCATTCAGTGTGCAATTCTGACAGGCTTAGACATAGCAGTTAAGCTTTAGAATTAACTGACCTTGGTTAGTTAAGACTCAGAAACTGGGTTTCCCATAACATATGCTAAGTCAAGGCCAATCTGTTTATAGCGAGTTTTATAATTAATGTGGTTAAAACAGAAACAAGCTGTTTACATGTGTTTAAAAGACAAAATGAGCTGAATAAATGAGAGGTAGTATTATTAGTGGGTTGCTATTTTAGCCATAATTATTCAGTGTTTTGTATAATTTGCATTATATACAAAGAAAAAATAATATAATACAATATAATGCATTACATAATTTAACCTGTGTCTCTAATTAGTTGCAAATTCCAATCAAGATATTTGGATTTATGCTGAGAAAAAATGTGTAACAGGTACAGTAAGAGAGGGAATGAGGTGATGGACAGAAATGCAGGAGCTTTATATTGATATACAACAATTTACATAAACAAAGGCATTGCATATTTGACCAGGTTTGTTTGACCCTTAATCCTCATTCAAAACAAGCATTTAAAGCCATTGTAATCGATGTTGAAAATCCCTAACCTTTGCCATCTTGGAAGAAATCCACCCTTCAGTCTCATATCCTCCTTTTAAATCTTAAAAGGGCATTTCATCGTAAGGTCAGCCATTAAGGCACCTCATGACATTTTCTTCACTGTAAGGGCACGCTAGAGGTCACTTTATAACCTAATAATAACCTAATAATAAATTGATTTTTTAAAATAAAAATTTACATGTTATCTGACAAAGTAAAATGTATAATTGTGATGTTTTCTGTGAAGAATTGTATATTTATCATTTATGGAAGAAGTCTCCAGTGTCAGCATTTTTGTAAGTCAGTAAGTTTTCTGTCAGAAGCGTTTTGGTTTCTCTGTATCATGACAAGCTGCATTTTTTGTCTTATTAACTTCAAGAGAGAGAAAAAAGAAATGGGGATGCATTTTAGGATCAAATATCTGCGTGCACACACTTGGCTGCTGACTTGGCTACCACTTCCAGATACTGATACATCAGATAACCATGACAAGGCAGGGGCAAGCGGAAAGACAGCGGGCCCTTCTGAGAGGGAGAACCTGCCTCCTCTCCTCGAGCCTCTAGCTGGAACAGTCATGCAAATATACTACAAAGAACACTGGGGCAAGCTGGGGCAGCACTAACCTGTCCCCATTTTACTCTTATTAAGGATCCTTTATACCGAGTAACCTGGGACACTCAGCAGGACAGAATATCAGCTCATGAATCCCCCAGCTACCCCAAACACCATGTTGCGCCTTCTCCCTCTTATCGAGATCCAACTCAGAAGAACTGGCATGGATTTCGTCAGGCCGTTAGATTGGACAGCACAAGCATATTGTTTCATATTAGTCCTTGTGGACTGCGTGACAAGATAATCCAAAGCAGTGCATCTGCAAAAGAGCTCCACTGTTTCAAGTAATCTCCCAAGTTGGGAACCTAGAAGAGAAGCGGAAGAGATCAAGGCACGTCATTTATATGACATGAATTACTGTACGAATTACTGGGAATTAAAGAGATCCACTCCAGCGTTTATCATCCACTAATGGAAGGGTTAGAGGAGCACTTAAATGCTTATAAATTGCTTAACAACAAGATTTGTAAGTTTGTAGTCGAAATTGGCATAAATGGTTGCAAAATTATTAGTTGCAGTCTGTGTGGTAGCCTAGGCCTCCACAGGGGTTTCCCCATTTAAATTATTATATGGGCAGAAGACTCATGATGTGTTGGACATGATAAAAGAAAACTGACCGTGAGATTTTGCTCACAGACAGGAGAAACGCACAGCAGATATACCACCATAACCTTCTCAAACATTGGAGGGACACGGTCTCTGTCAGTGGTGGCACAGAGACAGATGACTTGGGACTGGAGTGTCCAAAAACAGTTGATTCCTTTACTTATTTATTTATTTTATTTGAAAGTTTCTGTGCATATAAAAATTACTACTGGAACTTGTGATTATTGTAAGGTTATTCGATGACTGAATAAAAAACTTATTTGACAAAAACAGTTGATTCCACTCCAATCCCAGTTGGTGGCCATGTCTCACCATCTCACATGGCAGAGCTTGACTGGTTGCTGAGTTTCTCCAGTTTGCTACACTGTTGCTCATTATCATTAATCAGTAAAAAATAAATAAATAAATAAATAAAAAGATAAAGTTGGCAAATTGCTATGGTATAACAGGAATAAAACACTGTATCATGAACAAATGACATATTTGTCAACAACAAAGATAAGATAATAACCAGTGCCAAATCTTGGAGGTTAAGATGTTTAAATATAAGCTTTAATATAAGTTAATTTAATATAATAAAAGTTAAATATAAGCGTTAGTTATATTTATATTATATTTGTACTGTTGGCTTGGTGTATTTATAATTGTGAGCTTTGGGTCATAGTCTTGGCAGGAAGTGTGAAGAGGATAATATCACATTTGATCAGTGCACTTAATCGCTGAACTGGAATTATTTATTTCCTTTTTCCATTTGAGAAGAAATGAGGTATGCAGCAGTCAGAAATAGAAAGGAAGCAAACCAGCTCTGTCACTTTTTATCTTTCATGCAAACATAAACACACACACATGCATACATATATACACATCACAGGGAGGCATCCACTATCTACACAAAGAGGTCAAAGTCACCAGAGTCATCTTTTCTATTTGTGTGTGTGTTTGGCCACAGGTGAATGGTTAACGCATTTCCTCCACCATTATTCAAACAAATGGTTGCATTATCTGATTTTGAAATATATAATGAAATATTTCATGGGATTTTGTTTAACATAAAATAGGCTACTGCATTTATACAAGATCATGATGTTACAGTGTTTACAGGAAGATTCCTCGTGAACTGCACACCCATTGGTACTCATGACAAAAATGTCCATTTTCATAATTTGTGATGCAGTGTTTGTATTCCTGAGTACATCAGTGTTGATAATATTTCAAGACAGGAAATATTATTATTATAGCAAACAACATAACAAGACAAAAAAAAATCTAGATTTAAAAACATCTATTAAGCTGGCATTCCTGATGTTATCTGAAACAAAGGATGGGTTATACTGCTTTAGGAGATCAGGAAGATACACTAAATGAAAACCCATTCAAAGCCTTAAATATCATAAGCAGGACTTTGCAGTGTTCTTGATTGTAGTAATTGTATGAATTGTATTTTTTAGTCATGCAATAAAAGAAGTATTAAATGTACATTGTCTTTTTTTTATTGCTCTGCTTTATAAATCATAGTAAAAAATAGTAAAATACATTTCCTATAGATATCTAATTTTTTTGCTTTAGATTTGTTATATCACTGGTATCTTCATCTCAGGCTTCTGTTTAATTTGGAATTTAGCCCAGCCTGAACGGAGCTCCTCAACTCTGGCCCATTTCCCTAAACAGCAACTCAAAAGAGGGGAATGGCCAGAGTCCTGTTCTATTAGCTGTGCCTGAATTTGTGTCTGAAATCATGTACTATTTGATTATATTATTACCTGTAGTGCACCATTAATGTATGCTACTTCTGCTTAAAAGAACCACAGTGCGAATTCTTTTGGCTTGAAATTTTACTTTAGGACACCAAACTGACCAACATTGTGTGTATGTATATTACATACACAAACAGATGAATTTAAAATATTGTTTAATGACTACTAAACCCCAACAGGCAGGTGAGAATTGTATACACATACACAAAATCAAACCAGAAAACATAACTATTTTGTATATTCTCATGGTTTTAGTTGGGTAAATTTTAAAAACATGACCAAACTGTCACAAAAGTTCTGATTGTTTCTGTGATAATAGATCCCTTGATGCATGTCTGGCATTCTTACTGGTAGGTGTTGTCTCAATAAGTATACCTAACAAGAAGAAAGACCCATGAACTGAGAATAGGTCTACTTAAATTACTACAATCAAAATTTTAAAAAAAGAAAGAAAAAAAAAGAAAACATCCATTGATCTGGCATTCCTGATGTTCTCTGAAACATTATTCCAGAGTTTAGGGGTGATATAAGAAAAAGAGTAGACCTGCCTCAACTGAGCAACATGCTCTAGATGGGTTAAACTGATTCAGGAGATCAGCAATATACACTAGAGCTAAACCATGGATATAGGAATTGTTGAATTTTAACCCTTATAGTCTCAATTTAATATATGTAAAAGGACTTGGAGAAATCATGGCTATTTAGGAATTTAAGAATCATACATCATCCAATAACAATTGTTTATTTAAATACTGAGAGAAATAAGAATCTAATGATAATAATAATAACCTAATAAGTTTGAAAAACACAAGCGCCTGATGGTAATTATTCAGCAATTCCATTCGTGCTATTCCGAGAGATTTATTTGAGTTTGCACAATAAAGCGAGTGAGAACAGAGACAGTGCTTAATTGTCGAAATAAACACATTACAGGACAATGTGCTGTGGCTTGTTTGTGCTGGATATTTTGAAGCTGAGACCTAGAGTCTTAAATAATCTTAGTGCAAATAAACAGAAGGAAAGGGAACTATATCTAGCCTATAAATCATTGCTAAGCAGGCCACATGCCACTTTGGTAATTAGCTGGTGAGATGAATTAGGTATGTTAATGCAGTAGGCTATTAAACTCAGCCGGGAATGCGACACCCTGCTATAAAGCACAGGGAAATTAAACACTCAGATTAAACTGAGATTAACTAACACTTGTCTTGGTGTTTCATCTAAATTAACTTTTGGAGACAGATTTTGTTTTTTTTTGTTGTTGTTTTTTTTTAACATAATACATGAGACTCCCAGATGCAATAGGTAATAGTAGCAGTAGTAGTATTGTTGTTGTAGTTATTCTTCTTCTTCTCCTTTTTCTCTTTATTCTTCCTCCTCCTCTTCTTCCTCTTCTTATTATTATTGTTATTAGTAGTATTGTTGTTGTTCTTCTTCTTCTCTTTCTTGTTCTTCCTATTATTATTATTATTATTATTATTATTATTACTAGTAGTATTATTCTTGTTGTTGTTGCTGTAGCTGTTGTTGTTCTAACTCTTCTTCCTCTTCCTCTTCTTCTTTTTATTCTTCTTATTATTAGTAGTAGTCGTAGTATTGTTGCTGTTGTTGTTGTTATTATTATCATTATTATTATTATTATTATTATTATTATTATTATTATTATTATTATTATTAGGCTGCTAGTAGTAGTAGTAGTAGTAGTAGTATTGTTGTTGTTGTTGTTGTTGTTATTATTATTATTATTATTGTTATTAGCCTAGTAGTAGTAGTAGTAGTAGTAGTAGTAGTAGTAGTGTTGTTGTTGTTGTTATTGTTATTATTATTATTATTGTTATTATTAGGCTGCTAGTAGTAGTAGTAGTATTGTTGTTGTTGTTATTATTATTATTATTATTATTATTATTGTTGTTATTATTAGGCTAGTAGTAGTAGTAGTAGTATTGTTGTTGTTGTTATTGTTATTATTGTTATTATTATTATTATTATTATTATTATTGTTGTTGTTGTTATTATTAGGCTGCTAGTAGTAGTAGTAGTACTGTTGTTGTTATTGTTGTTGTTATTATTATTATTATTATTATTATTGTTGTTGTTGTTGTTATTATTAGGCTAGTAGTAGTAGTAGTAGTAGTAGTATTGTTGTTGTTGTTATTATTATTATTATTATTATTATTATTATTGTTATTATTATTAGGCTGCTAGTAGTAGTAGTAGTACTGTTGTTGTTATTGTTGTTATTATTATTATTATTATTATTGTTGTTGTTGTTATTATTAGGCTAGTAATAGTAGTAGTAGTATTGTTGTTGTTGTTGTTGTTGTTGTTATTATTATTATTATTATTATTGTTATTATTAGGCTGCTAGTAGTAGTAGTAGTACTGTTGTTGTTATTGTTGTTGTTATTATTATTATTATTGTTGTTGTTGTTATTATTAGGCTAGTAGTAGTAGTAGTAGTACTGTTGTTGTTATTGTTGTTGTTATTATTATTATTGTTGTTGTTGTTGTTATTTTTAGGCTAGTAGTAGTAGTAGTAGTATTGTTGTTGTTGTTGTTATTGTTATTATTATTATTATTATTATTATTGTTGTTGTTGTTGTTGTTATTAGGCTGCTAGTAGTAGTAGTAGTAGGACTATTAGCCATTAGGTCATGAAAAGCTTCCGGAAGCTCCGCCCGAGGCCCGGTCCTCTGTAATGGACCCCGGGAGCGCGCGAGCGCGCAGGCCGTGACCGGGACACCTGCAAGTCCGAGGCGAAGCGCGTGCGTGCCTCAGTTACTGTACAGTGTATAGGCTGCACATATTGTTGCCATTTTTCCAGGAAAACAAATACCCGCTTCTCTGAGAAGCGTTTAACGAGCGCAGACCACGCGGGCAGATGGAGGACAGTGAGACACTTTCCGCCGGTTAATGCGCCGCTGCTGCGGGGGTTATTAACGGTCAGCCACGCCCACCCGCGTGCCAATCAAAGCTTCCCTCTGAGCGTCAGGTTGCGGGACTGAGTGCGCGCGTGGACGGTGCGTGATTCCCCTTCAAACCGTGATGAAGTTGAAGAGAAAGCGGAGACGATCAATGGATTAACAGGATTAACAGGAGCTCGATTAAATGGGCAAAACAAATAAATTAAGGAGAAAACTACACAAAAAAGAAGAAGACCACAAAAAAAAGAAAGTTCTCGACATTTATCTGCTGAAAAAATTGGACTTGCCTTGATATGCATTGGATATTTCACTTCATAATTCATGCACTACGATATCACCTGGATATTTTTTTGCTTCTTTGGACATGTGCAATTTGTAAATCCTAATATTTTTTTGTGAGTAACTTGCATCCTCGACAGGATAATGCAGCAGTGTTTACCTCATGCAACATCTCCACACGCATACATAGGTTAAAAATCTCTTCTTTTCCATGAGCATGGGAAAGTGACAGCTCTCTAAATAAATATGACAACTCAGAAGCATGGAGATGGAGACTGCTTCACACTAAAGGCACAAAAAAACCCACCAACAAAACCTCAGTCAAGTCAAACAGGATGTTGTTTGGGAAGCTGAACTGATTAATAAGCCTGCCATCTGATCAACTGGAAGGGAAAATGTGGATCTGCCTAATGTTAAAGGTGAGACTAATGCACTGTTTCCTCCAGACCTCCTTAAGTGTCTGCACATTTTCACTTTTCCTGATCCATTACACCTGAATCAACTCATTGTAAAGCCCTTCAGGCTGTGAACATGGGTGTGTGAGGAGGGAAATACGCTGAAATGTGCAGTTTAGGAGGATTCAAGGAGCAGGACTGAAAAAAAAAACATTTGATGAGAGAATTGTGCTATGTTGTAGGCTGCATTAAATTCTGATTTAACATGCATTATTGTATTGAACTTATCCTGATCCTCCACACTGGAGTGTGTGTCATCACTTTAAAAAACCCTAAAATGACAAAAAGCTAACAAGTCAAAACTAAAACAATGCAAAATAACAATTATACAATATACAGTAAGTGAAAAATGAACTGCTATTGGAATTAAACAATCAATAAAATACATTTATATATAAATAAATTTCACATATTTTATTCCAGCGTGTTTAGTCATTGGTCTATTTCCCATTTCTTCCTGCAACGTTTTGTTTTCTTCTGTACAGCTTATACTGTGAAGGAAAAAAAACATGACAAAGCATGCTGTTAGAGGAAATTAATCAATGAAGAGGCAGTATGATGCGACTTGACACGAAGGGCAGTTACTGTTTTCACCTTGAAGTAGACTACTATCCAATTACAGCACATTCCGAAGTGTTTTATTTACTAAAGAATGTTGTTGTACATTGTACATCTTATATCAGTTTATAGTTAATGTCGTGTAACATTTTTGAAACAAGTTAGTACCCTGTTGATAGAGTAGCTATAAACAGTTGTTACTACAGGAAAAAGCTTGTCATATTCCCAAGAAAACGCAAAAAAAAAACAAAAAAAACCTTAACATTACAGCTTTACCTCTTACTGTTACAAAGCGGCGACACTGGAGATGTTAAATAAACAGAAAATTTATAACGATAACACGCTCACGTAGATCATCTGCCCAGCAAACAAACATCAGTGTATACAGTTACCATAGAAACGATAACGTATTGCAACCGAACTACTGTCAGAGCTGCTCTTATAAACATAAGTAGCTGTAATCGTTGCTGTGGTATAAAAGGAATAAAACCCGTCATGCGATTATAGGAAAATAATCAGCTTCTGGATGGTTACAGTAACTTCGATACTGATTTGATTATTTTTCTATAACAGTACACCTCTAAGTGTTTTATTCCTTACATACGTGATAATTGTCATCGATATGCTTGAAGTAATTCGCAAAAGTTCAAGATATGAAAGTGTATTGAATCCTCATGCATACCGATGTGATGAACGCAGTGTTTATATTAGGCTTGTCATTACACGCAGACACAGAAGCTGAATTGTCAGCTGATATCGACTGATATGAAGTGTTGACTTTGGCTCACGTGCAACTTGTGCTTTTCTTAAAATAGCCAACTCATAAAAAAAAGAAAAAAAAAAGGATGTGGGATCAACTGAGTGCAAAAAGAATGACATTTTGTCCTCTCTCTCTCTTTCTTTTTTTCTGTCTCGCTCTCGTTTCTCAGGTTTTGTCTGTCTTGTCTTTTGTGATTGTGAAGGTGTCAGCTGATCTCACCTGCAATGCTGTGCTAATGTTGGCTTCTGGAAACCAAACATGTGCGTTTCAGTGTGTGTGTGTGTGTGTGTGTGTGTGTGTGAGCATCTTTAATCTCATATTCAGTCAGTTAGGTAGATATCCATGCCATCCAGTCCTGTCAATGATATACTTTGTAGAGGTTATGGAATAGTCATGAACATTGAGCTAAATCGCTAACTTGATATTATATTAGCATATTACCATGATACCAAAGTCCACAATTACTTGTTTAGCTTCTAGTGGCTCTACATGTGACATTTGTTTACTCACAATTTCCCACTAGGTGTTTTCATAAGCTCTTATATCAAAAAGCTGACTAACATAGCAAACTAGCTAAACAACTAATACTAGCTAGCAAGTTACCTAAGCTGGCTGTCAGATCATGTCATAATAGCTAGCAAAATGTAACATTAGGAATTACTAATAGCAAATTACATACAAGGAAACTTCAAAAAGGTGTACCTTGTGTATCAGAAAGCAAACTAGCATAACTAACTAGCTAAACAACCCACTCTAGGTAGCAGCGTACATAAGTTATAGGTCATGCCATGATAATTAACCAAATTTAACAGTGTTGATTACTTCTAACAACGATTATGAATTGCATATAGCAACTTACAAATATAGAAACTTCGAAAAGGCTTACTTTTGTATTAAAAAAAACTGACTGATTGCTAAATACCTAATCAACTCTACATATCAAGTTACGTAAGATGTCTCTCAAGCCAAATATAACATTAGGAGAGCATAGAAACTTTAAAAAAATGCTGAGTTTTTGTATCACAAAGCAAGCTGACTACCATACCTAAGAACTAAACAGTTAACGCTAGCTAGCAGGTTATGTAGGCTTTCTGTCAGGTCATGTGATGATAGCTAACCAGTTTTATTGTTACGATTGTGTTCTAGCAACTTGTAAGCAGAGAAACGTCAAATAGGCTTGGCTTCTGCAGCAAAAAACAAGATAACAACTAACTACTAAACAGCTAATGCTAGCTAGAAACTCATGATAGCTAGCCAAATTTAACGTTAGTAATTACTTCTAGCAATTTACAAACATAGTAACTTCAAGGCGTATCTTTTGTATCAGAGCAAGCTGACTAACATATTGAACTAGCTAAACCACTAAAGCAACTAGCATGTTAAATAAAATGTCTGTCAGGTCATGTTAGCCGAATGTATTGTTTACAAAGAGACTTATCAAGAAATACCGAATTACAAAGAGCAACATAGAAACACAGACATTTCTTTAAAAAAAAGAGGCTTAGCTTTTGTTTCAAAGTAGCTGGTTAACTAATGCTAGACAATGCTAATGCTGCCTTTTAAGTCATAATATGCAGACTTAGCAATCAGAAGAAAATGTTAGCTACAAGACAGATAGCTAAATTACCTTTGTAAAAACTCTTCATACAATAGTTGGAGGGGTCAGGATGCCATGTTTTCTCGAAACCCTAACCTGCTAACCAGAATTTAAAGCGAATACTGAAAGGAAGATCTTTTTTGTCTTGTTTTATTTTTAAAACAACTTCGAAACTGTAGAGAGCGTGTTAGCAAGTACACTACTGATTTATATGTGTACATTTTGGATCTGTATTGTTTAGATAAAATTGGTTAGTGGTTTTGTGTTGAAATGTGGATTTATCACTTTCTTTTTGTTTTGTCTCTCTTTAATCAGTGTACCATCTGGATGCTGCTAATCACTCTGACACTAATAACTCGGGTATGTGTCATGGTTATAGCTGTTCTCTGTTGTGCCATCCATTTCCTCCCCTGATGACAGATTGGTAATCCCCCTATCTTTGTGTAGGTGTATTTTGCAGAACAGCTATCGATGGCATCGGCACCTGCTGGCCGCGCAGCGTGGCTGGGGAAATGGTGTCACGTTCGTGTCCAGAGTTCCTCTATGGAGTCCGATACAACACCACTAGTAAGGAGAGATTTTAAAACATCACAACATGTAATGAGGAGACAATATCTGGCATTAGTCAGATAAATGAATAAAAAACAGGACATGTTGTCACAATATTTTTATAAAGAATACAGGAAATGAATTGGCAGCACTCGGCAGACACAAATGTGTGTTTGTTGCATTAGTTTTTCATTTGTAGTCTGTGGTATGACCTTACTGACCTGGAACTGTTATTTTAGTCTCTCTTGCTCTCTCTCTCACTCTCTCTATACATACACATATATGTATATATATATATATATATATACACACACACAGTCTCTCTCGTTCTAGATACCTCTGTTGCATGTATCAGTATCAGTGCCCCTTGATGATAACTCCATCGCTCTCCTCCACTCATCACATCACTGGACACTATACACTAACTGTGGGCTAATATCTCTCTCACACCCACAAGACACACACACACACACACACACACATACACACACACAGTGTCCCTATTCACATTCCATACTGTGTGCCCTCTCTGACCCATTTTGTCCAATTTATCCATCATTTTCCTTATATGGACAAAGTTTTCAGTACTTATTGTCATGGGAGTTAATTCACAATCCCTAACCAAAAGTGATATTATGATGAAAAAAAAAAAAAAAAAAAAAAAACACAGGCCATTGTCTAATATTCATCACAATGTATTTCAAATGTGTTTATTTCTAATAGGAGCATAAGCTCACATACATTACTGCGTAAAAGACTCTTGTCTTCTGTGTGTTTAGATTTGAAAATTCAGGGTTGTTTTTTTTAACGATTGGATGTCGTAAACAGGATCTGTTCACAATTTTAGTTTATGATGTGTTCTGAGAGCATCCAAAAGCTGCTCAGTGGATGGGAAAGAGCTTGGAGGCAGTTAGAAAGGCCAAAAGTGGCTGTATAAACTATTTGACAATATTTATATCTTATGGAGCAAGGGAAAATTAAAGTAGTAATTAATGAACAGCTGTAAATTCTAGCATATTAAATGTCTTGTTATTCTAAATTAATATTCTTCCTCTTCTTGTTGTTTTGTCCTAACAGGAGGCAAACAGTTTCAGTCTGTTTATCTTCACGTCTGCCTGTCTCGTTACTCTTATGACCTTTGACCCGTGCATCTCAGTATTGCTTGTGGTGTCTTAATTAAAACCATTCAGAGTTGAGATATTCGTGCCTAGTGAGGATCGGTATGCTGACGGAACAACAGACTAATCGGAAGTTGTGTGAGAGTTACGCACAAGGGGTGGAGTTTTACGAAAGCAGAGGCGTGTCCGAGTCACATCCGATTCTGACCTTTTTTCTTGCGTGAGATCCTCGAGTGAGGAGCGGGGGCTTCTTAGGGGTCAACTACACACAGTTTAATTTAGCGGGCGCAACCTGATTCTGAATAAAAGGAACTTTCCTAGAAGCACTGGCGTCTGAATCTGAATCTGGGAAGGGATATTTAAAATAATTAGCAATCAAACTCTGTTTCAGGGAAGATCCCTTGTTTTTTTTTTAATATATGATTTGAATTCCGTAGTTCTGCGTAGTTCTGCGTAGGATCTGTGTAGTTTATAGTGTGCTGTTTAATATTTTTAGAGGTGGTAAGGAGTCTGGGTTTCCTGTTTTTGGAATATGAAATATAATGTAGGGGGATAACAGGAGCAAGCAGAATGTGTATTCTGGTTTATTTTTACGCGAGTACTTTAATGAAGTCAACATTCAGTACATTGCTAGACTGTGTGGCGTGCGTACACATTAGAGTAAGTGTGTGTGTTTGTGAATGATCAGTCACAAAGATATTCTTCACCTCTTTATTTAGTTTTACTAGCCATCAATCTCACATGGTAATAATTCACAGAACACACACACACACATACAGACACACACACACATAAAGTATTAAAATAGAACAGAATCTCTATGTCACGCTTTCTCATAAATACAGTACAAACACTGAGGACCTACATTGCATCTACACTTATTGGTCAATTCATTACATATACTAATATCACAGTACTTTTTGAATTCTCAATTCTGATTGGTCAGAGAGATTAATTTTGCATTTTCTGGAAGGAGTCCCCAGTGTCAGTTCCCCTCTACTGTGTCTATCAATGGAAAGGGATCACCACTGGGAAGATTTTGTTTGGGTCGTGAATTATTCTTAGCACAGCAGCGACATGGCCACAGCGCTGTGTGTTAGGAGTGTATTCGTGTAAACATTTGAATAAAAATTATGATGTCGCAATAGTGAAATAAAGCAAGTGGGGGGAAAAAAGCATTGGGGGATTATTTTGTAAGATCAGCATGCCCTGAAGTGTTTTATTCATTTTACGCCACAGCATTTTGTTTTTTTTTTTATTTATTAAAGAACGACATGTTATATTTGTATCTTCTTATAGTCGCATTTAATGTTAAACATCCTGTTATTCCTTATTTTACAGCAGCTATAAACAGTGTATTTAATGATTAAGCAATATATGTCTATATTGCACTGAAATTTTCACACCATTCTACTACTAATTTCTGATGTGTTGTAAGGTGAATAAAATCCAAACATTGTCAGTATTGTAAAAATGTACTTTTTGTAGTTGACAATTTTCATGTTGTTACATTTCTATATTTTTTCCAAGTTCAATAAACACTAGTTTCAATATTCAGAATTCAAATAACAGATTAATCTGTGCAAGTCCTTCTTTTAGTCTACTAGTGACAGATTTAATGTTGTGTCACACAAGCACAAAATTAACAGCACATAGCAATCCTTATTTTGAGGACGTTCTAACTAATAAAACAAAGTGTCTCGAATGGACATATTTTATTTGCTTAACCAAGCTTGAAATGTAATTGAATTATGTACAGTGGCATCCAAACACAGAAAGTCGAAGGGGAAACACAGCTGACCTGCATTTTAGTTTGCATGCAGGTTAAAGGGTCGAGTAGAGAACAGTGTGTCTCATTCTCTGGACATGCGCCAAGTCTCTTGGCATCTCTGGCAGATGGGCGATGTCAATCTGGAATCTGCTCAGAATAGAGGCAGGAACTACAGAAGGGAAATTTGTGGTATAGCATCTAGGAACTTGGCCACTGATACATTTTTGCTATACAAGATGTGAATCATGATAATTGTTTTGCTAACAAACTGGCAGAAAAATTATAAGTGCTAAAATGTTAACAATTAAAGGAAGCCAAACTGCCAAATCTATCTTCATTGTGGAATTTGTATCTTTATCCAGTTGCCAAGTTGTTTAGCAAAAGTACTCTTGATATCTGTAGTGATTAGTTGGAGATGCGTGTGCATTTTGTGTATCAAATTTGTTTATAGATTGATATTCAGTCCAGTATTAAATTATAACAGGAAAAAAGATTCAGGATTGTTGTAAGGTATATTTTGTTCTCTAATTTGATTAGAAGTTACTGATGACAGTCAATGGATTTATCCTTATTGTGGAATTTGTATCTTTGCCATATTGCAGAATTCTTAGCAAGATGATAGCTGGTATGGAAGATTTTTGTTTGTTTCTCCATATTTTTTGTATTTTTAACTGAGTTATATCATTAGAGAGAGTCATCTATGGTTTGTCGTCATGCGTATGTTTACCACTCAATGTTTAGCTAGCGTGCTAACATCTGAATCATGCATAATATGTTTGACAACAAAATACACAGAACACCAACAATTTTAGCTTGCTAGCTAGCTAGAGTTAGTGGGCCAATGGAGAACAGCTCCATTGCTGGTAGTACAACCTATGTTACTAGTTATTCTGCAAGTAGCTTGAAATTCCAAAATATTACCTCCTGCAGCTTTAAAAATATGATAATCTTTGATTTCAGTGATATACATCAATCATAATACACTGTATTTAACAAGAAAAGGTGAAACAAGGACGAAAGGTTGAATTAGTACTCTTTTTAGTTCACAAATTTATCTAACGTATCATGCTTCATTTTCTCTTCCCTAGATAAAATTTTCCGGAAGTGTCTGGCCAATGGGACCTGGGCCTCCAAAAGCAACTACTCTCAGTGCAAAGCTATTCTCAATGTACAGGTAATGTGTGATGTGCATACACACACACACAACTACACAAAAACACATGCAGGCAGGAACAACATGTATAGCCAAGTAGCAGGGATCATGCACATGAATTTCTGCTTAATATAATGGTTAGACTTCCAAACATGAAGAACCTCACTTAACAAAGATAAGATCCTGTGGGAAGTCTAGATAAACAAGCAAGAGCGAATCGGCCAGACATAGTAATAAAAGTGGGGTTAGATACGGCACTCCCAAGTGACCTAACGTCCATAAAATGGAATATGAGAAGCTGGAGAGATTAGATGCAATATTAGACGAACTAGAGTCTGAAACCAAGGTTTTCCCACTGGTGATGGAACCTTTTGAGTTATATCTCATTCAATATAAATTTATTGAATTTATATTAATAAACATACTGTACAGTTTCAGACAAAATGGATAAAAATTTACGTTCAACTTGATGCAGCAGTTTAGTTTGAGCAATTTTTGACCCCTTGCTACAGCGATACAAGAGCCACCTGAAAACTACTCATTTCTGTTTTTTGATCAAAAACAGCAGTCAGACCAAACAAGGGGGATTCACTGAAGGGGAAAGGACGTAGGACCCGAAAGATGTGCATTTGCATACTGGTAGCTGTTACTTCCGCTTCACTCCAACTTTATCTCTGTGAATGTTGATTCGTGAATTCGTGAGCCAATACAAAACAAGAGGGCGGGGCTGTGTTTTAGGGTTGAATGTGGTGTTTATCATTTATGCTGTTTGCGTGGAGCCGTCTCTTCCACCAACATACGCAAGTGTTTCTGTGGTTTAATCCTGCAAAATCTTGCTAGGCCTTTTTTTTGTTAGCATTGTTAACACTGTGGTGATGTGCAGATCAGGATTTATACAGCCAACTGATGTGAAAATGTTCTTACACATACAAACATAAGTGCGCATTCACTTTTTTCCTGATAGCAGACTTTTAGTCAGTGCCATTGTGCTGTATGTGAGCGACTGGCTGCGCAAATTAATTAGCGAAACATTAATAATGAAAACATTAAGGAACGCATCAAGCAAGTGAGTCATGGCTGTATTCGCTCTGAAATCGGCAACAGCGCATGCATAGCGCACATTCATCAAGGTCGACTTTCGCCCACGAGTGGCTCATGAGTCACTATCGGCAGAACGTTATATCATGTGTGAGGGAGGAAATAAACAGAGATCCACGTTTAGAGTCATTCCTTGAAAATATCTTAGTTAAGAAGTTATTTTATAACCATTATAAACATATTTTCTTGTCCAATCATTGCCACTTAGTGTCCATATGAGATTTCCAATGTTACATTAGCTTGAATATAGTTCTAGCTTATGATATATACTTAGGAAGCAGACATCTACATGGCATATTCTTTCATATGCTTCATTTTTTTAAAGATTTTTACAGTTAGCATAACCTTATGTTTACTTTTTTTTTTTTTTTACAATTGTTAACGAGACTTAGTCGCTGACAAGTTCACTTCTCCCATGTGGACCAAGCTGTTACTGCATATTTGTTACAAAATACAGTTCATTAACATAGTTTTTCAAAATCTTAGCATATGCGTTTCACTCATTTTCTACCCCACCAACAAAACTACGTAAGGTTTACATACTTTGTGTAGCTAGCTAAGTAGTATCTTCCGAGAATGATTTCAATGTAGCTACAATTTGCTTTGCATAACAAATGTTTTTCTTTTGATGTTAACATTCATGTTTTGACCAAGCTTTTGTAAATTCTGGAGTAGCATGCCTACCGTAAGAACGCTAACAAATGAGGCATGTAAAATGCCTATGCTAATGGAAAAATTATACGCAAGATATCATGACACTTTACCTATGCAAAGTTTGCAATATTTCTATAATACTGTATTAAAAAAGTACTTAATTACATGTATAGAGCATTTTTTTACATTTATAGATAATGACAAAATGTCCATGGTGATAATATTGTTTATTTTGAATATATGAACTTTGTGTATTTATAGAAATATAGATAGATACTTTCAATTCTTGACAGATGTTAATTTGGTTTGGGTGTGTGTGTGTGTTGCAGAGGAAGAGCAGGCTGCATTATCGAATAGCTGTCATCATTAACTACCTGGGTCATTGCTTGTCACTGTTCACTCTCTTTATCGCCTTCATCATCTTCTTACGACTCAGGTAAGGCTGGAAAAAATACAGAACAAGTTTTATCTTTGATGATATTTTTTTTTAAAAATCACAATGTTGTTGAATTCTTGGCCAGAAGAACTGCAGAAGTTCTGACAGTAGGACCAGCTACCAATCAAATCATAGGTTTATATTAGAAAAAAGTAAGTTTTCGTTTCTAGAGTAACAACTTACACAGGAACTCTGAACTTTAATCTAAGTTGAGTAATAAACATAAAAAAAAGCTGTTGTTTTCTAACTAAACATTAATATGTTTTTCTGTAAGGAAACATTTATTTAACATTCGTGGAAGGAGTCTCCAGTGTCAGCACTTAAAGTTTTTTTTTACTTCAACAGAAAGTGAGTGAATGACTGTTTCCAGCTGCTATAATGTAAGCGTAACACAAAGTAACTTGCTTCAAGATGTTCTACAGCATTAAATGTAACCTTAAACGGATAAAAATTACAAGCTCTCATTCTTCTATGAATAAAAAGTTTCAATCATTGGAAATTGTTGTGCTATAAAACACTTCAGGACATGCTGTTACAGTGAAATACGAATCTTTGGAGTGGTAACAGTAAGTTTACTTTCTCACACCAACCTATTGTTGATTAGTTTCCTAAAACAGCACACTCAAAGTGTTTTATTCCTTACTTATACATTATGTTCACATGATTGGAACCCTCCTAAGTGTAAGTAAGTGAAGATTTAATGATTTACATCAAAACTATTTTCTTAAATTGCATGAAAAATACTAGGAAGTGTAAGGTTAGGGCTAAGGGTGGATTTAGTGTTTGAAACTTTTCTTATGATTTGATTCACAAAAAGTAGAGACAAAGTCATAATTCATTTTAATTCTGCCCATTTTTTAATGAGATCAGATTTTTTTTAAAGTAATATTAATTTACGAAGAGAAAGTAAGACTAAAAATGAGACTTTGTGAAAGGATGATTGGGGTACTGCTATAATAAAGTTAAAATGCACCAGAGTGCAATTAATTGAATTGAACTGAAAAAAAAAATAGTTGAGTCACAATCTTTTCAGGTTTATAGGAAGTACTTGGAAGGTCTAAATGAAAATGTAATGAGTGGAATAATGTTTTCATTTTCAATATTACCTATGTAAAGTGTCTGATGAAGTACAATGACTGAAGAACTTTCCCACCTCGGACTGTATGAGAGATGGAGGTCAGACGATGATTATAATAAGAGTTGTAAAGGTTTTTCTGGTGAATATGATTCATGACCTTTACAACTTGACTGAAGCTTTGGTATGCGTATATCATGATGTATGGTGATGTTTTCTTCTCTCTCCGTTGCCTCCCTGCTGCTTTTTGGTCTAGAAAACTTCAAAGTAGGACATGCTTTAGTCCAGCATCACAGAATAACAATAGCAGTTCATACTCAGTCCACAATAGCACAGCATGTGTGTGTGTATGTGTGTGTGTGTGTGTGCGCACCGTGGGATCCAAACGACTTAGTTCAGTACCAAGAATGGTTTATTAATAATATCAATAATAATAATAATAATAATAATAATAATCTTGATTGAGCTTGGTTAAAATTGTAAAGTACTTTGTATAATAAACAGGCTCAAAATTATTCACAATAAATCAAATTAATGAAATAATCTACAAGTGCTAATGACTAATTATACAGTGGGATATTTAAAATCATAGAATGTATGATCAAAAATAAATACCCCTAGACTAAACAAAATGTCTTTTATGGTACTCATTTTTCATGAGATCAGGTTCCTTATTCAATAAAGTAACATTAAAGGTACAATAGTCAAAATGTGTCAATATTATGTTTTGTCAGAATAATATTTGTATTCCATGAGCCCACCCCCATTCCCACATACGTACACAAAGCTCCGCCCCCCAGAATCTGTGGTGGCCAATGGAGTTCAGTTAGAGTTAACAAGGATTTGAGGTAAACTGTTTATTTATTAAGGGCATTGCCTTACTTCTCTATGGAGATATAACAATACGAACCATGGTAGGAGGAATTCACCTCACAAGTAGCTAAACACCTAGCGGCTCATACTGATTTGCTGCTGCGAGAATGATCAAGAGTGCCTTTTCTGTCCTTTTGTTTTTTTCCTTGTAATACAATGTTAGCATTGTTTGTTCACCGTTAGTATTGTTAGCTGCATGCATACATTTCTGTGAAGGTGGTTTATCCAAAGCATTGCCTTACCTGGCTCCATCAGTGATAAAAAAAAAAAAATTGTTTACCACATTCGTTACCTTGGAAAACCACCGCCAATATTTATTCTAGCTTCTTTTTCTAAGCACAATGAGTTTAGTTTTTTTTCTTTGCAGAACAAATATCTGGCTGCACTAGGCACATACCAGTTATATTTTTCTTTGTGAACAGACTGAGAAGTGGGTGAAGTGCATGAATGATGAGGACTGTCAATAAAATGACAGAAGTTCCATGTAAACACAAACAAGCATTCTGGCCCGACGCGCCGTCTTCCAAACAAGTCTTCTCACCCACATAATACACTTGTGCTGATATGATGGCTTAAACCATTTTTTTTATCATGTTCTACAAATTTTCCAGGTTATTTTCATTAGTGAGAACTTAAACAAAATCGATTATTGCACCTTTAAACTAACTTTCATAAAAGTAGATTTTTACACCTTTTTACTCAATTTATTCTTTATTATTTGCAACGAAATTACTTAAAACTGAGACCTAATTTTATAAAACTAGTTCATTCTAATAGTATGAGCACATCCTACCACCTGATGATTCAGTGTCTAAAAGGCTACAGAAGGATTCAGGAGCTACAGAAGTCCCTGTAGGTTTTAACGGCAGCAATATTTCATGGCATTGCTAGGATACCAACAAACGCTAACAACTGCTAGCCCCAAAACATCTGCTTAGTAAACATGAAGAGGCTAAAAGTGTCCAGTTTGGTGGCCAGAACATTTTTCTTCCCCCGGATTGCTTGCTCTACCGGAGCTGATGCACAGAATAATAGGACATAGGCGATGGTGGAAAAAGTACAAAACACACTGACTTGAGTAAAAATACTGATACTGTTGTCATAAATCACTCGTCTGGTAAGAAACTAATCGAGTAAGTTACTTTAACCATCTGAAAATGTTCTGTATCTGAGGAATGCAAATTTGAACAATGATGTTAACCAAACTATGCTGAAGTGAACAGTATATGAACAGTATATCAGGTAATGTTAGCTGGCTAGCTGACTTTGCTGTTTGGCTTGCTAGGTTTATTAGCTAGCTAGCTCATGTTAATTCTTCCATGTTTCTAGCTACATGGGTCATAGTAGGACTAAACAGAAATGTTTAATGCAACAGGCAATCACTACCGAAGGCTGAAGTGACACTATGATACTGTGAAACATCGAAATACCTGGCTAGCTAGTCTAGCTCACTCAGCTAGCTAATGGCTTATGTGTACATGTTTGCACAGGTTGGCTGTTGAGCTGTGAAATGCCGATATCTCCACAGGTTTCCATTGAAGCATTGAAAACTGAAGATAGCTGATAATTTAGGTCAGGGACGCTCATCAGGGACGCCGTCTTCTCTGTCTCAGACATTGCTGCGGCTTTATGTGTGTAGACGTTCCGCAGGAAACTGATGTATTCTGATCATTTCAAATTTGCACATACTGTCCTTATTTAAAAAAAAAAAAACTCAAGTACAAGTACAATTACAGTGAACCAAGCACTGTAACAAGAGTCCAGAGGGATGGATCTTACACAGCAGCATTACATGCAAACATCCTGCTCCCAGAATAGTGCTTGTTTTGGACATATTAATTTACTTGAGTAAATTAGTAAATTTAGTAAATTGAATAAAAACAATTTGTTTGGTTAGAATAACACCATGCTGTTTGAGAAAGACACTATATGGCCAAAAGTATGTGGACACCGTGGTATTATTCTTTCCCTCCTGTCAATCACAGTGTCACTAGCCAATCAAGGGCATCTGTGAGCTCATGTATGTGGAAGAGGGTAGATAGCATTTTTCTGCAAGAGCATGAGCAGCAGTTGGAAAAAAAAAAAGATGTGGTTGGCTGGCTTTACATGTCACGGAGGAAGCACGTGTTAACCTTCATCCTCCCTGGTTGGTAGCTGTTGTATGATAGCAGAGAGGTGGCTAAGCTGCATACTTAATAAAACCAAAAATCTTGTCTTTGGATGAGGTTAGAAAATTTTGGGAAATTCATCTGTAATAAGTGACAAAGTATAATTTGTATGGTTTCTAAAGGAAATTTTATGTCATATGTATATCATAGTGACACATAAATTGACATGTATGTCATAGAACAAGCACTTCCTGGATTTATGACATGGCGTGATTTTGCTGAGTGGGCGGAGCTTATAGCATAATGTGAGTTGTGGATCAGAACAGTGAAGGAAACATTCTTCTGTTGAGTTTTGAAATTTTTAGTATTACAGGTTAAGAGAAGCCGTGTTACAGATGCCATTTGGGTATCCAAATCGAACTTGTCGTTCATGCCTGTAGTGTCTTCGCCTTTGTGTTATGTTCTTGGACATTTCAGACAGTCTGCATGAACGGTGTGTTATTTTTGAGCTTGATCTAGAACTCTAAACACCATATGTTAATACCCTTGAGTCATGAACAAGTCGGCTGTTTTATCACTTAATTCTCTTTCTGCTTGGAAACGTTTTATAAAATCCCAACAGTTTATGGATCACACGTTGGCAACAGCTGTCCTGATCCCTCTGTGCCAATGGAACCAATTTGTTTAAAGGCTTTTTAAAAACTTTTATAGCCATATAAATTGGGTTCGGTGCCAGCGCAATGCCCTGCATTAGTGCCTGTTTTGTGTTTGCTGAGTGAATATGTTGCGTCATCACATATTCTGCAGTCACCAAAGCAACGAGCAGTTAATCAGATTAGTCCATGGACTGGCATATCAAACGGCTATTTTAGAAGCAAATACAAAAAGTTATTCAAATATGTAATTCGGTTGTATCTTTTATTTTATAACATAAATATTTATTTTTTCTGCATCAGTCTATTTTCTTTGTTAATTTAATCAGTTATTTTTATCACAGAAATGTTTATTTATTTATTTACTTATTTTTCTGAGACTGTTATAGGTTTATTATAAGGTGTCATTCATTCATTCATTCATTCATTCATTCACTGTTGCTATTATTACTTTTTGACTTATTACAGCATATGTAACGAATTAGTTTAGTTAATTAATATTTCTATTTAATACAAATTAATTCAATATATTTAAAAAATTACAATGAATAGAATTTGTTTTGGTTTATGTAGGTATAATAGAAAAATTACATTTAAATAATGTTTATTTACAAATGAGAAAGTTTTAATTAATTACATGAATTAATTATAGCTACAAATGAATGCAGTATGTTTAAAAAATTGCATTGAATAGAGTTTTGTCTATGTTGGTTAAATAAAAATTTTTAATGAAGCTCCTTTATAAATTTATTGTCGTGTTATTTATAGCTAACATACTATGATGTATTTATTTTTATTTTTACTTAACTATTTTATCTCTTAAACAATTTAATACAAAAAAAATTACCTTGATTAGAATTTGGTTTAACAATAAATAAAAATCATTATAAATTTAAATAGTTTTTTAGTTATAGCTGAAATATTTTTTGTATCATTTCTTTTTACTTAATTTACCTATATTTATTTCTTAATTTAATCCTGAATTGGGTTAAACGTCACACTGGATTCGAGTGGAAAGATGACTTTAAGATATTTTTAGCTGGCTAAGCAATGAACCTAGCATTAGCTAACCTCATGATCTTTTAAGAGACACTCTCGTCCATCATATACACATGATGTACTTAATGCTGAGCTCCTGGAAATATCCTCTGTATCCTGCCAGATGAGAGTGTTTGGGGACCTGGGAGTGGAGCGGTTCAGCAGGAGATAAATAATAAATAAATATGAAATATAAATACGTTTGGAAGTGAGAGACCTCCCCTAGAGTGCCGAGGTGGTCTTCTAATATTGTGGGTCAGATTGGGTTTATTTTTAGCATTATGACTTATGGGAATCAGTGGATATGCTGGGAATGGGACCGGTGCAAAATGTAAAAACCGTAACTAGTAACAGGAGTTTCTGGAACGTCACGCTACAAGTGCAGTCCCCAAAGAGTCATGGAGACTTTATAGATTATTTATGGTATGCACTTTGAAAAAAGAAACTAGGCTGGTGTCTTTATGTTGCAGCATATATCAAGTGACATGGGCATTATTAATTAGCAGAAAAGAGATAAGTGTTAACCTTATAACTGTTTTCAATTTTCCTTTTGAAAGATAATGCTCAATGTCCAAGCATCTTCATGTAAGATGAATGTGTGTTTTGGATATCAGGACGCTCCCATTCCACCACATTTAAAAAATCGAGGTTTTGTATATATCAGGAATGAAAGACATGAAATATTTTGTTCAATTTATTTTTTATTTAGCTAATACAACACTTTCTAGTCTCACAAAAGTCAGCAGGGTACCAATTATTGATATTTTTACTTATCTTAACTGTCTTACTGTCTATTTTCATTTAACTGGAAACGTAGCAATATGTTCTTTATGTTTATACCATAATGCATTTGAATTCTTGATTCTTATTGGTCAGAAGGCATTGATGAATTTTTATTTTAATACAATCGCAAACCATGGTAAATCATTAGGCTGTCATAGGAATAATTATGCCCATAATTACAATGTTTACTTTATTAACGAATGACCAACGAAATTAACCAATTATAGTTACGTATACTGTTGAACTGTGGAACGTTTTTGCGAAACAAGCTAGTTCCTGTTACTAAGAAACCGGAAAGTGCAAAATTCTCTGTCCTGAAGAGAGAGCTAAAACTGGAGACTCCTTCCACTAAGGTTAAATAAGCAGTCTTACAGAAAACATCCCCATATCAACGGTACTATAGAAGTGATTATGTATTAGAATTCCAGCCAGAGCTACTGTCTGAATCAACACCTGACCAATCTGACCAATCCGAATGTGGTATAATCCTCTCTTTCTCTTTGTGTCAGGAGTATTCGCTGTCTAAGGAACATCATCCACTGGAATCTAATCTCTGCCTTCATCTTGAGAAATGCAACGTGGTTCATCGTTCAGCTCACCATGAACCCTGATGTACACGAGAGCAATGTGGTGAGATACAAAAGACAAAATCGAATTCTTATAACCATTCATGTGACATACAGTGTGATCACCTCGGACCCAGTGCACTACAGGAGGTAGTTGGTGTAACAGCTATTTATATTTCATATTTATTTATTATTTATCACCTCTCGAGTCAGCAGACACTTAGTCTGGCAAGATTTGAAAGACCTCAGCAGTAACAACATGTATATCTCTATCAGCTGTACAAGCAAAAAAAGCACTTTGTGGCAAAGTTGATGAAGGACATTCAGACTAAAGAAAAGTTTGTCCTTTACTAATAAAATCTCCCTCTTTCTCTGTCTCTCTCTCTCTCTCTCTCTGTCTCACTCTATAAGCCATGGTGCCGTTTAGTGACAACGGCATATAACTACTTCCACATGGCCAGTTTTTTCTGGATGTTCGGCGAGGGGTGTTATCTTCACACGGCCATCGTGCTCACCTACTCCACTGACAAGCTCAAGAAATGGATGTTCATCTGCATCGGATGGTGTAAGTCCCTACATATGTGATCATCAAACTACAAACAAAACATTACTACTTGTAATATAATACAAGTAGATAATATAAAAATAGATTTTCAGCTGACAATATTACTATAGCAACTGAAGTACAATATTTTTGCAGGGAAAGTTCCTTGTCTTCAGAGTTGGGTTATGCACGTGTTCTGGGCTCCTTATTTAGAGTATTAAAATCACATGCATGTAGTTTACACCTCCAAGGTTGGCAGATTTTTCTTGACTAGAAGCATTTTTTTTTTTAAAGTATCCGGACCACTACTTTTAAACACAAGCGCTTGCCTTTAAAACCCGGGAAAAAAAATCGGGGATAGAAAATGCGGACTGAAGAAGGAAATATAATTTCTTCTTTGCTGTCAAATGTAATATAACGTAAACATAAAAGCAAGAGACAATTTAAATAATACAATGGTATATGGTTGAGAAGATGGCATGCATTGAAATAAACATCTGCGAGGAATCTTATTTAACAATATGGCTCCACCTCTCATTATTCAACAGCTTATAAAAATAGCACTTGATCCAGCACATCTTGTTATTTTTAATTATTTCTATTACTCGTGCGCACAACTTAATCGAGCCCCACTATACTACATCAAGATCATGAAATCACAATGTGTGGAGGATATAATCTATGTTATGCTTTTTATTAGCTCATTTGCATAAAAATAATGTTACTATGCTGTCTCCTCCGATGTCCTGGGTTTAAATTCAAAATCGTGTGTAAATAAATAAATAAATATGTTTGTTTAGGTATTCCTTTCCCTATTATTGTCGCCTGGGCCATCGGAAAACTGTACTACGACAACGAGAAGTAAGTGTATGCTTAAAGTAAATGGCAGAATATGTTGTATAGCACTACTGTATAGACATGACCCTACAATTTATGTATGGTAGTATGTTTTTTCTATACCCTAGACCTAGTTATTCATATATTTTCATAATTTTTCATATTTTTACATCTATTGATCAATGTACCTTTCTTTTCTTTACGAATATCAGGTGTTGGTTTGGGAAGAGAGCGGGCATATACACAGACTACATCTACCAGGGCCCCATGATTCTGGTGCTTATGGTGAGAAGACATTACAGTGTACAGATATACTGATATAATGCAAAGAAATAAGGAATATTAATATTTAAAAATCTTCAAACACTTAGCGGGATATTTGAAAATTATATTGCATTAACAAACTTTAGCTGCAGTAGTGATGCATGTTTGTAATAACGGTATTTAGAATACTAGAGATAGTTGCATGTTGCTGAATCTGTGAATGAAAACACAGATGAATGTCGCTTCTGCTATAAAATGGGTTTGAGCTGCAAACCTGAGGTACCTGATTTGTCTCTCTTGTAGTCTTTCTGGACCTTATTGAAACTGTATTGCAAAATAAGGCATTCCGATTTTAATATCTTCTCCCCGACTTAATGCATAACAAATATCCGAATAGTGATATTAGCGTTTGAATACTAATCGTGCAAAGTTTCAAATACCCATGCACATCCTTAACGTCAACTCACAGGTTCTGATTTACTATGATCTCAAAAAAAGAGGCTCATTTGCTTGTGCAATCTGACAATAATTGTGTGGAATTATATCACGAGGAATCTAGACTGCTGAAAAACATCACCTGGTCTTTTTCTGATCTTCAGCTGTGTCGTTTCCACTGTAGCCTCAGATTCCTGTTCTTGGCTAATGGGAGTGAAATCTGATGTGGTCTTCTTCTGTTATAGCCCATCCACCTTAAGGTTTGATGTGTTCTGTGTTATGAGATGCTTTTCTGCTCACCACGGTAGTAAAGAGTGGTTATTTGAGCTACCATAAGGTTAAACCACTCAGACCATTCTCCTCTTGACCTCTTTCATCAACAAGGTGTTTCTGCCTGCAGAACTTCCGCTCACTGGATGTTTTTTTTTTTTTGCGTCATTCTGTGTAAACTCTAGAAAATCTTAGGCGGTCAGCAATTTCTAAAACACTGAAACCAGCCCATCTGGCACCAATATCCATGCCACAGCAAAGAGACCACAGTTTTCCTCATTCTGATGTTTGATGTGAACATTAACTGAAGCTAATTGACCTGTATCTGCATGTTTTCATGCATTGTGCTGCTGCCACATGATTGGCTGATTGGAAAATTGCATGAATGAGCAGGTTTGATTTTGTTTTCAAACAGTGGAAATGGGCTGACACTATTACAAAATGAATCTATATGCACTGATTTTGCCTGGTATTTAATACTTTCAGGTAGAAATGCTCTAAAATGCTTTTTTGCTGATTTGCTGATTAATTTGTGATATGCCATATTTTTCCAACAGATCAATTTTGTGTTCCTCTTCAACATAGTAAGGATCCTCATGACCAAACTCCGAGCCTCCACCACATCCGAAACCATCCAGTACAGGTACACACAGGACTGCACACTCATAAACACACACATACACACTCTAGGTGAAACCTGTAACACTCAACATGGTGGCTGTCTTACATAAGTCCCGCCCCCTCCAGTAAAATCCACCAATCATTTTGATCCTTACATTGACACATATGCGGATATAGGGCACTTTTGGTGTGTTAGTTATGGAGAAACCTTAAAAAATGTATTTATTGGTGTTATTATTGGAGCCAAAGACCACTTGAAGAATCCTTTTGTCTAAAAGTGTATGAAAATTTTGTCACATTTGTCAACTTTAATCATATTTTGTTCTTTCTTATTGACTGTAAATCTGTAGGAAGGCGGTGAAGGCCACACTCGTGTTACTGCCACTGCTTGGGATCACGTACATGCTGTTCTTCGTCAACCCAGGAGAGGACGAGATCTCGCAGATCGTCTTCATTTACTTCAATTCCTTTCTTCAGTCCTTTCAGGTAGGCCTTATTTACCTGAGCTGAAGGTGAAGCAGGGTCCAAATTAGAAGGTGTTGATTCATTTTCAAAAACAGCAGCTCTGAAAGTAGTGTGGTTATTGGGAAATAATTCACTTCGGCTAAATAATTAACAGTCCGCAGCACAGCACCCTGTCACTGATTATTTATTTTCTATAAATATTCTTCACATAGTTAACACTGTAGCTGCATCTCAAATGTCATTAAACAACCTCCACAGGAATGACCACCAATTTAAAACTTTTTAAAACAATTTAAAGTTGTACAGTCTGCATCTTTAACTCAATATGGAGTGAGATGTGTGAGTGTGGAACTGTAAAGGCTGGAGTTTAGTTTTCTGTTTTTGAAGTTTCAGGTTGATGGGATGTGTGCAGTGAATGCCGAGGTTTGATTTAGTGTCAGTGGTTGTAAGATTGTTGCAGGGGAATGAGATGTTGGAATAGTTTGAAGTGTTCCCAGTGTGTTGAGGCTACCGCTTTCAAAATGTTTTCTTGAGCCTGACTGATAAGGCAGTGCAGCTGAGGTTTTAGATAATGGTGGTTTCCATCCAAATATGGAGGTACTGGGGTAGGATATATCCTTATATTCTATATATATATACATATACATATATGTGTGTGTGTTACTGTTTGGAAAGCTTACTGACCATGACACAGTACTGACACTGGAGAATCCTTCCGATTATGATTTCTTAAATAACAAAACGTTTTCAATTCATTTATTATTTACATTATGTGTTGCGTTTGCCATACACATCACCTGTGGACATTGTTACTATAGATACAATAACATATACTGATTTATGTAACTGAAATATGCTTGGTATATTGAAATATATAACTGAAATATAATTGGTTTAAATGATGGATGTTCTTCTTCCTGTCATGCTAATTTATTTTTCTTCACACTTCTTCAGGGCTTCTTTGTGTCTGTGTTCTACTGTTTTCTGAACAGTGAGGTAAGCACAGCAATTGACTGAACCGGACAAATAATAAAATTATTCTTTGTTAGGAGACTATGTTATTTGACTTTATGTAAATGATTAAAAAGGAAAATTGTCATTATGCCATGTAGTTGTCTGTAATGAATTTGTTCTCAAAGTAGTGTTTGTAGCACTTACCAAGCATTTACGTTTTTTTTTTGTTTTTTTTTCAACAGTGATATGGGAGTCACCTAAAAAAAAAAAAAAACTTTTTTGCTTCGTTTTTAGCTAAAGCAGCTACCAGGCCAAACACAAGTAAAATACTATGTGAATTTTTGTAGCAGAAAAGCTACATGACTGAAGGGGAAAGGGCGCAGGACGTGAAATAGGCGCCTTTGGTTCTACTTTCGCTTCACTCCAACGAGTAAATTCATGAGTCTCAGTCTTGTGAACCAATAGAAAACAAGTGGGTGGGGCTTTGGTCTCTTTGGTCCCCTTTGATCTATAAACAACATAGAGGACTTGTTTATTATTAAGAAGTGCTTACACCAGACTTTTGACACAGATGTATGTGAGAAAAATTAGCTATCTCACTTACCAACATATGCTAGAGGTTTAGTAATAAAATTCATTTTTTCTCGTTAGCAATGTTGGCACCTCTGCGATCAATTTTTCGATGCAAATCATTTCACTCAATTGTAAATCCTTACACTGATTTTTCACCTTTTCATGATGTCCTAGGTGTGAATCACGCACAGAGATAAAAGTGCCAGGGGACTAATAATAGCCATCGGTTCTATAACGTGCATGTGTGTTTGTGTGTTTGTGGACAGGTCCGCTCCGCAGTTCGGAAACGTTGGCACCGCTGGCAGGACCACCATTCCATCCGCGCACGAGTTGCAAGAGCAATGTCCATTCCCACCTCGCCTTCGCGCCTCAGCTTCCACAGCATCAAACAGTCCACCTCTGTCTGAAACAGGGGTTTATAAAAATGAAAAAGAACCGTGAAAGAAAGAGGCAGGCACTCTATCAGTGAAGATTTTCACTCCCCTGACCACATCTGGACATACGCAGGGGCTGAAAATAAGCGAAGAACAGAAAAGGCCCTACATGAAATGACATTACGAATGAAGGGTACAATGGCAAGACTTCACAAAATGGACCATTCTGTGTTGTTGGAGCATTTTCCAAAAACTGAGTGTGTAATACTCAGTTATTTATAGTCTGACAATAGGTGGGGAGAGCTTTTATAAGGTACAAGCTTCTCCATGAAAATAATTATAATAAACAAACTCAACTGGTTCAGTTTTTCCATAACTGAGCACTGACTTCATTCTGTTTATTTCAGGTAATCAGACAGAAAGCTAGTTATACTGACTGACTAGCTTCCAATATCAGCTAATTGTACAGATGGATTAACTTCCTGTATTAGCTAGTTGTACAGAAGAATTAGCTTCCAGCATTAGCTAGATGTACAGAACAGTTAGCTTCCAGCATCAGCTAGATGTACAGAACAATTAGCTTCCAGCATCAGCTAGTTGTACAGAAGAATTAGCTTGTTTGGCTCGTTGGCTTTGTTTTCTCACTTTGGGGATGTTCCCTAACTTTAGCTAGATAGCTGTCTGTGGATGTAGGTGTTCTTTAATATCCTTTAATATCCTTTAACATTGGCTAGTTTTGTTCTGGAGAAGAATTCACAGCTAGCTGGCTAGCTTTATATTGTTGTGGGATGTTGGTGAACTACCAATTAAAGATTTTGTGTTTAAAAAAATAAATGTGAGCTGAATTTTCTTTTTCCTCTTTCACTCCTCGTGAAACAGACCTGAAAACACAAGCAGCTAGCAATGGTTAGCATAACAGAGAAGATAGCTTAATGAGTATTTATCAGTAAGATAGGCAATAATGAAAAAAAAAAAGTAACTGTCAAAAGACAGTTTTCTCTCTTTTGTGATGTAGCCTGTGAAGCAGTACATACCTCGGTCTTACCCTATGAAGATAACATAACGTTTAATGATAGATGACATGAGGCTAAGAAAATCATATCTTAGCCTGTTACTCCTAGAAGCAAAATGTATTTAAACCACATCAACATACCATAGAGTTGAATCAGGACGCCATTTTGACCCATTTGTCCTTTAGAATTTCCTCTCTATTTCGAGACCTTCACTTGACATTATCCATCCGGGCCATCCAAAAGTCATCCTTTTTATTTTCTGGGGAATTTCTGGCCCATGCTAGCTTTGCAGACAAACAGCATTCCTCCCACTGCATTTGCAGCTGAACAAACATTTTATTCCCGCCGCCTCAGGTTCATGGGGCTAAATGCTAAATCATGAGACTGTTGTGGAAAGTGCAGTGTTGGCAGTATAAACAGACCTGCTTAAAGGCATATTCCACCGCAGACATAGAAGTATTTTGCATGTGTATGTGTTATATATTTTTATCAGCTACACTTGATCTCAGTTTAGATACGTTCCACTAACTTAAAATCTGATGAAGGCTAAAGGATGAAAACTGTACACTGCACACATACTGTACACATACTGTACACATACTGTGCATGGAAAAAGAAGACCATAAATCTCTAAATGTACATCTAAAAGGTGACTTACAAGGTAGGTGTTAGTAAGAGTTGCAGTAGGAGTTGTTTTAAACCTTGACAGTGCTACTGTACATGTTAAAGGTAACAAATGGATCCAAAGCACACCAGCAAAACAGAGCCACCAGTTTTTCCATTAAACCAGTACCAGCACCACACACACACACAAACACACACACACATTACCATGCCCGTGTCACTGCTTTGATCAGAATGATATCACAGAAGCAAAGTAGCCCAAAACTGTGATGCTACCTCCACCATGCTTCACAGTTTTGAGGGGTTTTTGGTGTTGGTATTGTGTATTTGTGTCAAAAAGTTCAATTCATGTCCATAGAACATTGCAGAACACCCACATGGTCTCGGACATGAGATGTATAGCACTTATTAAATATAAATGAAATATATTTTCAATACCAAAACTGCATGCCAACTGTGAAGCATGGTGGTGGGAGCATCACGGTTTGGAGATCCTTTGCTTGCAATAATAGGGAAAGAAAGAAATCCTAGAAATACTGTACATCTCAGGTGAGAGTTCTGTGGTGTGAAATTCTTCCTCACTGTTATGCAAGCGTGATCAGCTGCTATGGGAAAGGTTTGGTGTAGGTTATTGTTGCTAAAGGAGGTTCTACCAGTTTTTAAGGAGAATGTGTATCTATTGTTATGACTAGGATGAAGATCAGACCACATTTTATGAGTAATGCAGAAATCCAGGCTTTTTCTTGCAACACTATAAGTGAGGTATATTTGTCTTCAGATCAGTTATTATATATCATGTATAAATATATGGATAGAGATGTTTTAATAAAAAAAAAGAAGAAAAAAAACCCCTCTCTAAACATGACCTGAAATTATGAGATATTTTAGTAGTAGAATCAAGATAAGTAGCATTTGCATAACATTATGTTCACACATCTGAGTGAAAATGAAAGAAGCTACACCACAGGTAAGATTTAAAAAAAAAAGGTTTTATTTGCCTGAAAGCATTCATCCAGCCAAGAGTTTTACTGGGTGCATCCTGACCACTAGAGGTCGCTGTTATATTTCAAACCCTGTCCTTCAAGCCTTATGGGTGCATTCTCTTTTGACCATATAGAGGTATTTGGAGTTTTAAGTGATATGTGCATACCTTTAAGACAAAAAGAAGAAGCCAAAGAAATTGCCCAGTTGTAGTCTGTCACTGCCTTCTTCAGATCAGATATGGACAATGAGATGGCTTTTTTCTGTTGATTTTGCCTAATCTTCACAGGTAACATCCACATTTCAAGTCAACTCAGTTCCATTTTATTTGTCTTCAACAATAGATATTGTCACAAAGCAGCTTTACAGAAACCTGGACACAGATTTAGATCCCTAATGAGCACGCCAGATGCGACAGTGGTGAGGAAAAACTCCCTGACACGACATGAAGAAGAAACCTTGAGAGGAACCAGACTCTATAAAAAGGGAACCCATCCTCTTCTAGGTGACACTGAGGTTATAAAGCTGTAATATATAAAGGCAAACAGTAATAAGTGGGTTGAAAGGATGTTCAGTTCTGAATAAAGAGTTCTGGGATGAGCACAAGACTGTCTTTATGATTACAGCAGCAGTTCTTAGGTACAAATCTACAGTATCCAGTTGAGATTGTGTATTGAAGCAGGGGTATAACCTTTTTGGGCATGTGTATATCTTTAGGGATCATCCACAAGAAGAAGGTGAATCAGATGTGCAGAAACTCCAAGCACTGGTATCAGGAGAGAAGAAGGAGCCACAGCAGTGGAAGTGTATTAGGATAAGGCAACAGGAGTACACATATAGCTTGACACAGAGAGAGAGAGAGAGAGAGAGAGAGAGAGAGAGAGGTGCATTAGTGCTTTAAAATGGTGCACATTGTCATTTCATCTATCACTTATAGGAAAGGGGGTGCAAACTTTTGCACTGATAGTGTGAATAATTCAATCACTCTTTATTAAAAAATGTAATGAAACAATACTTAGATCTACATAATGATTTACACTTTTAAAAATAATAAACGTATCAAAATAACAACAGAAAACAAGTCACTTCCGCGTTTTGCGAACTCGTCCTCTGATTGGTCAGCCTGTCACTGACGCTCAAGGGCTGGACCAATCACGTGCGTGCGCGCTGACGAAGAAATAATACTACGGACGAAAAGCGTTCATTCGCCGTTGAGGTCCAGTCGGTGCGCGTGCGCCTACGTAAATTCCTGAATATTCGGCTTCATCTTTATAAACATCAGGTAGGAACGGAGGGAACGTTTCATTTCTAACAGCGTGTGATTTATAGTTGTGATTGTGGGGATGAGCGTCTGTTAGTTAAAAAAAAAAACGGATTGGGTATGTTAGCTGGTTTCATACATCAGCTCACGATATCATTCTTTTCATACCCGCTTTCCGGAAAGCCCGCCTCCTGCTCTCTGATTTGCTGGTGAATGTTACATGCCGGATTACGATTGGGTTAGCGATTAGACGGTTGATACGGTTAGCCAATCAGAGCAGGATTTATTGGAATTCGGGTAGGATAAAAATCGACAGAGCATCCTCCTACATATAGAACAGGCTATTTTATAAACAAAATTTTATGTTGTACTTCCGGCCTACCATGCTTATAGTTTCTGTTGTGGCCTCATATATTTAAATTAGACGCTTAGTTCCAACTGGAGCCGCTAATGTGTTAGCGAAATGCTAAATGTATGTAAATCCGGCTAAATAAACCCGCCAACAAGGTCGCGAGCTGTGTATATGTATATATATAAATATATAAAATACCCAAATCGTATTTATTGTGAATATCTGAGTGTATTGACTATCTAAGCTTAATATATACAGAGGAATAGATAGCTGGTTTAGTGATTATGGTTGATATAATGTAAACACAGGATGGTTGGGAGTCTTACTTCCGGTTGGCTACTGACAGGTGTCTGATGTCACTTCAGGAAAAGCCACCAAACCGGTTCGGCTTTGTGGAGAAACTCGGACCATCTGAGAAAGTAAAAAAAAAAAAAAAAAAAATCTGAGAAAAATAAAATACAATAAAATGCCACCCAAGTTTTTTTTTTTTTGGGGTTCTTCTGTCATTTTCCTCTGGAGGCATCCCCCCTTTTCCCCTCCCTCCCTCCCTCCCTCTTTTTATTTATTTATTTATTTATTTATTTAAAAGCTGGAGATTCATTCCTTTTCAGTAACTGCTTTATTCTGGTGGATTCCGGGGGAACACTGGATGTGAAGCAGGAATACACCCTTGATAGGAAGCCAGTGCATTACAAGGCACCATACACACCCATTCACACCTTTACAGTAAATGAAGCCAATCCACCAACCCAGGGGCGGGAGGAAACCAGAGAACCCTGAGGAAACCCAGCCACCATGAAACTCTATGTTAACAGTAACCCGAGTTCATAATCGAAGCTGGAGCTGTGAGGCAGCAATGCTACCTCACTGTACAATATCTGTAATAACGTATTCTCTATGATAGATCTTCTAATGATAGCCTTGTGCTTCCAAAGAGTTAGGGCTCATGCTCCTATCTCTGAGATGACGACGATGACATGTCTGACTGTGGTATTCTGGGATTCTCAAGTTCAGTATGAAAATGAGCACCTTAATGTTTGCAAGGATGGTGGGCGTATCCCAAATTGGGACACATCACCGGTATCCTTATGTCTCTGGCCACTTGCCTGCATCTCGAGAAGGTCATAACTTTGAACTGGAGTGCCTGCTCTTGGAAAGCAAACCTCAAAAATGATGTGTGCTCTGGAGTTTTTGGATATAAAAGTGGCATTTTTAATAATAATAATAATAATAATAATAACAGTAATAATAGCAGCATGCAGCGATTAAGGGGGCCAAGCACTTTTTTTTTTTTTTTTTTTTTTTTTTTTTTTTTTAAACTCCAACCCTTAGTGAAGGAGGGAGCTCAGAATCCACTTCTGCACCATCAGCACTTGTTCCCAAGGAGATGTGTTGAATTTGAAGGCAAAACCACAAGCTGCTGCTAAGATCTTGTTTCACTTCCTGTTTTGAGTACCCCACCTAAGTTGTAAATGAACTCAAAGCTTGTTTTTTAACTTTAGGTCATGCTGCTAAATATATGTGACACGTTTAATGTCAAGACGTAACAGCATTGCCCTTACTTCCTGTTTGGTGACTTCGCGGTCAAATTCATTGGTGTGAAATGTGAAATGTCTGAGTTTGGGTTTCTTCCCTGGATGCTGTGGTCCAAATTTCATGATGGTTGGATGATATTGTAGGAGAAGAATCGAAGAAGGAAGAGGAAAAACTAGGGGTGTGAATCTCTGGGTCGACGGTGAATTGATTTGATTCATGATTCTTTGGTTTCATTCATTCACTGGCTGGAGTCTGAGAGTAATGACGTAATACACTGTGCCTGCCATTCACACCGGTTTGCTAAGATAACCAACAGTAATAATTTGTTGAAATATTGTAACCTACGTAAAATAATCACGATGCATTTGATTTTTAGCATTTTAAATTGATAATTGATCAGCACTAATGGTTATTGGATCAAAAATCATACTTTAAGATCGATACATATGGATTGGCAGGATTAGTAATCGATGCATCGAGAAAACAAGTGAGTCGTAACATCACTAGGAAAAACATTATGAGAAAATTCTACTGGTGGCGCTAGAGTTTGAGTGGCGTGCACCAAAATTGCTGTGTAGGTAGTAGAGGACAGTCTCAGCTACCACGCCAAACTGAATAAAAATCATATGAAGCATTCTATACCATAGACTCTCCATAGGCTCTTCTATGCCATAGGCTGCCATAGACTCTCATATCAAATGATTACAAGAAGAAGAAGAACCTTCACTCGTTGGCCCCTTGATAATAATAGTAATAATAATTACACAACTGCAGAAAGTGCTTCACTTTTATTACACACTCACTGAGCACTTTATTAGGAACACTATACTAATACCAGGTAGGGCCTCTGTTTGCTCTCAAAACAGCCCCAGTTCTTCATGGCATGGATTCCACAAGATGTCGGAAACATTCCTTTGAGATTCTGGTCCATGTTGACATGAGTGCATCACGCAATTCCTGCAGATTTTTCAGGTGCACTTCATCACCCGATCTGCTCCTGATCTCCTGTTCTACCACATCTCAAAAGTGTTCTATTGGATTCAGATCCAGTGACTTGGAAGGCCACTGAAGAACACTGAACTCATTGTGATGTTCATGAAACCAGTTTGAGACGACCAGTTTGTGACGTGGTGCATTATCATGCTGGAGGTAGCCAATAGAAGATGGGTAAATTGTGGCCATGAAGGGATGCATTCAGGCGATGATTGATTGGTGTTAACGGGCCAACAGCATGCCAAGAAAGCATTCCCCACACCATTACACCACCTCCACCACCTCCACCAGCCTGAACTGCTGACGCAAGGCAAGTTTGGCCAATGGAGTTGGTGCCAAATTCAGACCCTATAATCTGTGTGTCTCAACAGAAATTTGAGATTCAACTAGGTGTTTCTGTCTGCAGAACTGCTGCTCACTGGATGTTTTTTCTTTATTGCACCATTCTGAGTAAACTCTAGACACTGTTGTGTGGGAAAAGGTGGCATATTTATTCTGTTGTCATAGTGACGCTTGGTTTTCAGAGTTTCATAACTCTGTAGAAATATCAAGTAGAGGTATAAAATATATATTGATATACGAGGTGTCATCTCGTATCTGTTCTCTCTCTCTCTGTCTAAATGCTCTACCATTTTAGCTAAGGATGATTTGCAAATAGGCACATAAGCTTAAGCTGGCAGGAGAGAGCTGGAAAGAAGTGGAGGATCATATATCATTTGCAAAACAGGAGCAGAACAGACAGGGGGGTGGTGCAGTCGGTAAGCCTGGTCGATTGTAATTTTATCGCATCATTGGGCATTTCGGTTAGTTTTGTATTGAGAGAGAGGGTAATCAGTTGGACAAAAATGAAGCAGTGTGGTTATGTTGATATGCACTGTGACCTCAGTGTGCATTTCAACATATAAATACAAGCATGAAACCTCTGAGAGGTAACAGTAACAGCAGTTAGTCTTCAGATTATAGAAGCATGTAGATACAGGTCTAGAGCTTCAGTTAATGTTCACATTAAACACCAGAATGAGGAAAACATGTACTCTCAGTGACCAGTGGGCTGGTTTGAGTGTTTCAGAAACTGCAGATCTCCTGAGATTTTTGCATACAAGAGTCTCTACACAGAATGGTGCAAAAAACACAGAACATCCATAAGCTGTGGTTCGCGCTGACATCAACCCTAACTCAAATGACCACTCTTTCCAACCGTGGTGAGCAGAAAAGCATCTCAACACATTGAACCTTGAGGCAAATAGGCTGGAACAGCAGAAGGGCACATTAGGTTCCACTCCTCTCAGGCAAGAATGGGAATCTGAGGCTACAGTGAGAACGGGATCACTCAAGCTGGATAGATGAGGAAGTCTGGCTATATGGAAAGTGAGCGCGAGAGAGTGGATACAAAAACTTACCTTAATTCTGGAGGTCTCTGTGGCTCAAATTACTTACCTCCCTCTCTGTGAAGAAGTGGTTGTTCTAGTTTGACAGAGACGGACTACATTACTCCCGCTCAAGCCAGGAAAAATCAGTGGCCCGAAACTATGCATGTGCAGTATTGATTTAATTTTTCACTGGTTGCTATTTAACATAAAAAAAAAATGTGATTAATGATGTAATCGTCTAGAACTGATATCCAGAAAAATAGGAATATGAGCACGTCCACCATTTCAAGCTGGGTACGGGAGGGTGTTGTAATATTGCTGGCTGTGCAGTCGGGAATTGCTTGCTGGCATTGCAATAGCAAAAACTCAACTGGATGGTGGATTTTTAAGTGATTCTGCAGTAATGCACATTAAAACACTTAATTATCGACATAATTGATTAAAATCCTTTTTTAAATGTCCACATAGCCAACATTTCACTGACTGGCACCGTTAAGCTAAAGATAAACAGCGTATTTAATCACTTACTAATTATCATCACCATTATTAATACTTGTCAAGTATTTGATTTGAGACTTTGTTGAAGGCATGCTTAATCTGGCTGAATTTTTTTTAGTGGCATCACTAATAAATGTACACTCACCATAAATGTCCACTTTAATAGAAACACATGTACATCTGCTCATTTATGCAATTGTCCAATCAGTCAATCATCTGGCAGCAGCACAATGCATAAAATCACGCAGATACAATTTAAGAGCTTCAGTTAATGTTCACGTCAAACATCAGAATGGGGAAAAGTGTGATCTCTGTGACTTTAACCGTGGCATGGATGTTCGTGCCAGATGGGCTGGTTTCAGTATTTCAGACACTGTTGATCTCCTGGGAATGTGGTCTTCTGCTGTTGTAGCCCATCCACCTTAGGGTTTGATGTGTTGTGCATGCTGAGATGCTTTTCTGCTCACCACGGTTGTAAAGAGTGATTGTATGACTTACTGTATCTGTCCTGGCAGCTCAAACCAATCTGGCCATTTTCATCTGTCCTCTCTAATCAACAAGGCTTTTCCACCCATAGAACTATCGTTCACTCAGTGGTTTTTGTTTTTCGTACCATTCTGTATAAACTCTAGAGACTGTTTGTGTGAAAATTTCTGAAAACTCTCAAAATATAGTTTAATTATAATTAATTAGTAGGCTAATTTCTGTCAAATAAACTCCCATGAACTCATGAAGGAGGGGCCTTGTTCTTTATTTTGGAAGGAAAAAAAATCCAAACTGAAATCGATGATGTCATGTGAACGAATATAGACAGTTATGGAAGTGTAATCTTAATTCATTTTATTTTAGAACTTCAGTAGAAACTAAACTCTTAGTTATCCAAATTATTATTCTTTCATTGGTCAGATGAGTCTGATTTAATTAAAGCTAAATTTAGAGGTGAGACAAGTTTCCATCCTGAACAAATAAGCAAAGCTGTATTTCATATAAACAAAACACATGAGACAAATTGATTAAGATTGTATCTGACGTGTTTTGGTTTTGAGATTAAATTATTTAATAAATTCATAATATCCACGAGACTTTAAAAAGCCCATGGGCGCCAGTTACTCAATTAAAGCACCACAGAGCTAAAGTCTCCCTTTTGCAGTGCTAATGTGGAGCCAGTAATGCTTTGAAATTGATTTCTGTGTGTGGGTTTTTTTTTTTGTTTTTTTTTTGGTGCAGGGATGGCCGAGGCACATCAGGCAGTAGCGTTCCAGTTCACTATAACTGCCGAGGGCATAGACCTGCAGCTCTCTCACGAGGCCCTGAGACAGGTTTATCTCTCCGGACTCCGCTCCTGGAAAAAGCGCGTCGTACGCCTAAAGGTACCGCTGAACCTCGAACACAGTAACGTGAAACATTTTAACGTTTAAAAGATCAATCCTGTATGTTTATGTAGCAAGTTTGCACAAGTTTATGTTCTTACATACGCTCTACAAAGATGCGAAAAGAAAAACACGACTGTATTTTTAAAGAAATCTGCACTACAAAATAATTTTTTTTATTCTTAAAGTAAACGTCTAGTTAAAATGTTCAGTTTTTTTAAGTAATAAACTACAATATTCTGTTTTTTAATTTTGATAAGAATTGCACATTTTTAAAAAAATAAAATGTGTACAATTTTATTTTAATGTCAATTCTAGATAAGACTTTTTACTTGTAATATAAACAAACTAGAGGATAAGGTTTTTATTTCTAAAATAAACTTTGAGATCTTTGTAATTTTAACATAAACTATGTGGAAATATTATTATTATTATTATTATTATTACTATAACATGAACTTACATGAAGTAGAAGAAAGTTATCTTCATTGATCATTTGTATTTTTAACTCAAACAAACAGCGAGATTTTTTTCCAGGCTTTTAATTTTGAATCTAAACTTCAACAGCAGCAGTGTCATATCCAAAGCAAGTTCGTTATAAGGGTGTGTAGTCGTTTAACTTGTTAAGCATGAGTGTGTTAATTCAATGCTCCACTTGTTCTGCCCAGCGTGGCGTGTTCCAAACACACTTATAAACCCGTCACTGAAACATTTTCACATTGATCAAGATGAAGAATAATCGAATCAGGGACTTCATGGCTTGTTAAACTCACAACACAGCGCTTCATATTATCTAAATTGTCTTACAGAATGTGATTAAGCCTCTCTTTACCTCCCTTCATTTAATTCTCTCTCTCTCTCTCTCTCTGTCTCTGTGCAGAATAACGTGATTACAGGCGTGTATCCTGCGAGCCCGTCCTCCTGGCTCTTTGTGGTTATAGCGATTCTGGCCACCATGTACACGCGCTCGGACCCATCCATGGGCCTCATCGCTAAGATCCAGGAGCACCTGCCGGCCAGGTAGCCACCTCTCTCTCCCTGTACACTGGAGATTTCATCCAGATTATAATCCCGTTTAATCCCAGACTGCAAATCGATAGGAGCTACAACCTGTAGTGAGGTGCTCGTGCTGTTAATGATGTGTTTTATTCCTCTTATACCAAAAATATATATTTTTATTTGTTAAAGATGACGTGTCATTCTATTTATTAATTTATAGCAATTTAGCAAAACAAATCACTACGTAATTATATTTTTTTAATATCTATATTTTCCTCTTATTCTTCCTATTATTATTGTTACATAAACACACACAGTTGTATTGTTTTTCTTTTTTGTTTGTTTGTTTGTTTGTTTTTTAAATACGATATCGACCACACATATGCACCAGGTTCTGTGTGTTCGTGCCAGCAAAATGGCAAAATCATTAGTAATTAAATAATTAATTTTGAGTGATTTAGTGTTGAGTTTTACCCTGATGATATTGTTGTATTTAAAAACACTTATTGACTAACCAGTATAGCTGACTCAGCATTGTGTTTTCAGACTTCCATCTTATTTTAATCCATTTTCTGCTGTATTGTTTTAAATTAATATAGATACAATACATTATAACACTCTCTCTTCTCTCTCATCTCTCGTCTCTCGTCTCTCTCCGTAGCGGCTCTTTGAGCCTGCAGTGTCAGACGGTCGTCTCGGCCGTGGTGTTCAGCACTCTGCTGTGGCTCTCCCTCATCTTCACCATGAAGCTGTGTCTGAAGCAGCTGCTCTCGTACCACCGCTGGATGTTCGAGGAGCACGGCAACGTGTCCACCACCACCAAGATCTGGGTGGTCAGTGCCTTTTTATTTATAAAAAAATCTAGCCACAGAAAATGCTGTTATCTGATTGGTTATCGACAGCAGTAAATAGTGATACCTGTAAAGTAGATCTGGTCAGAAAATGAATTGCATTGTCAACTCATTTTCCTGTAAAAATGACAGCAATCACAAATAATGATTTATGCTGTAAATTTGCCTGTTTGTTTTGCGTGTTTTAGATGCTGGTGAGGATCTTCTCTGGTCGCCAGCCGCTGCTGTATAGCTATCAAGGTTCTCTGCCTAATCTACCAGTACCTGCTGTCAAAGACACCGTCAAGAGGGTGAGTCCATCATCATCATCACCATTAATGCTGAATGGCCAAATGAGCATGATTTTAAAATCTCTCTCTCTCTCTCTCTCTCGCGCGCGCTTTCTATCTGCAGTACTTGGAGTCAGTGCGTCCTCTGATGACCGACTCTGAGTTTGAGAGAATGAACGCTCTTGCAAGGGATTTTGAGCTCAATCTGGGGAACCGCCTTCAGTGGTACCTCAAGCTCAAGGCCATGTGGGCCTCCAACTATGTGAGTAATTACAGCAAGGCAGATATTTTCTTTCAGTTCTATTAATCATTCAAGGAAGACAGTTGGTTCCGAGTTGAGAGTTACAGAAATTGATGTTATACAATTTTCCAACAGTTATGAGAAATATCTTGCCAATTTTTTTTGGATAATTACATAATCAAAACTGCATATACTTTCTTTAAGTAACAGCATTGAGCATAAAATGTTCATGAATATACGGTCGGGTCCATAAGTATTTGGACAGCGGCACAATTTTCATAATTTTGCCTCTCTACACCACTACAATGGATTTGAAATGAAGCAATCATTGAAGTGTAGATTTTCAGCTTTAATTTAAGGGGTTTAACAAAAAATATTGCTGTTTTGCAATTACAGCTAACATAATACAAACTAACATAAATATAAATATGAGAATTATTTATAATACTTGGATGCAAATCCTTTTGGAGTCTGGAACCCATGGACATCACCAAATGCTGAGTTTCCTCTCTTGAGATGCTTTGCCAGACCTTTACTGCAGCCTCCTTCAGCTGCTGCTTGTTTGTGGGTCTTTCAGCCTTCAGTCTTGTCTTCAGTAAGTGAAAAGCATGCTCTACTGGGTTGAGGTCAGGTGACTGACTGGGCCATTTAAGAACATTCCATTTCTTTGCTTTAAGAACCCCTTGGCTTGCTTTCGCGGTACATTTTGGGTCATTATCCATCTGTATTGTGAAGTGCCGTCGTATGTTTTGCAGCATTTGACTGAATCTGAGCAGAAAGTATAGCTCTATACACTTCAGAATTCATCCTGCTACTTCTATTAGGCAGTCGTGACCTAATGGTTAGAGAGTCGGACTTGTAACCCGAAGGTGAATCTGAAGGTCGTGGGTTCGAGTCTCGGGTCTGGCAGGGATTGTAGGTGGGGGGAGTGAATGACCAGCGCTCTCTTCCACCCTCAATACCACGACTGAGGTGAGACCCTTGAGCAAGGCACTTGGATGGATTAAATGCAGAGCACAAATTCTGAGTATGGGTCACCATACTTGGCCACAAGTCACTTCCTTCCTTCCTTCCTTCCTTACTATTAGCAGTCACATCATCAATAAACTCCAGTCACCCAGTTCCATTGGCAGCCATACAAGCCCATGCCATAACACTGCCTCCACATGTTTGACAGATGTTGTGGTATGCTTTGGATCATGAGCCTTTGCTTTCCTTCTCCACACTCTTCTCTTCCCATCATTCTGGTACAAGTTAATCATGGTTTCATCTGTCCAAAGAATCTTGTTTGAGAACTGGACAGGCTTTTTTAGATGTTTTCTAGCAAAGTCTAATCTGGCTTTCCTGTTCTTGAATGTTACCAGTGGTTTGCACCTTGAGGTAAACCGTCTGTATTTACATTCATGAAGTCGTCTCTTGATTGTAGACTTTGACAATGATACGCCTACCTCCTCCAGAGTGTTCTTGACTTTACATTGTGAAGGGGTTTTTCTTCACCGAGGAAAGAATTCTGCAATCATCCACTTTAGTTGGCTTCCGTGGTCTTCCAGGCCTTTTGGTGTTGCTGAGCTCGCCAGTGCATTCCTTCTTTTTTAAAAAATGTACTAAATTGTTGATTTGGCCCTCCTAAAGTTTCTGCTATGTCTGTGATAGGTCTGTTTTTGTTTTTTTTTTTTGTTTTTTTTTCTTTTTCTTCCTCCTCTCCTCCTCCCCCCAGCCTAGTGATGGCCTCCTTCACTTGCATCAACAACTCTTTGGACAGCATATTGAGAGTTCCCATGAACAGCTACCAAATGCAAATTCAACACTCAATCAACTATAGACCATTTATCTCCTTAATTTGTCATGAAATATCGAGGAAACAGGCCACATTTGGCCATGAAACGGGTTATCAGTCAATTGTCCAATTACCTTTGAGCCTGTTAAAATGGGGGGACTCTGTAAAAAATGGCTGTAATTCTTTAACAATTAATGCAATATTTTTGTTAAACCCCTTAAATTAAAGCTGAAAGTCTACACTTCAATCACATCTTGATTGCTTCATTTCAGATCCATTGTGGTGATGTACAGAGGCAAAGTTATGAAAATTGTGTCATTGTCCAAATACTTATGGACCCAACTGTAAGTTCAAAGTGCAGAATGTTTGCAGACTTACATATTTACCAAGAGCAGAATTAATAGACTTTTGTGCTTTTAATCTGTAGCTAAGAATCTTAGCTAAGAACCCGTAGCTGAGGACCCTGAACCCTAAGCTGTGTCACGAAGTCGCACACCAATCTGTTCAGCTTTTGTGCCAAGCATTTACATCCGCATAGCATGACAAATCCAAAACGGCTTAATCCCATAATAAGCTTTTTAGCTTTTACTACCTGGAAATATTGTCTGTAGGTTGTAACGAGAAACATATTTCCCTCTCTACCTTAATGAATAATTAGTAAAAAAATATATATATATATATATAAATTTATTAATTAATCGCGTGGATACGTTGACACTGAACATTTCTACCTTACTTCAGTGCTGCAGAATTGTGGTTGTGTGTCTGGCAGGAAAAACAATCCAGAGAGGGGGAAAAATGTAAGCTGATTATTGAATTCTGTTTTGCAGACACAGACTCAAATAACTTTGTAGCTTTTTCTTATATAGGTAATAAAAATGCAGCATGTGTACATGTGTACAGTTAAATGTGTTTTACTGATATTTAGGTAGATGCTTGACTTCTGCTGCTTCACATAGTCCTAGAAAACAAAATGTAGTGCTTGAAAAATCCTTGAATTTCATTATTAATCATCTGTAATTCAAGTGCTTAATTTGATGCATCCTTTGATGCTCAATAAAATGTTTAACCCTGAAGCAATATTTTTAGAAAGGCGTTTGTAATCCCCTATATTAAGTATAATATAGTTACAGTTTCCCTGATCTACTTTATCTTTGCTTTTATCCAAAGATGTTTACAGGAACCATTCCTAGAAATATATTGAAAGTTTAGAAAATGATTTGGATGGATGGAAAAGGAGATTTCAGGTTTTTTTTGCTTCATTTGTGGGAAATTGCAGTTTTAAATTATTCTGTCTGTCTGTCACAGGTGAGTGACTGGTGGGAGGAGTACATCTACCTGAGAGGCCGCGGCCCCATCATGGTGAACAGCAATTACTATGGCATGGTGTGTATGTTTCACTCACTCACTCACTCACTCACACACACACACACACACACACACACACATACACACACACACACACACACACACACACACACAAATACATACATACAGACTCAACAAATCTGGGTCTACTACACCATTTTATCACTGACGTAACTCAGTTAAAACTTCCTTTTCAAAAAATAATTTATTTAAAATGTTTTAACTGTTTGAAACGTCTAAACTTTCAGTGTTGTCCCCAAAAATCCTTCTCTCACCCTGAAGCGTTCACCGGGGAACTCGTAAAGGTTCTACAAGCATTTATGAGCTCTCAGTTCTAAGTAAAAAGATCTAGATCCATTAAGTATCTAAAGAACCTTCTCTAACCGCATACTGTTTTAATGAATGCACTCCTTATGTTATTGTTTATTATTGTTTTATAATATTATTGTTTTATAATAACAAATTAAAAACACGTGTAATCGTTGATATGGTTATCTGTGAGATGTTTGTTTAAGATTTATGGAAGGAGTCTCCAGTGTCGGCGCTTTGTAACAGTTTAAATAACTCGGGCCACTTCTCACCACCCCATACATGGCTGAGTTATAATAGATTGTAGTCTGTGTTGATACTTGAAGTTGAGAGAATATATATATATATATATTGTTATAGAATTTTTTATTTTTTTCTTCCAATCAGGACTTTATGTTTGTGACCCCGACTCCGATCCAGGCAGCCAGAGCAGGAAACACCCTGCACGCTCTCCTCCTGTATCGCAGGAAGCTAAACAAAGAGGAAATCAAACCTGTGAGTCCACTTGAAACCTGCACCTCTTTGTCTCTTACTTAATAAACATAAAAGAAAAAGAAATTATATATGTATGTATGTATAGATATGTATGTGTGTGTGTGTTTGTGTGTAATTGTACACTGACCACAGCTGGCAGTGAGTGGAAGGGTCGTGTGTGTGTGTGTGTGTGTGTGTGTGTGTGTGTGTGTGTGTGTGTGTGTGTGTGTGTGTGTGTGTGTGTGTGTGTGTGTGTGTGTGTGTGTGTGTACATGTGCGTGTATTTGGATGTTTTCTCAGCTGTGTACCCGTTTTTTTGAGTTTGAAATCCCACTCTCATCTCTCCCATCTTTCTTTTTTTTTCCATCACTTCATTCACTTCATGACCTTCTTGCTTTTCCTGCTATCTATCTCTCTGTCTATCTGTTTGTCTCTCTGTCTCTTTTGCTGTCTTTCTTTCTTTCTTTCTTTCTTTCTTTCTTATTCTCTGCTTCTCTCCCTCATCATCTGTCCTCTCTCTCTCTCATGTATTCTCTTTCTCTTTTTTCTCTCTTTCTCTCACTGTCTCCTTCTGTCTCTCTCTGCCGCCCCCCCCCATTTCTATCTCTCTGTCTCTCTCTCTCTCTCTCTCTCTTTTTCGTTGTCTCGTTCTCTCTCCTTCTATCTCCTTCTATCTCTGTCTCTCTTTCTCTCACTGTCTCCTTCTGTCTCTCTCTGCCGCCCCCCCATCTCTGTCTCTGTGTCTCTCTCTCTCTCTCTCTCTCTCTTTTTCGTTGTCTCGTTCTCTCTCCTTCTATCTCCTTCTATCTCTGTCTCTCTTTCTGGTCTGTCTGTCCTCTCTCTCTCTCTCTCTCTCTCTCTCTCAGAGCCGTATCCCTGGCACTTTCATTCCCCTGTGTGCGGCTCAGTGTGAGAGGCTTTTCAACACAACACGAACCCCAGGAGTGGAGACGGGTAACACACACACACACACGCACACACGCACGCGCTCTCACTCACACACACACACACACACACACACACACACACACACACACACACACACTATGAAGGCTTTGCACAAAACAGACAGTTGCAATGGAGACGGACAGAGAGAGAGAGAGAGTTCACCATCCCCATATGCAGAACTGTGTGTGTCTATGTCTATGTCTGTGTGTGTCTGTGTGTGTGTCTGTGTGTGTGTCTGTGTGTGTGTCTGTGTGTGTGTCTGTGTGTGTGTCTGTGTGTGTCTGGCTTGTCTGACTTTCTGATTTGTGTGCCTTCCTGCTGAAACCTGACAGCCTCTTGTCTTTCTCTGTTCATACATTTTCCCTTCATTTCGGCACTTCTTATGTTGACTTATTCTTTATTGCATGCATTGTTTATCTCTCAATCGCCATCCGTTCATCTTCTCTTTGGGCCATTCTTTTTTTTTTTTCTTTTTTTTTTTTATCTTGCATTCTCTCCCTCCATTTCTCCCTCTCTCTGATCAGTGGTTGTTGAGGTCCTCTATTCCTTGCTGTTCCTATCAGTATGAGAGGATGTTTGACACTTGTCGCATACCTGGAATTGTGACAGGTACACACACACACACACACACACACACACACACACACACATACAATCAATCTACATACACTCTTATGGACTTCAATTACTAACTGCAGAAAGATGTATGCAAAAACGCAGACTAGGAACAGCTTATACTCGTCACCCACTCGGTCACTTTGTGTATGATTACTGACTGTAGACTGTGTTTAGAGTGTTTACACACCTCCGTGTCACTGCTGCATTAATCAGCTGTCTACAGGAGGATTAACACACACTCAACATGGGAAAATATGAGCTTTAGTCTCTACATCTGCACCTACACTGTCGTTCCTTCACCAGGCTCTCCTGAAGTGAATAAGATAAAATAAAATGCACCCTGTCATTGTACTGAGAAACCGTAAAGCCCTCCATCGTGAAGACTCTTCTCTTTCAGAGTGTTATAATTTTACCTCTGACTGACACTGGAGACTCATTCCATCAGTGCTCAGAAAAAAATGTGTGGTTGCTGTACATTTTTCTGATGCTTATCAGATGAGCATTATCTAGTTAGTAATGTTGGCCTTGTTGCTTTAGGGCAAAATTTGCCTTGGCTGTAGATAATCAAATGTATTTGATTCATTCGTTGTTAAAAAACTAAATTATAATGTGTATTTTAGTTGCAGTATTCACCAGGCTGTTGATTTATGTAAATAAATAAATCAATCAGTCAATCGGTTCCAGTAAATGAACATGACAAACTGAAATGTTCTCTTGTTCTCCTGCTGTAGACACAGTGGTGCACTGGAACGATAGCGAGCACGTGGCCGTGTACCACAGGGGGAGATATTTCCGTCTGTGGCTCTATCAGGCAGGCAGGATGCTGACGCCACGTGAGATCGAACAGCAGATCCAGCGTATCCTGGATGACAAGTCTGTCCCAGCGCCAGGCGAGGAGAAACTGGCAGCATTAACTGCAGGGGACAGGTGTACACACACACACACACACACACACACACACGCACACACACACACGCACACACATACCCCTAGTATTATCATGGGTCTCGAGTGATCATATCACAAGTGGCCAGGTTAGATGGATACTGGGACTTAGATGCACAGAGGCCACGCCTCCTTCCCTGAGACTGACAGGCACAGAGGCCACGCCTCTTTTACTGATACTGATAGGCACATAGATCACACCTCTTTTACTGGGACAAGTACAGAGGCCACGCCTTCTTCGCTGAGACTGGCAACCACACCTCTTTTACTGGCACTGACAGGCACATAAGCCACACCTCCTTCACTGTGACAAGCACAGAGACCACGCCTCCTTCACTGAGACTGGCAAGCACAGATGCCATAATTGAATTGCACTAAAAGAAATTATAAAATTTGAATCCAGACCCGCCTCTGATAGCTCCGCCCCCTCAGCCAGCACTCCACATAGTACATAATTTTGTGAACTAACACTTGTCTTCAAATCTATTTCCTAGAATTCCATGGGCTCAAGCCAGGAAGGAGTTCTTCAGCTCTGGCATCAACAAGAGATCTCTGGACTGCATTGAGAAAGCTGCCTTCTTCGTCACTCTGGAAGATGAGGAGCAAGGCATGATGGGAGACGACCCGGCCGCTAGTATGGACCGCTACGCCAAGTCTCTCCTTCACGGAAAATGTTACGACAGGCGAGTTTCTCAGGAATGTTATGTCCAGTTGTATTTGTTGGCAAATTTCTGTGGTGTAAGAGAAATAAAACGCTCAGGACATGCTATTCATGGTTTAAAGTGATAACAGTAACGCTGCCATAACAGCATGCCCCTGATTGTTTCATTCCTTTTCAGTTCTAACACTCTCGTGTGCAGCACTAACGTACTGCGTGTGTTCCTCAGGTGGTTTGATAAGTCGTTTACTGTGGTGCTGTATAAGAACGGGAAGAACGGCCTGAACGCTGAGCACTCCTGGGCCGACGCTCCCATCGTCTCGCACATGTGGGAGGTGAGATTTAGGAAACAAACAAATACAGGTTTGAATGGAGGTTCAAATGGAGAACTCAGTCTCAGTCTCTCTCTCTCTCTCTCTCAGTATGTCCTGACCATGGACAGTTTCCACTTGGGCTATAATCAAGAGGGACATTGCAAAGGTGACGGGAATCCGTCTCTGCCCCACCCACAGAGATTATCCTGGGACATTCCTTCACAGGTACGCGTGCACTCCTAATTATAAAACACATTCCGTTCTTTGATTATTCCTGTCTCTTCATTTCTCTCTCCCTTCTCTCTTAGTGTCAGGAGCGTGTCGCTCAGTCTCTCTCGGTAGCTCAGGTGCTCGCCGACGACGTCAACTTTCATGTTTTCGCCTTCCGAGATTTCGGCAAAGGCAGCATCAAAAAGATCCGCATGAGCCCCGATGCCTTCATCCAGTTAGCACTGCAGCTAGCCTACTACAGGGTGAGTCTTTAGATTTGATATATTTCCCATCATGCCCTGCTACAGCTTAACACATGGTAAGAATTACTACACTGTAATAAAGTAGTATTTTGTTGATGAATTTAGCCCCTTCTTTGCTACGTGTTCAGGTTTATTTATGTTGGTTCTGTCTCTCTGCTGCTCAGGACAGAGGGATGTTCTGTCTGACGTACGAGGCGTCGATGACACGCCTGTTCCGTGAGGGCCGAACTGAAACCGTGCGCTCGTGTACCAGTGAGAGCTGTGCCTTCGTCAAAGCGTTCGAGAATGGCGAGGTAAATACGCACACACGCGTCTATAGGCCAGTTCACACCGAAAGTGTTTCTGAGGCGGTTTTTGGCCATCTGTCTATCACACTTCTTACGGATTATGATTCAGAGTTGCAGTGTTAGAGGGAAAAAAAGCGGTGTTATAGGAATATAATCAACCTTTACACAACCTTTCTCTGTCCGTCTCTCTCACTCTGTCTCTTTCTCATTCTCTGTATGTCAGGATTCTCTTTATTCAGTTTAAAGTTGAAGCATGAAGTGAATAAATCTGTCGTTCTCTGTGCAGGCGGCGGACGTGTGCAGGCGTTTGTTGCGTATGGCGTCTGAGAAGCATCAGATGCTCTACCGGCTGGCCATGACAGGAGCTGGAATAGACCGACACCTCTTCTGCCTCTACGTCGTCTCAAAATACCTGGGTGTCGAGTCACCCTTCCTCAAAGAGGTGTGTGTGTGTGTGTGTGTGTGTGTGTGTGTGTGAGAGAGAGAGGGGGTTCTCAGAATCGAATTCACTCATCAAATACAATTTCTATTTTTACCTACTCAAACACAAATACATTCCATAGAGTATTATGTAGTGAGTGTACATAGTGAATAGGAATTTCTGTGGCTAAATAAATAGAAATAAATCTAAAAGCTGAAAACGTATGATAAATTATGATGTGTGTGTGTGTGTGTTTGGGTTAGGTGTTGTCTGAGCCGTGGCGTCTCTCCACCAGTCAGACTCCATTCCAGCAGGTGGAGCTGTTTGACCTCGTGAATCACCCGGACTACATCACATGTGGAGGAGGCTTTGGACCTGTAAGTCTTGTTATTGTGAACATCACCGCTAGAGCACGTGTTTTGTTTAGGAGGACTGACAGACAGCGTTTTTTACGCAGCACTCGTTCTACCGAGAGCAGTCCGATCCCATTCATAAGACTGCACAAGTAATCAGAGTTCTGTATGCATTAATATCTTTCCAGAGTTAATAGACGATGTTAGTTGATCAGCATGTTTTTGATCTTTAGTTGATTGACACCTAGAAGGTTGGGCGTTCTGGTCCATGGAAGAAGCAGTAAAGCATCTCTTTTTAGTATCTGCTCTTTAATCAGACATCTTTATCTTTCAGGTTGCTGATGATGGATACGGCGTGTCTTACAGCATCATTGGAGAGAAGATCATCAGCTTCCACGTCTCCAGCAAGCGCTCGTGTCCTCAGACTGTGAGTTTTTGTTCGCCAGAAATCACGTCATGATTTCTAAATGTCCAAAATGCATCTGCTTGACTTTTTTTTTTTTTTTCCCTCTCTTATTAGGACTGCCATAAGTTTGGGGCACAGATCAGGAAGGCGATGCAGGATCTTTTGCAGCTCATGACTGAAGATAAGAAAGAAGCACCACAAAGCGAGCAGAACCACACTGCAAAGAAAGCACTGTAGAGTGGAGTGGTAGAGCGAGGGATTAATTCAGTACAGGAAGATTTGGATTTTTTTTTTTTTTTTTTTCACCTTGTCGTGGGTGTGTGTGTGTGTGTGTGTGTGTGTGTGTGTGTGTGTGTGTGTGTGTGTGTGTGTGTGTGTGTGTGTGTGTGTGTGTGTGTGTTTGGTAGAATGATGCAAGGGACCAGAGGCAGGATAGAATCACAGAAGCATTAACACATGGAGCGATGACTGTAGAAGATGAAGATGTGATCCGGTCCTGTCTTAAATCCTTTAAGTGTTCAGGAGGTAGGGATTAATAGCAACATATAGGGTCCAATATTTAGAAATCTCCCGCATCCCAATCCAGTTCTACTCAGTATCTTTGACTTTACGCAACTTGCAGCATTAAAGACGACTTCACATTTAGGGTTAACGGTCTTTAAAAAAAAAAAAAAAAAAAAAATGTTTTTATCACTGTAGTCAATGATAGGTGGTTTGGGATGGTGAACATGGATGAAAAGGGTGTCATAGCGTAGAGAGAAGGTAGCTAGCTAATAGCCTGCATGCAAATTAACAATTTAAATACTAGCTCAGAGCACAGGAACGAAACCTAGCATACAAATACGATGTATATCACGTATAGTGCTAGCTTTATGCTTCACTTCATTACATTCATTTCAATGTTATATTCTAAAAAAACCTAAATTCTTTAGCATCATCTGCCGATCTTTCAAGGTTTTTTTTTTTTTTTTTTTTTAAATGCTTTCTTTTTGGGTAAACTGTTCTGCTCGAGTCTGCACATATGTTGATTCAAACATCCAAGAGCTCCATCTAATACAAAAGCTTAGCGAAAGCTAATAAAGCCCAAATCTAACCTACATCTTCAGACTTAAAGGAGCAACAGTACTGTAATCTCCAGTGGTCACATGACCAAGACAAGGAAGTATCCCGTAAAAGAATACACAAAAGAAACGTTTTGTTTGTTTGTTTGTTTTTTCAGGTCATGAACAATCCAAACCTCACTCTTACACACTGGAATGTACAATTCTACATATTTAAACATGATGCATAGTACATGCATTTTATATATAGGATCAATGTTACATATTAACACCGTGCAATCAGTGAATGCAATCGTTTTCAGAATTTAAGTGTATTGTAGAAAACCGGATATCGGACCTCACATTCGGATCTGATGCATAAATCACTCCGAACCATTTTTACTTGAATGTTGACGTCTCACTTTAAAACATTTTTCTTTGCTGTTAATGATATTGGGCCACATGATTCAGTATGAACAAAAAAAAAAAAAAAAAAGACGTGCAGCTGCTCGAAACGCACGATTTTAAAGAGTTAACTGCATGACATGATGGTTAGTAACGCATGAGTGATGGCTAATAAGCTAGAGTCGTTAACGATCACACCTGAAGGGAACACGGTTACGCAGTTTGAACCGTTCGGACGTCTCAGTGACGGTGTGATTTTACGGCTCCAGTGAAGATTTCTAAGAAGGATCGAAGCTCGGTTAGATGAAGGTCAGGAATCTGTGGAGGTTTTAAACCAGTACAATGCTTTTGATTGCCATTGAGACTGATTTTCTTCACATAGGATTCTTCAGACTTGATAATAGTGGGGATTTATTATTATTATTATTATTATTATTATTATTATTATTCAGTTTTTTCACTTAATACTTTTTCCTTTTCTCGTCTTACAAACTTAATAACCACTAAGTTCTCGTTGCTGTTCTTGTTATTGTGTTGTTTATTCTATGATGTCAAAACTAAAAAGTGAAACATTATGGATATTTGTAACGTATTTAGCTCACTCCTGTACACTCTCTAATTATAATGAACTTTTTAACGCACTTAATTATCTCTTTCTCGGGCCAGTAGTTTGCGTCTGTCTTTATTTCTTCCCTCTTGCTTTGGTCTTCTGTGCAGTAGGGCGTTAGTCTTTCTCACTCTCTTTGGCCTCACTCTAGCAAGTGTCTGTATTTTATACGTCCTTATGGGGGGAAAAGTTAACTCCTGAAATCTTTTTTTTTAATAAAAAGAGATTGAAGCACACAAGGCTGTCTGTTGTATTTTTTTTTTTTTTTTACAAAGGGAAAGAAATATATGTAACAACACATACGGTGGATAGAAATGAATACACTCCCTTTCAAAATTTTTACATTTTTACTTCATGGGTTTAAATATGAGATATGAGAAACATTCCCACAACTGTATGCTTCCACCACCATGCTTCACAGTCAGAATGGTGGTGTTTAGGCACTGGATCAGATGTATTTATAATAATAATAATCTACAGTGCTGTTGAATTCATGATTCTGATGGATGAGAAGGTGTTGATTTAATTTTCTTCAACAGTAGCCCTGACAACAATTCCAGCTATAACTCAAATCATAGGTTTATATCAATGTGCTTGTTCTAACATGTCATTGTTTCTATAGTAACAGCCTGCACATGGACATGTAGGGCAGACACTTGACGTAAACAAATGTGTCATTGTTGATATGGTGAAATTTTTCTGTAAGGAGACATTTATGTAACGTTTATGGAAGGAGTCTCCAGTGTCAGCACTTTGTAACAGTACGCTTTCCAACATGATAAATTATTCAGGGCAGTTGAGTCTATGGGCTCTAGCTGTATTAATAAAGAGCGTGTGGTGATGAAACAGGCTGTTACTGGAAAATTTTCTTGGAACAGGACATTTACAGGTAAGTAGAATGTAGAATGTTGCTCTAGTCAGTTTTTTTTTTCAGTCATAATAAAAAAAAAAAAAAAAAAGCAGTGCCAAAAAACTTGGGAGCAAAGCGTCTTTGGAAATGACAGGCAAATTTGGAATGACCTTGCTAATGGCCGCCGTGGGACATGTCCCACTTCCAAAGTATTCTGCATACACTTCATCACATCAGGGCGGACCGTAACGTCTGTACCATAAAACAAGAAGTAAAGACTCTCTGTTCTATTTCACATGATCGTGTATTTAAAAATGACATCATTGGAAGCAAGTATATTTGATTCGTGTATTTATGGAGATGTTTAATAGTTCAGCTAGTCTTGGCTGATTGAAACATGGGAAAATGTTCATTTCCACTTTTTTGCTGAGTTATTCCTTTAAGAAGCTTATTTTGTAGACAACTTGCGACCTTCGTATTGCCACCAAACAAAGGTTTAGGCCTCGTAGTTGCTCTCTGTCTCTCTGATCTGTGTGTTCATGCTGACACACTGGGGTCAAGGGTAAATGTTAATTGTGGTGGATTAGACATCTAATCCAGTTTTGTAGATGGATTGTAGCTCTTAGTATCTGTGCTCGTGAACAAACACTGTTTCCAGATTTGTCCATGTCAGTCTCAATTAAAATCACCTACTATTAAAACAGCGCCATATCTTTAGTCACTAATACAAGCCACAGGGTCCAGCACGGACTCTTCTTATTCCAGAGTTATGAAATGCTAATTACATTTCTCAAACTCTTTTCTTGCCTAAAAGCAGTAAAAACAATAGTGCAAATATATATATATATATATATATATATATTACAGTCAGGTCTGGAAGTATTTGGACAATGACAGAGTTTTTGTGATTTTGCCTTTATACACCACCACAATGGATTTGAAATAAAACAATCAAGATGTGATCCAAGTGTAGATTTCAGCTTTATTTTAAGAGATTCCACAAAAATATGGCATTTACCATTTAGGAATTATAGCCATTTAAAGCAAAGTACTTCCATTTTCAGGGGCTCAAAGGTATTTGGACAATTGACTGACAAGAAGTTAATTGACCTGGTGCGGTCCATTCCCTCATTACGTCAAGACAAATGAAGCAGATAACAGGTCTGGAGTTGATATCAGGTACTGAGTTGGCATTTGGCAGCTGTTCGACTGGAGCTACCAATATGAAGTCCAAGGAGATCTCAATGCAAGTGAAAGAGGCCATCATTAGGCTGAAAAAACAACATAAATCTATAAGAGAGATAGCAAAAACCTTTGGTGTGGCCAAATCAACAGTTGGGTACATTCTTTAAAAGAAAGAAAGCACTGGTGAGCTCAACAACATCGAAAGGCCTGGAAGACCGTGGAAGACAACTACAGTGAATGATCGCAGAATCCTTTCCTTGGTGAAGAAAACCCCCTTCACAACATCAACAGAAGTCAAGAATACTGGAGAAGGTAGGCGTATCACTATCAAAATCTACAATCAAGAGACGCCTTCATGAATGTAACTACAGAGGGTTTACAACAAGGTGCAAACCACTGGTAACATTCAAGAACAGGAAAGCCAGATTAGACTTTGCCAGAAAACTAAAAAAGCCTAAAATCTAAAAAAGCCTCCCATGTTCTGGAATAAGATTCTTTGGACTGATGAAACCAAGATTAACTTGTACCAGAATGATGGGAAGAGAAAAGTATAGTGAAAGAAAGGAACAGCTCATGATCCAAAGTATACCACATCATGTGTCAAACATGGTGGAGGCAGTGTTATGGCATGGGCATGTATGGCTGCCAATGGAACGGGCTCACTGGTGATTATTGATGATGTGACTGCTGACAGAAGTAGCAAGATGAATTCTGAGGTGTATAGGGCTATACTCCCTGCTCACATTCAGCCAAATGCTACAAAACTGACAGGACGCCGCTTCACAGTGCAGGTGGATAATGACCCTAAACATACTGCGAAAGCAACTCAAGACTTTTTGAAGGCAAAGAAATGGAATATTCTTCAATGACCAAGTCAGTCGCCTGATCTCAACCCAAAAGAGCATGCTTTTCACTTACTGAAGACAAGACTGAAGGCAGAAAGACCCACAAACAAGCAGCAACTGAAGGTGGCTGCAGTGAAGGCCTGGCAAAGCATCTCCAGGGAGGAAACTCAGAATTTGAGTTTTGAGAACATGGGCTCCAGACTTCAGGCAGTCACTGACTGCAAAGGATTTTCATCCAAGTATTAAAATTATGGTTATATTTACAATTATGTGACTTTGTCCAAATACCTTTGAGCCCCTGAAAATGGAGGTACTTTGTTGAAAATGGCTGTAATTCCTAAATGGTAAATGCCATATTTTTGTGGAACCTCTTGAAATAAAGCTGAAATCTACACTTCGATCACAGCTTGATTGTTTTATTTCAAGTCCATTGTGGTGGTGTATAAAGGCAAAATCACAAAAACTCCGTACTAAGTGTAACAGAAAATGTAAGGATTTAAAACACAACCCTGAAATTATTCTTGAAGTTATTAAGAAAAAAACAAAAATCACATGTTGACATGTTACAGAGAAACAGAAAAGTCTTCTAAAGTGTGAAGTGAAAACTTTCCCTCTGACACTGGAGACTCCTTCCAAAAATAAGTTATGTACATAAACCTTCTGGCCAATCAGAATTGAGAATGTAACAGCAAGATTGGTTACCGTATGACTATGATTTTTTTTTTTTCTAAGTTACAAAAAATTGTGATTTGGGCAAATCAGACTGAGGTTTATTTTTAATATATATATTTAGCTAAAAAGTAGCTAAGTCTCTAAGTGGACATTTTATTAAAGGTTAATTGAAGTTGTCAGTACATATTTATACATGGTGTCTTTTTCTGATGTCACAATTTACAGACAGGAAACAAAAACAGATTGCAATTAATATTCTGACATTTGTCTTAGTATTTAATAATATATTCAAAGATTATACATCCATTTTTATAGTTATTTCTTGCTAAACCTGCATGTTTACATGTGAATGAATTCATGTTTTTAACTGAGTTACTGAGTGTATTTTTGGATCAGGCTCGTATTCTGACCTGGATTTAGTTATTACCACTTTATTAGCAGCTAATATGTGTGGATTAAGCCTTCACAGTGCCATGATCCTACGTTCTGTCTTCACCTGTCAGGGATAATAATGTGATTTGTGTGTGTGTGTGTGTGTGTGTGTATGTGTGTGTGTGACATCTAATAAATCTCTCTCTGTCTGTGGTCTGGTACGTTTTCCACCATGTCTGATGCAGAGAAAGAGCAGGAGTGAGTCCCTCAGCAGCATCTTTTTTTTTTTTTTAATAAAGTATTTATAACCATATGAAACATTAAAGACTAACTTTTTCTCTTGTTTGTTTTAGGGAGCAAGTGGAAGGTGAGATTGTGTTATGTAGGTGTTTAATTCTCAGTGCTGAAGTGCAGACTGAAAGCCTCTTTATTGCTATTTGTACATGTAGAGGAGGAGGATGGACATGCAGAGCGAGATGGAGGTGAGATTGTGTGCGTGTGTGTGTGTGTGTGTGTGTGTGTGTGTGTGTGAAAACTTCAAAATGAAGTTCTTTAGAGAAATCATTTCTAACCCAGTTCAGAGTTTATAAATGCACACACATTCATATTTGAACCACAGGCTAATATCTTATTTCAGATGGCATGGTCTACCATCGGTCGCCTAATCTAAAACTGTCGAAACACGCTCTGTAAACGTTTCAGCAACATGACCCTATATAGCAAAAGTACATCTAAATAAATACTTTAGTAAATCCACGTTAATACTTGCTTTTAATTACGCAAGATGGCTGCCGGGCATATGCTGTGTTCATTTCACGTGTCGATTGTTCGTGTCTGAAAATTAACATTACCGGTGCCAGGTTAAATAGTGAGGTTAGTATAGTGTGATATCCACAACAAACTCAACAATCTAACTGTTTCTCAAATCGAAGACTATTCAAGACAGTCTTTGAGTATTAACATTAGCCGATTTCTCTACTACAGTTATAGTGGCGTATTCAGAGTTGAGTTGTGCACGTAGTGAGGATTTCAGACCTCAGACGTAACTCCAGACTTAAGCGCTATTGAGAAGTTGTGTGAGGAATGTCTCAGTTCTATGAAATTCCAAACTTGAACTTCGGAGCAGTATTAAGTCCAGCACCACTTCCTGGCAGCTCGATGTAACCACCATATGTCTTGCTAAAATTTATGTTTTGGGAATTGTGTATTGCCTTAAAAAAATGAATGCCATTCAAGACTAATATTGCTCTAAATACATAAATATGACACTATTAATTGATTAATAGTGTCATCGCTTTAATGTTCCAGGAAAACAGCATCGCAGGACAGGATCTGTAAAGTCTAATCTGAGACATGCATAACCATGCACAGTATGACTTGCAGTGAAATGGTTTTTCACTGCAATCTTGACCAAATTTTTTTATGGATAAAATAATGAATTAACCTAAAGTGAGCTGTAAGTGTAGCACAGGAGTGCTTAGTCAGCTTATCCTTCACTCTATAGGAACATTTTCTTTACAGGAAGGCACACATTACACACTAACCCTAACCCACACATTGGCATTATTTTATTAGATTAGATCCAACACACACTGATTGATTTGTGTGTATAATTAACTGTCAATGTGCAAAATAATATAGTAAGCTGTGCTGGATCAAGTGCTATTCTATAAGATAATGAGGAATAATGTTTTTCAATGCTTGTCATTTTCTTGTTCATATATCATCATACTAATCGTTTTATTTTTCATTTTTAAATTATCTCTTTTTTTTTTAAACGTTACATCACATAGCATTTGACAGAAGAGAGGAAAAATGCTATTTCCTTATTCAGTCTGCATTTTCTATCCCTGATTTTTTTTCCCCCCCACACACAGGCAAGTGCTTGTGTTTAAAGGTGGTGGTCTACACATCTCAGACACTTAGGAAAATCTAGCAACCTTTAATTACACACAGATGATTTTAATAATCTGAATGACAATCCCAGAAAATTATCTTAACCTGCTGCGTAACCCGATTCTGAATATGCACAACTTTCCTAACATAAATACTGATTTAACTTTTAGACTTACGTTACAGAGGCAGAATATGACTCGGTGTGTTGAAAAAAAAAACACTCATGTAGCTTTCGCACACAAATATTCTAGCTCTTCTACATTATTAACTACTTTTAAATTTAAGGTAGTAGTTTTCATTTTGAGACGCAGCTCATGAAAATAATCCCCATGATGATCACAGAAGGTTTTAAAAAGAAACTGACAGAGCTCGCACATGTGTTTAACACAAATCGCTAAATATTTCTCTGGTTGTTGTGGAAACCTGACAGATGTTTTGGCTCTGATGTGTCCTCTAGTGGATGTCAGTTTAAATCTTTGAGATGTACAAAAGGTACACAGATGAGAATGTTACTGAGGTGCTGTTTATCTTCCTGTGTATGTTTTCTCCTGGTTGGTTTTAGAAGAGGAACGGCCCAAACACAAGTACGTCCACAACGCATTCAAGCTATCTCACACACACACACACACACACACACACACACACCATGTAACAGTTAAACAGCCTGTGCTATGTTACACATTTAATGATGTGTGTGATTAAATGCGCAGGCCAGTGCACTCTCAGCACATTGCTCCGAAAATCCCAGAAGGAGAGCGAGTGGACTTTGATGTGAGTTATAATCATACATGTGTGAATTTCTCCATACACACAGTGTCAACATGTGTGTGTGTGTGTGTGTGTGTGTGCGTGTGCGTGCAGGACATCCACAGGAAGCGGATGGAAAAAGATCTGCTGGAGCTTCAGACGCTCATCGAAGTCCACTTTGTCCAGAGGAAGAGAGAAGAGGAGGAGCTGATCGCATTGAAAGAGAGAATTGTGGGATATCCTAAGATATTTATTTTTTTCATGTCTGATTTCCAAAATTATTTGCACCCTTCAGGAGAATGGCCAGAAATTATTGTATAATTGTACAATTTTAATCCTACATTTCCTCTAGAAAAAAAATTCAATAAATTTTTTAATTTTATTTTAAAATAAAAATGTGACAAAAATGGCAAAAATTATTGATACCCCTAAAGAATATTTTAAATATGCATTGTCAGCAATGAAAGGATTTTTTTTGAAAGATTGATCTCAGACTCTGAAATTCTGATGCTTCGGACCTTTTAGGCTACACTCATGCAATCTAAAAAAAATATATATTGAGTCATATTTTGAATTGAAATTGAAATTTTTGATCATGCACACCACAAAAAAGGGTACAGCATATAAGGAGAAAGCCCCTAACCCACTGTACAGTGTGGTGGTGGATCAGTGATGCTTTGGGGTTGTTTTGAGGGAAAAAATGAATGTTTTATGATCTGCAGAAGCTGTAGTCTGGATTAAAGAGGTGTATGAACCTAAGATTTTATAAAAGAGGTTTAAAAAATAAGGGGGGAACATTTCTGTTTATTTCTCCTTTCTGTTTGTTTCTTCTCACAATGGCCTGGAAATGGGGGAGTGACCTAGAAAAGTCTTGGTCTTGGTATTAAAGTTTTATTAAAGTGTTAGTGTGTGTAATTTTTGTGTGTGTGTGTGTGTCAGGAGAACCGCAGAGCTGCACGGGCCGAGCAGCAGAGGGTTCGAGCGGAGAAAGAGAGAGTCAGGCAGACAAGGATTGCAGTGAGAATGCATATCCACAATGTCACATTGCTTAAAGAGGAAACAGTGAACACTAATTAAATGATTTAGTTAGGAAAATAGCTTGAATATACGTATACGTTAATAGAACTGTTGATTACAGGAAGAGCGACAGAGGAAAGAGGAGGAGGAGGCAAAAAGGCGGGCTGATGATGAGGCAAAGAAGAAGAAGGTCCTGTCCAACATGGGAGCTCATTTTGGAGGATTTCTAGCTAAGGTCTCATCTCTATCTGCAGTGACTTTTCTTTACTTATCTCTTTACCTGTCTCTTTAGTCATCCCACGCTGTCTGTTTCATGAGGCAGGCAGAGCAGAGGAGACGAGGGAAAAGACAAACGGGGAGAGAGATCAAGAGGAAGACTCTAGCCGAGAGACGCAAACCTCTCGCTATTGACGACCTGAGAGAGGACGGCCTGAGGTTGGACATGAAAACACACACAGATAATTAGTTGAAGAAAATATTATCCTGCTGAATGCTGTCAACTCTGTAAATACAACATGTTAAATAAGACTGTATGTGTGTGTGTGTATGTGTGTGTGTGTGTGTGTAGAGAGCGGGCTAGAGAGATGTGGGAATGGATCTACCAGCTGGAGTCGGAGAAGTTTGACCTCACTGAGAAGATGAGGAGACAGAAATACGAGGTGAGATTGTCTCTTAAAGAAAAAAAAAATACGAGTACACAATATGTGTACACAATAAATATAAAATAAATAGGACATTCAATTTATTTGAATCTGATTGGTAAAGAAAGTGTTGATTAATTCTCTGTAACAACACTGTAGTTCTGGCTTCAACAATTAAACGAAGTTTTAGCTTAAACTAACATTTACGTAAATCCTTACATATCTGTTGACTTTGCAACTAATCCATTGTTCCTTCTGCTCTCTTTCTAGATAGTTGTACTTCTCAATCGCATCTTCCACGCTCAAAAATTGTAAGACGATCTTTCTCAGTGTGTGCACGCTAGATTAAAAGACACAAATGAATACTGTATATTCTTATAATATTCTTTAACAAATAATTTGTTACACTGATGTTCATTTATGGATCCTTTTTTTTTCCGGTTGGCAGTAAGAAGGGGACGGGAGGCAAGGGCAAAGTGGGAGGGCGCTGGAAGTGAAGACGCAACGAAAAACACAGTATTTAATGCATGGAATTTATACGGCATGAACGGTGCTGAAGCTTGTTGCTTAAAATGCCGTTTAAAAGTAATTATAGCTGTTTACTTACATTCGGTTGTCTAGTGTTGTAATGCTACAAAAAGAAATATGGTAATAAATGTGATATTATTACATCCAGCTCAACACTTCTGTGACTGATTCCCTTTTTCCAGCATGTTCACACCTCCTGCAGTGTGCTAATAGTAATAAACTGTTTAAAAGTGTGTGCTTTGTAGTCTGTGGGTGTATTCTGTGTCATCGGTCTTTTTGCAGTGTGAACACAGCATACGCATCGTTGTCCTGAGTGTGAGCTGGTACAAATCCCACTTCTTTAGCGATTTCGCTTACTCTCGTTGCAAAAGCCGCCTGCTGCTCCTTAGATAAGTCCAACAGGTACCTAATACACACACACACACACACACACACATGTGCATACACATGAAAATCAAAACCCTACAGTATATACCAGTTGTATTTTCACACTCCCGTGTGAGAACCGTAACAGAATGTGTATTAGACTGACTTGGCGAGCTCGATGATCAGGACGGCGTCGGATGCAGCTGTCTGCGTCAGAGAGGAGTCCAAATGGTGCACCATGCTGTACGCATTTATTACAGCCAATACAACACAGGTGAAAGAGAATTAGAAAGTTACTCAATTACTTGTAAATCCTATTAATTGTGTGGGGAAACAAGGTCACCATAGTGTGCACGCATTTCTAATATACAGCCATTATCCACTACCTAATCCCCCTTTCCCTCTTCTAATCCTTGCAGTATATCGTACAATAGAAATGGCTATGTACATCACAGACACACTGACTGCTCTTACAGCTTAAACTACCCCAATTTTGGCTTACAAAATATAATTCGATGGTAGAGGTTCTTAAATTTTCTTATAATTTGATGGTAGAGAATGGTAACTGGTTGCCATGGTTTCCCTGGTAGCACCTAACTAAAGAAAAGGTCATCTATGCACACCCTATAGCAGAGATTTTCATACTTTTTACAGCCAGGGACCCTTCTGCTGCATCAATTTCTCCAGCATTTTAGAGACCACATTTTGCCAGATGTTTATTATATGAATGCAGTGAAGCAGAAGACAATATTATCACTGATGCAGGTATACTTGTGCCACCTAGTGGTGGTCCAGTTATCTAAAGCTGGAACTGGCCCGAATAAGGTTGTAAAAGGTTGTAAAAATGAATTTGGATTAAATTAATTAAAATTAAGCTAGTCTCTGTTATTCTAAATATAGTGCAATAAACTTCATTTCACTAACAAGCTGTAACTTGTCTCTTTCCAGTTTAGAGGGTTTTACAGCAACTGCTTCTGCAATCAGAAATCTTTTGCATTTTTATTTGTAAACACAGTTTCAAACTATATCGGATTTTCCCCTGCTTCAGTGTTTTGGGTTATTTTGTGTAGATTCATGATATGTAATCCTGATTCAAGGGGAGTGAATATTTATGCGAGCCACTGTGTATATATGGTAAAACCCAAATTTGGAAAATTAAAACCGATAAATTAGCATGTTATTGGTCACTAAAATGATTTTTTTTTTCTTCTTCTTCTTTTTTTTTTTGTAGTATGGCTTGTTACCTAAAACGAGTCTTTATCTTGTCAAGTCTTGTCGAGCTCCTGTCTCATTTTAGTCACACTTTGTTCTCATAGTGTTTGCTATCCCCACCCACTTTGCATTGCTAAATGTCTCATCACTGCTGTGGCGTGTCACAACTGGTGGAATCATTTCCGACTTCTTTATCCTGAAATACATGAGTGATAGTGTGTGTGTTACACACACACGTGTTACCTGGCTGAACAGTAGACGGCATTGAACAGACGGCAGTATCTGCTTTTCATGGACAGCTTGGGCAGAGAGTCCAGGGACAGGAACGACACTCTTACTCCGTTTAGATTCATCAACTCTACGCACACACACACACGCACACACACTGTGAGGCTACAAGGCTTTACTACTTTATTCAAACTGTTTGGGATATAATTTTGGAGTACAATTCGACTGTTACCTAGTTGATGGCTCTTGTGGTTCTGCTTCTCTTCTGCATGTGCTTCGCTGTCAGGCTCGATCGCTTCCTTCTGATCAACAGCAGACACCTGCTTCTCTTCTGGCTGTCGTGTTTCATCACATGAAATTGAGGGATCTGGCTGTGAGCGTGTTTCTGCTGTGTCATTGTTTGATTCCTTGGCGAGCTCAGAGACATGTGTGTGTCCTCCTCTAGTGGACAGGGACTTAAAAAGCGTCTGCATGTTCGCTACAGAGATGTCCTGAGCAGTCTGAGAGAAAGACAAAGAGGTAGAGAGTGGGAGATGTTCAGAAACACAAAGATAGCCAGAGGTAATAAGATGTACAACTTGGGCAAATGATTTTGAGCTTAAATCAAAATTCAGATGGTTTTTCTGAAAATAGGAAAAAAAAAATGGGAAAATGACAATCATATTTTCCGAACATGCCCTTTGTGTCAAGGTACTTCCTGTCAAATGTCATGCCTCTGTGAGAATTTATACCACTGTAGTAGCTCAGGTATTTAAATTTACATTGAAAATGGGTGTGAAAGTTGAGAGTGCTGGTTATAAACCCACCCCAGGTTATTAGTCAAACAGAAAATAGAGTGAAAAAAATGTTACAGAAAAGATCCCTGGTTTAATGACTGTTATTGTGAGGTTCTTAGTAGCTGAGACGTGTGTGCTGTATAATTTTGTGTCTTGGTGTGGCACTGTAATTGAGCTACTGTTCTGGCAGATACTGTAAATAACACCAGTGAAATAGCAGATAGTTCTAGATCTATATATAGATAGCAAATAAAATAAAATGTTGAGGCTAACACAAACACCAATTTTTTTTTTTTTTACCTTTACATGCTGGTTGTTTTGCGTCTTCAGGAGCTCTTTGTTCTCTGTTTCAACGCCGAAGGACAGATAGGGACTAGAGACGATGTCTCCCCAGTATCCCCGCACTCCCACCCTGTCTCCTCTCTAACACACACACACACACACACACACACACACACAAGACTGAAATCCTGAAGAGGTTTACACTACACAGGATCAAATTCTCCAGATCAAAAGCTCAAATTTAGCCAAGACCTGTTAAACTGTTAAAAAACTAAATTCTTGATGCAGTATTTTATTGGAAATAAATTATTTAATAAAAAGTTTTAAATGGTTATCATGACAAATTGTCACACGTACTGTATGTTATTATAAATCTCAGATGAGTGGAACGAGCCTGAGGTTCGACCTACACACCATGTCGCACCGTGTTTGCGTGTTTGTGAAGAGACTTACACGACTGAACACACGTGTGGACAGTAGACTCTGATTAGCAACGCAGTAAAGTCCCTCCCTCATCTCAAAGGCCACGCCCCTCTCCCTCCATCTGCTGTACTGCTGTTTGTGTATGACACCACACTGCGAAAGAGAAAAGGGAGAGGATGCGATTTGAAACGATAACGTATTAGAAGGAACTCGTTAATATAAACCTTGCAGCTGGAACTGCTGCTGTTATAGAAAATCAATCAACATTTCTGACCAGTCAGAACTACAGCACTGTGGTATAAAGCCACAATAAATGTGTAGCGTAGTTTACTCACCCCTATGTCGTGTAGTTTCATGGTGAGGTCCCAGTCAAAGCAGCCCCTGCGGGCATCGTAGCGCGTCCCGAGGTGCTGTCTGACACGGGCGTCCCACGCCTTACACATACTGATGGGTGTAGAGGGGGGGTGCTGCCACTGCTTAAAGATCCGAACCAGTTCGTCTCGCTCCTTAAACTGCACACAAGATCACGTTACTGATAGGAAGGTCTGCAACTTCAACAAGGGGGTCAGTTTTGTATTTTTATTTCATCCTCCATTCCACTAAACTTTTACACAAAAGATCATACTCTTATGCTCATTATGCTGATCAGAGCCGCCATTTCGCTTGACACGCGTCCTCATAACTCTGCAATTCATTCACACACACATACCTTGAGAAGGCTAGTGTCCAGGCAGGGGTGTGTGTATGTGTCTGTGTCCAGTGAGTCGGTGATGGAGAGAGACAGTCGAGCTGCAATGTGCTTCAGCGTGTTGTCAGTTTGAGAGCGGATCTCGCTGTTCCCGAACAGCTCGAGGAAGACCTCCGTTTTCTCTGTGGGGAAAAAGAACGAATGAACAGATGCGCACTCAATATTTATTTAAAAAAAAAAAGTATCATAAACACAATATCACATGTACATACAGTAATTAACCATTTTCAACAGGTACTTCTTGGCACTTTGTAAATCTATGTTCAAATGTTTTTAATCTAGAATGTCTTTATATATTGAGCATGTATAATTAGTTACTTTTTTTTTTTTAATCTGTAATTCCTGTGTGAAGATGAGCCTAGAAATTTATGACATTATTACAGTTGGTAAATAAATGGATAAATTGTAACAATAAATGATGATATTGTTTAATTACGGTTTGAAAGCATTGTTAAAGAATTGAACAGCCTGAGTATGAACAACACATAAGAATATTCTTCCATAACTGTATAACATGCTACTACATTCTGTATATTTCAGATATGACGTGAAGGACGTCCACACCCACGTCCACACCCTCCACACCCACCCTGCATGCCTATGCTCTCCGGAGTGCTCAGAGATAGGTAGAGGAGCAGCAGCTGTCTCGCAACCACTTCCATACTGTTCTCCATCACCCAAAGCTGCAAAGGCATTTCACAAACTGTCACCAAATGACCTTGACATCATCAACACAGCAGTAAAACACATTAGGACATGCTGTTATTGGAAAACAATCAACTTTCGGGTGGTAACAGTTACTCCGCTTCATAACACCACCCCATCGTTGATTATTTTCCTATAATAGCACACCCTGTTGCAATGCTCGCCGCTCGTTCTTGTACAAATGTATTGCATTTTCTACATGTATTGTATTTGCACCAGTTCACAAAAACTGCAGTGTGCCCCCAATGCACCAGAAAACATTATGGAGGCGGTCCCAGACGTGATGAGCTACAGTCTTTTGTGCGTTAATGTCAGAATGCATCAGGCTGCGTTGTGCACATATACATTCAACTCACAGTCTTGCAGAACTTGCATCAACTTGTTTAACAGCTTTATGGCTGTATTAGTTACTGCCTGGCTTGAATGTCACTTTGAATAATGTGCACATCAGCGCGTTCATGTTTGCACACTCCTGAGAACCTCTTAACGTGTACAAGTTAAGTCAGAGTTAAGCCTGTTCATGCAGGTTCTCATTCAATCATCAGTGTGCCACTTAAAAATGTGAGCGCACTAAAATGTAGCAGAACTAAACGAATCTGATTATTCGATGCTCTTACAGCGGAGAATGAAAATGAGGATTGTGTGTTTCAGAGACTCACGTGGAGGGAGTCGGTGTTTTTGAGACCTGAGATGGTCTTTAGGATATGTCTCGGGTCGCTGCTGCCCACAAGCAACACATTCAGCTCCCCTTGTGGCCTCGGCACGCCTCGAGAGAGAAGACATGATGGAAAGATGAACATTTTAATTTCTTACCATTATATATGTTCAATATTTGGAAAACAGCATGACTATTCATTTTAACAGTCAACCAGTAGACCACATTTTAAACAATATTAGACTTTTCCGTAGTTAAACCAAAAACCGATGATATCAAAGCAAATATGTAAAATGTTCATAAATCTCTTTAATCTAATTTAATTTCTCACCCGTCTCCAGCAGATCTCTTGCTGGTCCGAAGCCCCACCAGGTGACACACCCTGCGCCCTCCAGAGTCCGCCCGGCACTCATTCTCACCTCTAACACACACCTGGAGCTCAGACAAAAGAGCTAATGCAACGGCTCGCTTTTCCCAAGCTATCTTAATTAATTAATGCTGAATATAGGTAGCACGTTAGACACCTATTTACCAGTTTTGTCAGAATTAGTTAACCATAGTGACTTCCTACATAACTGCACCAAAGACACAATTATTTTGGTAACTGTTAATCACAGTTATACCACAATGCTGTCGAATTCTCAATTCTCATTGGTCAGACAGTGTTGTAGTTCTGGCTTATATTCAAATCACATGTGTTATTTATCAAAAATCTTTTCTGTGAGGAGATGTTCCACATTTATGGAAGGAGTCACCAGCGCTTTGTAACAGGCAGCAAGCTTTTGTCTTATTAACTTCAAGAGACAGAAAAAAAGAGGCTGGTGAGAGAGCGACTCCTTATAGCTGCTATAAGGTAAGTGAGAACAGGAACTAACTTCTTTCACAGACATTCCACAAAACTAAATGTAGCTATAAATGGATTTAAAAAATGCCATATTATTTAATAAATAAAAAAAATGTAATCATTGACATATTTTCACACATAGTATCACACTATGACATAGTATGACATAGCATCACACTAGCCTTTTGTTGATTATTTACCTACAACAGCACACCTCCACTTGTTTTATTCCTTACATATTTAGTAAATTTAGGAACCAAATAGATATATACCACTTTTTTTGTCATTCCTGAGCAAAACAGGAATTTCTTTGTTGTTAGAAGATTCTTTTCCTTTAGTTGTAGCTATAAACCTTTAAACAGAATATTTTATTTCTGAATACGTTAGGTTGTTCTTGAACGCAACATAATTACACACTAATATCTAGCTCACTCATATCAAAGTTTTTGAAGTTTAATTAATTGAGGAATCCTCTCAAATTATTCCAAACGTCTCAAACGTCAATATTAAAACCTTAACACTCCATTCTGTAAGATTAAAAACATTTAATAATACAACAATACATAATACAACATTTAATAATGCATTAACTCTGTGTAGCTTACCTTCACTCTCTACAAAATGGCGGCCAGTTCGTTTATAACGGTTGCTAGGTAACAACGCGTGCGCTGGGGGGAGGGAGAGGGGGGGCAGTCTGTATATGGGTGAGACGGCGCGAGATGTTTAACTTAATAAGTACACCTACCATATTTAAGTACACTTTGTAGACAGGATACGAATTATTTTGGCGTGAAATAACGCCGAAACAAAATGTTATAAGATATGTTTCCCTGGTCATGTCAGAATTCGTGAAATCACGGTTTCAGACACCCCTACAACGGAACATACCAAGTCAAGCTTGACTTTGCTATTACATAATATCGAAGAGAAATTAATTTCAGTAAAACTTTTTTTTTTTTTTTTAATTTAGCAATTTGTCAGCCCGTATCTCTTTAAATAAATAAATAGGGACCATTATTGGATCACCAGTTACCAGATATTATGTGCATAGTGTGATTATTGTTCATCGTTTAGCTTTATCTCTGACTCTTACAAAGCACTGACACTGGAGACTCCTTAGAGAAATCCGTTTCAACAGTTACGCTAGGTCACGTGGATCTTCTGACATACAAGTCTGTAGTAACAAGATTGTTACTATGGAAACGATAAAGTATTAGAACAAGTGTATTGATATAATCTTGTGATCGTAAACTATTGTCAACACCTTCTGACCAATCAGAATCGAGAATTATTTCAACGTGGTATGAAGTAGCTATAATTTGATGAACGTATAACTTTATGTAACTTTATTTTTCAGGCGAATGAGTAACTGGCGATAAATTGTTGTTGACTAAGAGAAATAAAACACGCAACTTTGGGGTAGTCGTTGATTATTTTCCTATAACTGCGTGCCCTATCGTGTTTTGTTCCTTACATAATATCCATTGTTTAAAACTAAATTGCTTGTTTTGGAAATAACAAACGTATAAGAAATTTTTTTGACAAGTGCCACACACTGACCAATTACAGATAAGAACTCTGGACTCACAGCCAATCACAATGTCTCAGATTAAGCGAGGGGCGTGGTTTGGGAAAGCCAGAGCAAATGTTCCCATGGCACAGAGCCTGAATAGTCAGTGAAGTAAAATAACTTCCTTTAGTAATGGCTTTTAGGCTGAAAGAGCTCCACCCGAATGCCAAATCATTTTATTTTTTTCTCATTAGATTTCTGGCAACAACAAAATTCCAAGTAGGCTCCGTTTACATCCAATAATTTATACTTAATAGGTATTAACATATATCTATCTATCTATCTATCTTTATATATATATATATATATATATATATATATATATTTATATATATATATATATATATATATATATATATATATATATATATATATATATATATATATATATATATATAATAATGGCCCTACATTGGCAGAGGAGATTCCAGAGGTGTAGCCTGCAGCAGATTCAGTGCACTGAAGTATGCACTTGAAGTGTTTGATCAGCTCTGACAGAAATGGGTGTGTCTGCATAGGGGTGTGTGTGTTGTGTGTGTATATATGTGTTAGTTCACACATTGTTCTCTCAAGCAGCAAGGTACGACGGCGCTGTCAAGACAAGGTAAGAACAGAATGTACACTTTCTTTCACTTTTCGATTGCTTTCTAAAGAAGTGTATAGGTTTAATGTAAAGGCATGCATGTTAACTCATAATAAATTATTCCATGGCATGTTTTTAGCTATGCATCAAAGGTTATTTTACATCTAATAAAACAGTATGTACAGTGCTGGTAGTTAAGGACAGAGTTTCAAAGCATGCAAGCTTCACACTAGCACTGGTTGAGCTAGCTCTAAATTTACTTTAAACTAAAACTCTAATTTACTAAATTCCAGCAATTTTTTTTTAAACTACAGAATGGCAATAGTATAGAGTTAATTTCCTGCCAAAAGTACTAAAGGTGTTATTACTAAATTCAGGCTCTGCAATATAGGAATAATAGGAATAATTATACGATTTTTTCACTGTTGTTTGGAATTTTGTGCTTTTTGGGAATTCTTGATTCTTTTGGAATTCTTAATTTTTCACGGATAAGTAGCCTGAAACCTAAAGGGACAGACTATACTTTGACCCTTAGCCACACCCACTCAGTGGACCGTGCAATTTCCCCACAAGGTGGAGGAACAAACTGTACCAAGCAGTAATATTCAACTAAACATACAGTGCACTGCAGAACTATTGGCACCCTACAAGATATAAGCAGAAATGAAAATATTAAAAACAATGAGTGATGTTTTCTGAAGACATTGCATAGTTTTTATGGTTTAAACATGTTTTTTTAACTGGTTTCAAAATGATCATATCAGCACCCTTGCAATGAATCTTTTGTTGCTTGTCCTGATGAGTCCACTCCTCCATGCAGAATATTTTAGGCTTCTTTATATTCTTAGGTTTGTGCATGTGGACTGAGATGATCATTGTAGAACATTGTAAAACATTAATTTTGTGTCTATGTGGTGATTTGCAAGAACATTTGGCTCATATGTAATAATCATTTAAAATATATATGTATTTTTTAACCACAGCCATGTTCATACTAATCTGCCGCTACAACCGGGTGTTCGCTTACCCTGGCGATGACATCACGCTGTCCTCTCACCTCTCGCCTGAAACCAGCGCCGTGTCCATGGAGGTCCGGTGGTTTCGGGGGACTGAATGCATTTACCTGTATAAAAATGGGCAGGTGAGCGTTGGGAGGGGCTTCGAAGGCCGAGCGAGTCTTTTAACCCAGGAGCTGAAGAGAGGAAACGTGTCTCTGATCCTGAAATCCATCTCACCCATGGACACGGGAACCTACAGCTGTCAGGTGCTTACTGGCCACAACAAGGTGGAGAAGTCAGTACATTTATATATGTCTGGTGAGTGATGGCATGTGGTTATGGTATATGCAAGAGTAGTATGCCAATGATTGCCATTTCTATTCTTAAAAGAACACCATATCATACTTCTCGTACATACAAACCACTCTGTTCTTTATACCTCTGACTGTTATGAACACTGCCGACACTGGAGGCTCCTTTCATAAATGCTGAATAAACACCTCCTCACTGAAAACTTCACCATATCAGTGCTTAACCATTTTTTAAAATCTTCTATGGACAGTCCACCACACAAGTCCCTGTGTAAGTTGTTATCGTATTAGAATGAGCGCTTTAGTATAAACCTTGCAGCTGAAAGCACTGCCATAGAAAATTAGTCTTGAATCTGAAGACTTCATTAGCTACTTAATGTATCCTGTTTAAAATTGGATTTACATTTGTAGGTTTTGTTTATTCATTCAATCTCTTGTTTTTGTCTAGGAATGGAGCCACTTTCACCTGATAAAAGTAAGTTACCTTCTTGCGCTCAAGCTATAGTTTGAACATAAGCTGGCTATGGCTATGTGATTATAGTTAAGTAACAAGAGTGTAATTATTGCACTTTTACACCAAACTGGTTGCAAAACAAAATGAATAAGAAGTCGTTTGGGAATCGCCATAACTAGAATATGGCGATTTTTCTTAGACCACAGATAAGAAATGCTAATTCAAGCTGCATAGTGGCAAAAAAGCATTACTGGTAAATAAACAGCATGGGTACGTAGACTATATGGCCAAAAGTATGTCACCTGACCATCACACTCGTATGTGCTTGCGGAACATCCCATTCTAGATTTAATCCCCCTTTATAGACTTTAATCCCCCCTTTTTAGATTTTGGAGCGTGGCTGTGGGGATTTGTCCATTCAGCCACAAGAGCATTAGTGAAGTCAGGCACTGATGTCGGGTGATGAGGTCTGGGGCACAGTCACAGTCATAAATAAATAAAACTCAATAACTGCACACTTTTTTCACTTGTTGTCCTCCTTACAGGTCCTTGTATACATTGTTATTATAGAAACTGTAATGTATTAGGATGTGCGCATTAATATAAACATCCCGCCAGAGCTGCTATAGTAAATTAATCAACAACTTCTGCCTGATCATATTCACTAATTTAACAGCACTTTGGTATAAATAAACCTACGTATCTCAAACCTACAAACCTACGTATCTCTCTTGTAGAGATACATGGGTTCTCATGGCATATGCTCTAAGTCGTTTGACGGAGGGCACTGTGCACTTTGTAAGGTTGGGTTGATGATGGTGCATTAAACACAGTAGTGAAATCAAACCTACATTAATGACATTGTTTGTGGATTCTCAGTAGGACCGAAGCTCACGGAACAGGACAGCGTGGACATGGAAGAATCTGTCCTCATATTTGGTGAGTATTCAACTGATCTGACTGAGCACACAATTCTTCAATAAAAATGAATTCTGGTGAGAGGAACTGCTGATGAAGGCAATAAAATTAACAGATTGAAAGAAATGTTTTGGTGACAATCCCATATGTAGCTAATCAACACAACATGCTTAAAAAGCCCAAAGATATATGGATAGTTAAATGTATAGTTAAAATGTGAATGTAAATTTCTTTTTCAAGGAGTCATTTCTTTTAAGCAGATAATAACATATGAGCAGTAATGATTAAAAAAAAGCATTATTTATTTCTTTTTTCAACCTTAGAGTTGAAGAAATTACTGCAGCAACGGGAAAAAGAGCTTCAGGATAAAACCAGAGAGTTGGAAAGCACAACTGAAATGCTGAGGACAAAGTCGAGTCTCCTGCTGTACACAGACATAGACCTGGAGAATATGAGTAAACTGGCAAATCGGAAAGAGGAACATTTAAAGAACATGGCGAGTGAGCTGGAAACATGTAAGAGGCAACTGGAAACACTGGGACAGAAACTGCAGGAGAAGAACACACAGGTCGAGAAGCTTCGAGTCATTCTGCAGGACAAAGAGCGAGAACTGGAGGAGGAAAAGAAACATCTAGGGGAAAGTGAAGAACAGCAGATTACAGGTGAACTTTATTAGGTATCCCGTCAGACTAAGCGCTAGTAAATGTTTGCCCTTTTTTTTTTTTTAATACAGTGTATAATCATGCAGAATTAAATTTTTGAAGAAACAGTTGCTAGCCAGAGGCATTGAGGCATCTTAAGGCATTATTGATGAGAGTTATACTCAAAATTGACATTGATATTACTAATTAAAGATAATATACTGACCGCTCAGAAACATTTGGATGTTATATATTACTATAATAATTAGTAATAGTACTAATAATTGGGGGAAAAGTTGAGTTCTTTGACTGGATTCTCTCCATTATAATAAAATTGTGCTGTGTCTGCATTTCTCAGGGCTGTTGTATCCAAACATGTCAAAACGCGTCAACAGTTCCTTTAAACACACCTGACCCGAAAAGTTTTAAAGTATCTGCAGCCAGTTACACAAGTTCAGTTATGAGTCAGGCTGTAAAAGTCTATCCAAAAACGTAGAGTTCTACTTGACCCAGCCAAACCGCTAGGATAAGTGTCTACACCGTTGCGTGCATTAAGGTTAGGGGTTAAGGTTAGGCTTATAGCAGGAGTTGGATCAGATCCAGCTAGCCAGGTTGGGTTTTTTTTGTGCTATCTGCTCAGAGTATACCACACCCCCTCCATCCAATCTATTATCAGTCCTGTGGCTATATACCACTAGTGTGGTTGAGTAATTTTCTCCACCCATACGGGGCTTAGGCTTGGGTTTGGCCTGACATAATCTAAACTAGCTGTGACATCAACTATTAGGGCTACACAATCCACAACACCAATAACTGAAAAAAAAAGTTGAGTTCTTTCAAATGTACCTTTTCTGATGGAATTCACTATGGCTGAGTGCAAGGATTTTATTGAAAGCTTTAATGAAGGATTTTAAACAGAGAGGCAGACAGAACTGGCATCTTCCCACATTGCACTGAGAGGCCACAAGTTCAGCTTGTGGCCTCAAGATTGCCAGCAAGACCTTGGGGTACTCTGATGCTTTTGCTAGTTGCTTCCTCCCTAAGGAGATCTGCTATCCCAAATGGTGAGATGTGGCATCCCCAGCCAGGTTACCTGTGCCTGTGGGTTTGGTCCCTCGGAGGACTGTGACTCAGGAGTCCAGGAAACACTCTGGAACTCCAGAGCCCCTAATACATGGGCAGCCATACCCTTAGGAGGAAGCTGTTCTGCAAATGTCATGCACCTCATTCACTGGATCCAGAACGCTACCCGATTCCCACATTAGTAACTTTTCTTCAGTGCCTGTTAGACAGTGGCAGGTCCCCATCCACACTTAAGGTGGTGCATGTGGAGGCCATTGCAACACATCAGAGCACCACTGTTGGTATCTCTCTGGGGTCATAAGCTTATTACAACCTCTCTGAATGGGGCACGAGTCCCTCAGAGTCTGGCAGGGCATCTCTGCCTTGCACTATTGATACTATGGTGTGACCTTGTGTTTGAACTCAGGATTTGTTTCTAAGGTCATATTATGCAATTTTGTACATCAATCTCTTGATCTTGTGGCATTCCATGAAGGTAAGTCTGTAAAGCACCCTACAATGCTATTTAGACCAGCTGGTGGCCATTTGATTTTCAGACCAACTGGATAAGGAATCACACAAGGGTATCCCTTGACTTAGCAGTGGCTGGCCTACTGGTTAATGGATGTCATCACCATGGCGTGCTAGACACCCATCCCCTACCACGTGCTAGAATGCTACAAGGTTCATCTCCTCTTCATGGGCATTACTTAGAAGCATAAAACTCCAGGAAGACGGTGGTGCTGCTACCAGGGTATCACCGTGCAATTTTCACAGGTTCCACAAGGTTATCCAAGTGATTCTTAGTGACTAGGAGAGGTGAAATAGAATGCTAGTTACATATGTAAACAGTGATTCTGCAGGAAACCGCCAGGGTTCCTTGTGATTCAGAACTAGTGCCAATGCACCGAGACGTTGACAAGAAGGTTCCAGGAAAAGATTACTGTAGGACAGGCATTATTTACTGCAAATATTGCATCATATGTACATCACTTCATACCTCTGTTGTAAGCCTCAGCATGTGTGCGCACACACCCAAGAGCGATTTGAACCGGCCCTGGTAGTAATCTAGGGTTCATAGAACTATAATTAAATACACTGCTACCGTTTAATGTTACACATGACTTAAAGTGCAGTGCACCACATTTTCCTGTACTCGTGCCTGAAAATCCAGCCTAATTCTCTTTTTCTGCTTGCAAATCCACAGAGGGACTGAAGAGCACAGCACAAGACACCGCAGACACAGAGGAATCTGTCCACTTACTTGGTGAGCATGCAACTGACCTGAGCAGGATGAATTTATCATTAAAATATATATATATATAATATATATATAATAATATATATATATATATATATATATATATATATATATATATATATATATATATATATATATACAGAAGCCATAGTTAATAGTGCATATTTGTATTTTCTGTAATTTGAAGAGTTGAAGAACTTACTGCAGAACAAGGAGGAAGAGCTTGAAGATAAAACAAAGCAGTTGGAGAGCACAACAGGAGAGCTGATGAGGATGACAAAGCTGCTACAATGTAGAGACACGGTTGTGGAGAATTTAGCAAAAGAGCGAGACGAATATTTGAAGAATATGGCTGGTGAGATGGAAATGTGTTTAAAGGAACTGGAGACACTGGGACAGAAACTGCAGGAGAAGAACACACAGGTCGAGGAGCTTCGAGTCATTCTGCAGGACAAAGAGCGAGAACTGGAAGAGGAAAAAAAACGTCAAGGAGAACAGGAACATGTGATTACAGGTGAAATCACTTAACTATAAGCTCTTTAACATTCCAGATGTGCCTTTTAATTAGTGTTATAAAAAATACTCCAGAATTGGTGATGCACTTACATGCATCTTTAATACTGTTCTAGCTTCAGCACATTTTGGTTTGGCCTCTTTGATTGGAATGTGTTATCATAACTACACAGTTATGCATGATTGCTTGCAGTGAATAAAATGGCGGATGTTTCTCATGGGCCAGTCGTCCCCGAAATCCTGGAGAAGAGCGATGACATGCTGAGCAAAATGTTCCAAAACCCAAAGGAGCAGCTGGAAGAGATAGAGAGCTGGATTTACAAAAAGAGAGAGGAGAGAAGACTGAGTGAAGAGGAGGAGAGGGCAGAGGTTCTTGAAAAAGAGTTTCTTGATTACGTCTCGATGGTGAAAGAACTGATTGGAAAAAAACACGAGAAGATCGTGGCTTGGGCAAAGATGATGGCTGTGCTTCAGCATAAGCTAGAGGTTGTAGAGACAGACGAGGAAAGGGAGGCGTTAGAGATACAGATGAAAGAAGCTTTAGAAATGCAGAGGCAAGGTGAGGAAGAGATAGAAAGACTGACCGAAGGCATAGAGGAAAAGAGGAGTGGAATTGAGGAGAAGCACAAGCATGAGATAGAGAAGATCAGGGAGAAATACAGCACTGTGTCCAAGATTGAAGCAGAAACAAATATCCTGAAAATCATCGTCCCTGACGTACAGGCGTACTTTCAGAATATAGCTGCGAACATGCAGAGAACTTTGGACGCACAAAGACAGATCATAACTAACGAGATCACTGGAGAAAGACGAACCCCAGATTACACAAATGTAGACAAAGTGGAAATTAGTGTTGAGCAGGAAATCCTGGAAAATCAAACCAACAGTCCGGTCAAAAAAGAGGTTACCATACAGGCAGAAGTGGAAGTGGTGAGATCCATTAAGAGTAGCCCGGAAATAAGCAATAACTGTGTAGAGACACTCGTGCAGGAAGACGCAGAAGTAGAAGCAGAGCTACGTGGAGCCAGAGAACTTATCCATTGTAAGCGTGAGGATACAGAATCAGAGTCAGAAGACGAGAGCAACCAAATGGTGAATGGCGTGATAATTGAAGAGCGAGAAATAGAAGCAGAGATAGAAGAAGGAGAAGAAGAAGAAGAAGAAGGAGAAGAAGAAGAAGAAGAAGAAGGAGAAGAAGAAGGAGAAGAAGAAGAGTGGGAGGAGGGGAGGGAAGTGAATGAGCATGTTGAAACAGGTTAAGAGGACATGGTTAACACCCAGTAGACTTTCAGGCGCTAATCCCTGTACTGGAACTAATAACTTTTCACATAGTGATTGGCATACTCCTATGTTACATTTTCTGATGATGAATGCCTAGCTTTATCACGTAGAATTTTCTCTCCATTTTCTTCCAGTTCCAAAATTGGTGGGTGTGGTCTATGCAAAGCCAGCTACAACATTTTTTCACACTGCTGCCAATGCAATCTCACAGGGTCATAACCCAGCTAACTAACCCAGCTAGGAGGTTATACAGTTAGATGATGTTAGCTAACAAATTTTAATCAAGGAAACAGTA